>NC_135942.1:1207500-1642500 GCF_964058835.1 Carex rostrata | reverse complement strand
TACCTTATGAAAAAAAAAATGACAGCTGGAGTTTTTTGGCATTTTTTGCGGGGTTAATTGCGGGGTGGGAGGTGCGGGGTTAATTATCAGCCTCCTTAAAAAAAATAACTCAAAAGTCATTTTTTTGGAAAAATTTCAAATTGAATTACTAGGTTCGCACATATGAGTGCGTATTCGCCCAGGTACCTGAGGTGCAATTTAAAAGAACAAACGGTCTAGATTAATTCCAGTTGGGCCAAACTCAATTCGGAACTGGTTGGGACTGTAGGGGGTCTGCTTTGAGATTCGTGCCACATGAAAAGAACGGTTAAGATTTATAGATTGTACCTCAGGTACCTAGGGTGATACGGATTCCGCACATATTATATGTGCAACCTAAGAGTAATGGAGCGAGAGAGCATATGAGACAAGAGCGAGATGAGAGCAAATTAACAAAAGACGGAAAGAGAAGAGAGACGAGATGAGATGAGAAATGGAGAGAGTTTGATCTGACAAAATTTTAATTTGATTGGCTATTCGACTTGGTTCGAACTCGACCCTCCGATTTTTTTATTTATATCCAAAAAATAAATTAAATTTTAAAAAATAACCGAACCGCTGTGGAATTTGAAATCTATCCAAACCGGTTAACCGGACCCTTTAAAAGAGTCCGGTTAACCGTTAACCGGAAATTTGGTTTGGGTCCGGTTAATGGTTAACCGGATTCGTTGGTTCGGTTCACCGTTAACCGAACCCGATTTTTTTTTTTTACTTTTTTTTAAAACAGAAAATTTTAAATTTTTTTATTTTTCTATTGAAAATATACATGAAAATTCATATTTAGATTTATCAAATTTACACCAAAAAAATTTGTAAATCAAATATGAAATTTAAAATTATAGAAAAATACACATACACATACACATATACATATACATATACATAAATAATATACGGTTACCAATTTTTTTTTTTTTTTACTTTTTTTTAAAACAGAAAATTTTAAATTTTTTTATTTTTCTATTGAAAATATACATGAAAATTCGTATTTAGATTTATCAAATTTACACCAAAAAAATTTGTAAATCAAATATGAAATTTAAAATTATAGAAAATATACACATACACATACACATACACATACACATACACATACACATACACATACACATACACATACACATACACATACACATACACATATACATATACATATACATATACATATACATATACATTACATACATACATATACATTACATACATACATATACATTACATACACATACACATACACATACACATACACATAGACATACACATACACATACACATACACATACACATACACATACACATACACATACACATACACATACACATACACATACACATACACATATACATATACATATACATATTATTTTAAATTTCATATATAATTTAAATTTTTCTATAATTTTAAATTTCATATTTGATTTACAAATTTTTTTGGTGTAAATTTGATAAATCTAAATACAAATTTTCATGTATATTTTCAATAGAAAAATAAAAAAATTTAAAATTTTCTGTTTTAAAAAAAAGTAAAAAAAAAAAAAAAAATCGGGTTCGGTTAACGGTTAACCGAACCAACGAATCCGGTTAACCGGACCCAAACCAAATTTACGGTTAACGGTTAACCGGACTCTTTTAAAGGGTCCGGTTAACCGTTAACCGGAAATTTGGTCCGGTTAACGGTTAACCGGTTTGGGTAGATTTCAAATTCCACAGCCGGTTCGGTTATTTTTTAAAATTTAATTTATTTTTTGGATATAAATAAAAAAATCGGCTCGACCCTCTTCGAATGATAAAATTTGAGTCCAAGCCGAATTTGGACTTTATTCAGTTTAGACCCAACTCGATAGAGCCGGTCCAACTTATTAGCAGACCTATATGTAAAGTTGATGATATAACTCTTTTCATAAATCTAATAATATAATACTACTTTCTTATATTTCTATTTTTAAAATTATCTAAAGATATCTAGTTTGTTGGTTAATAAGTTCTGATTTTTTTTTAAATAAACATTTGTGTAGTCTTAAAAGTTGCACCAAATTTTGATATACATAGTGCATCTAAACTACAAAAAAAAAGTTATTTTACATTATTTATTAGTTCATATAATTGTTAAATATTAATTATTTACTTAACTGTTCCTATTTCTAAACAAATATAAATATTTTATATTATTTATTAGTTCATATAATTGTTAAAAAAAATATTCTGTACTTTACAAAATGTGAACAATTTATCTAATGCTTAGTACCCCTCCATTCTTTGGAATATTATCCTCTGCGGAGTTTTTTTCGTGCGGAGCTTTTAATCTGGTTCGTTCGTTTCGGATCGGACGGAACAGATTAGATCTTGCTCAAATTGAAAAAAAAATTCTCAAAATTTGCGGAACTTTTAATCGGGTCCGTCCGATCCGAAACGAACGGACCAGATTAAAAGCTCTGCAGAGGATACGCTCCCCCATTCTTTACCCAATGTCCAGCTTCATAAAACTGCGAGTCCGTGTCCCCAAGGTACCTGAGGTGCAATTGAAAATAACGGGACGGCTCAGATTAATCTCAACTAGCTCAAACTCAATCCGGAATCTGAAACCTGTTGAGATAAGACTGTAGGATTTGCTTTGAGATTCTTGCCACGTTAAGGCAAAACGGTCCAGATTTATAACTTGCACTTCAGCTACCTGTTAGGGCAAAACGGTCCGGATCTATGACTTGCACATCAGGATACTGGTGATACGGATTCGTAACGTAAGAGGCGGACCCCATGCACAGTCCAAATAATATAGCGGTTGGTCCTACCTGCAGTAACTTACACCACTGACAGCAAGCAAGAAGAAAACAGCACAAAAATTAGAATTCACTTCTTAAGTGAATGCGCGCTGAGTGAGTATCCTCTGAGATATCTCATATTTTGCGTGACCGACGTGTCCGGTGCCTATTCGGGGGTGACGTAGGGGCCAGTATTATTTGAGCTTTGATATTCGCGCAGAACGTATTGTAACAGTTGAGATTTTCCAAAAAGTCACGCAAAATATGAGATATCTCAGAGGATGCGAATTCATGCGCGCTGGTGCAAAACCAAAGAAAGAGATAAAACGCTATTTTTGCTCAACAATTCTTCCGGCCTTCTCCTTCACTTAGTCTTAGTGAGAGCGATAAATAACTCAGTGAGAGTGATAAATAGGAGGATCTGCTTCCATGGCAACTTCTCCTCTTATCCACCTACAGATCCCATCCCACAACGGTCACATTTCTTCTACTTCCCTCTTTTCCTCGAGTAATTCTGTTGTCCCTCCTTTAAGAATCCAAAACCAACACCATCGCTGGTCTCCGCTTAGGTGCTCTGGCTCTTCCAACGGCCGGCCATCGGGCCCCACTGACAAAGACTCTGAGCGGATCCTTGAGGAAAAGCGCCGCGCTGAGCTTGCGGCTCGAATTGCGTCTGGCGAGTTCACTGTGCCAGAATCAGGGTAATTTCATTTTTTTTTTGTGTCTCATGTGGATTCGATTCATATATCAGTAATAGATTTAATTATATGTTTTTGCGTCAAGATTTTAGGTCATTCTGCCTCCAGATCATTTTTTCTTTGGATTGGGTTATTTCGTTTTATAATATCCTAGTAATTTCGTAATACTCTTTAATAAATGAAATAAGATGGTGTACAGAACTAATAACCAGCAAAAACTAATCTGGAGTTTCAATAGACATATTCTTAAAAAAGGTTTTGAAGTATGAGTTTTTCTTAAACAAGCAGCAAACTTGCAACCAGTTTCCATAAAACTAGAAACAAATACAAACAAGTTTACATATGAGAGTAATTAGGCATAAAGTTTGTTAAGTTTTAAAAAGCATTGCTAAAAATTAGCTGATAAGCTGCACCTAAACATCACATTATCAAAGCCTTGATCTTGAGAGGTGTAGGCAAACACCAAAGATGTTTGTAATTATAACTAATTACTCCCTCTCCCCAAAACTCAACCAATCATATAAGGACTAAACAGTAAATTTACCAGAGGCTTCCCATCTTCAAACAGTCTGATGTGCTCTATTTTTTAACTGACCCTTATCATGCACCAGATTATTAAATTATTGTAATTAGTACATAACTAGCCAGTTATTTGTCTACTAAATTGCAATGCACCTGATTATACTTCCAAGCTTGCTATACTATCAACTCAGAGTAAGAGAAAATGGAATCTGGGGAAAATTGTACATAGGGAATGCTCACGAAGCCATCTATCCTTCCAAAATTTAGTTTAATCACCCTTAGCAACCACGTGATTAACTCAGCCATTACAAATATCCTGTAAAGTTGTTACATGTAAAGCTTTCTATTTCTTGTACTTTTGTATTTGTTTGCTATCAACTTCCGTCACTCTTCCTTCAATCAAGGGGCACTATTTATTTTGACAAGTTCCTTGCCATAAGAATTGCATCCTAAGGGCATCAATTTTTTTTCTTATAATGGAAAGGGTAATTTATATATTATGATTGGGTTTCATTTCTAGCCTACCCCAACTTGTTTGGGACTAAAGGCTTGGTTGTTGTTGTTGGAAAGGGTAACTATATAATGATATCATGTACAGAGGAGAGCATTCCCTCCAAGAGATAAAAGAAAGTATGCTATATTGCTTGTAAGATCATTGTACACCAAGATAGATTGACCAAGTCAAAACGGAAGTAACAAAATCCGTTGGTGCGTAAATCATTCCCTTGAACAAATATGCAGAATTTGACCCACCTTTTATTTTAACTATATATGTTGATTAAGACTGTTAGGAATGTCAGAAGTTAGGATATTCTGTAAATAACTTTCCAAGAGAGATTAGTTCATTCATTCATTTGTTTATTTTCTCCGATCTCTTGTTGTCTCAACAAAAGATGGGTTTCTCTTGTGCGGGCAGTGGGGGGGTTCTTCTCAAGATTAACCGGTGAGGATAAGGTCCAGCGGGGCCCGGCAATACCTCGAGCAAGAGGTTCATTAGCGGCAGTAGGAGGCCAAGCTTTCTTTCTCCCTCTCTATGATCTCTTTCTAACCTATGGTGGCATCTTTCGCCTCGTATTTGGTCCCAAGGTATTATTTTGCACAATTTTTATTTTCTAAGCTGATTTGAAGAACAAATCTGGCCATGTATGCTGGTAGAGAAGAATCCTGTGCCAGTAAATCAGGCTGCACAAAAACCAGCTCAGTGTACTGACACATCCAAGCATAAATTGCACAAGATTTGTAAATAAAAGGTCATTGCAGGTATATGAGATGATGATAGCAATATCTAACGAGCAAAACTAGGGTGTTCTTATAAAGATTCGTTGAAATCAATAAACTTCACGAGTGATATGTTTATACGCAAAATTTATAAATTTTGGATTTAATTTAGTATAATATCAATTGGTCAAATAAGAAGGTTTATTAATTCATTTCAATGCATTCATTTTTCATAATATTTTTACTGCTTGACTTTATACTAAATTAAATCGAAAATTTATGAATTTTGCATGTAAATGCATCACCCATAAAGTAGATCAGTTTCAACGATTTGGATTTGTCGTTTGAAATTAATCCAATAGGTTTTGGCGTTAAACTCACCAAGCGGCATGGTCAGCTTAAGAGCACCCTAGTTCTACTCATATCTATAAATAAGTATTGAGTATTGACCATGGTCCAACACATTAATTCTTGGTATGAACTTGGACAGTTCACAGTTTGGTCCTGATGTTATGCTATATATATTATTTTTTTCTCTCTTGTAGTCCTTTCTCATAGTTTCAGATCCAGCAATTGCTAAGCACATACTGAGAGACAACTCCAAAGCTTACTCTAAGGTTTGATCACCTCTAGCTGTATTCCTGAATTACTAATGTTGTAATTTGATAATGCATACACTAGTATATTTTAGGGATAATTGATTTAGGTGAGTGCAGGGGATTTTAGCAGAAATATTGGATTTTGTGATGGGGAAGGGATTGATCCCAGCTGACGGTGAGATTTGGCGTGTCAGGAGGCGTGCAATTGTTCCTGCTTTACATCAGAAGGTAATAATATACTTGCTTTGCTAAACTCCATGTTGATCAAATTTATACAATTAGTCTTTCCACTTATGAAAACTTGGAAAACACAAGAATTGATATGTTCAGGATCAAAACATTTAAATCTTGAAAATATTCATATTCAACAGATGTCAAGAAATTAAAAATTTCCCCTATGGATTTATGTAGGACTTTGTTTGTTGTTCCTTGCTTGCCAAAGAATTATTTTTTCAAATTATTTTCTCATTTTGAAGTGCAGTACGTGGCTGCCATGATTAGCCTCTTTAGTGAAGCTTCATGTAAGCTCTGTGGAAATTTAGAGAAAGCAGCATCGGATGGAGAAGATGTGGAAATGGAATCACTGTTTTCAAGGTTGACATTAGATGTTATTGGCAAGGCAGTTTTTAATTATGATTTTGATTCCTTGACTCATGACAACGGAATTGTTGAGGTAGTTATTCATTCATTCATTTATTTTACAATATTCAGAGAAGTTTAGGCTAATAAGGATCCAACAATATTCAGAGAAGTTTAGGCTATTAAGCTTCAGTTAAGAGATGTTCTCTAATTCTGTTCTTTACTGGCAATCTAACAAAATAAAATGCAAAATGTTCAATATTGTGGTAGAGTGATGCTGTACTATAGTGTCCCCTTCATTTTAATTTCTCCTGTCCTTCTGTGATTAGGCAGTATACATCGTCTTGAGAGAAGCTGAGATGAGAAGTACAGCACCTATTCCTGTATGGGAAATTCCCATATGGAAAGACATATCCCCTCGTCAGAGAAAAGTAAATGAAGCTCTGAAGTTAATTAATGATACGTTGGATGAATTAATCAGCATTTGCAAGGTAAGACGCTCTTATTTTACATGTAAGTTGTGTGTGAGTAACTTGTATGTGTGGGTTTTTCGTTTTTCGAGTTTCTGCAATATTATGGTTAATATGTTGTGATATATTAATAAGCATACATGTTGTCTGCTACTATTGCAGCAAAGCAAAGAGCAGAACCAATAAAATTAAAGAAATGCAAAAGATAACTTAATTGCCCCAGAACTTTTCATATCAACTCAAAATGAGATGTATAAAGAAAAACCCACATCTGGCATCATAACCAAGTTCGTGCAAACTATAATTTGATATCTAAATCTGCCTTATTTTTTCTTGCTTTTAAACATGGGCATGGGCAAAGCCAAAGCTTGTTAGAAATGACCACAATATTTCCAACACAGAGATCTAACAATTTGGTAAATTTGCAAATGACTTGAACTGTATTTAGTTGCAATTTGCTAATGACTGTAGAGTGTGATTTGCAAAATTTCTTCTTTCTAAATTTGATTTGCTTGACATGAGTATAGGTCGGTTTTTTTTGGATCTAGTTAAAAAAAGAAGAAGAAAGAACATAACACTGATATCTCATCTTCCTGACTGTAAATTAGCATCATCTTTTGGTTGATTTCCTTTTGTACATTGTTGTCATGCAATTGTAGAAAATGGTAGAGCAAGAGGATTTGCAATTTCATGAGGAATACATGAATGAACAAGACCCCAGCATTCTCCACTTTCTCTTGGCTTCTGGTGATGATGTACGGGTTACTCTTTTCTTCTATGCATAGCGCATATTGGTCCGTACTATGGATCAATATCTCTATTTTGAAAGTCCAAACAATTGATCCAAATTGTTCAACATGATCTTCATATGAAAATGCACTTGTAGATCAAATTTTACATTTTTTAGAACTTTTTTACTATTTGTTTAGTTCTAGACCATTCAGAAGTAGTGATTTTCCACATGTCTAAAAAAAATAATAAAAAAACTAAAAAATGTAAATTCAGTATACATGATTTTCTACATGTTAAACAGTTCAGATCGACTGTTTGGACTTTGAAAATGAAGTTATTGATCCATTGGATGAACTAATTTGTGCTATTCATATTACCACAGCCTCACTCTTTCTACTTCTAACATAATTCATTAATTTTTTCCTTGTGAAGGAGAATGTAACTTTCTGTTCATTTGTAGGTTTCTAGCAAACAGCTGAGAGATGATTTAATGACTATGCTTATAGCAGGTCACGAAACATCAGCTGCTGTCTTAACATGGACCTTTTATCTTCTTTCAAAGGTATCAATGCTGCAATTTTTTTTTTTGGCTTTCAAATAATCAAGTGGACTCTCGATAGCCCTAGTTAGCTGTGTAACAATTCAGTTTAGTGATAGAAAACCAACATAATTGGGACTAGAGTGGTGGTCAGCTTGATACTATCAAAAAAGGGGCCCACGTACTGCTGCTAGGCAGGACAAATTTAGTGTTATACACTCATTGTGTTTTTATTATGTGCAGGAGCCAGAAGTCATGGCCAAGCTCCAAGAGGAGGTAATTATTTTATTTTATGAAAAATAAGACTCCTAGTTAATATCTTTTTTTTAACTACTTAAAACCATGAAATCAGATAATAATATTATTCTTTCCTTAGGTTGATAGAGTTTTAGGGGATCGCATGCCAACAATTGATGATGTGAAGAAACTCGTCTATACTACTCGAGTGATAAATGAAGTAATGTTTTAAAAAATATATTTTGTCTTGTTTGGAATTAATTTCAGTAACCAACTAAATTTAAGCTCTAATGTTTTATACATTTATGCAGTCATTAAGATTGTACCCTCAACCACCAGTCTTAATTAGGCGTTCAATGGAAGATGATGTGCTTGGTGGTTACCCTATTGGAAAGTAAGAGTTTTCATCATTTTCTTATTTTTCTTTTATTGTTTGTTTCAGTGAATAATGCTCTGGTTTTGAATTTTAAATTGTGGAAGGTACTCAGAGCCCTTTTCCATAAATTTTTCTACAAATGGAGAAGTTAAAGTATAGGTCCCTGCTTTTGGTGCACTTTTTACCCGTTACCTTTACTTTAACAACACAAGTGAAATCATAAATGTAACTTTTTGAATTGTTGATGTGATAGGGAAGAGGATATATTCATATCTGTATGGAACCTCCATCGATGCCCCAAAAATTGGACTGATGCTGACAAATTCAAGCCTGAGAGGTGGCCTCTAGATGGACCTAATCCAAATGAAATCAATCAAAATTTCAGGTTTGCATGCGTCTTTTATCCCTTGTAATATATTAAAAAATTTCACCTTCCTCAGACAGAAAAAAATAAACTATAAGATATAAGAACACATATCAAGAATCTGTCTTCGCCAACTGATATCGGAACTGATTAGCTCATTATTTTTTCTTTCTGGTTCTTTTATTGGAATTTTTTAGTATTAATTTATATATTTTACCCATTATGACAAAATTAGACTTGGCTACCTGTTCTCTGTGTTAAGCTTGCCATACAGTCAAAATAAAACCATTATCAACCAGCCTATATTGCAATACTATATTAGTTTAAGAACTGCTTCATGCTGCTTATAAATTGTTTTTTTTTTTTTACTGTTCTTTTTTCAATGTTTCTCAGCTACTTGCCTTTTGGGGGTGGTCCAAGGAAATGTGTTGGTGACATGTTTGCTACTTTTGAAGTAATGTCTTGTTTTAGTTTTATTTTATATTATGTATATAGTAAGCATACTTTAATTGACCTTTTAGCTAATGATAAGTTGATTAACAAATTGCCGCCATTAACTATCTTCTTCTACAGAATGTGGTAGCTACAGCAATGCTTGTCAGAAGATTCGACTTTCAATTAGCCCCTAATGCACCACCTGTACGTATTCTATTTATATCATATTTATAAAATTGGGAATCTTTTGTTTGGTCAAATATCAAGGATGCACCTAGGGGTGTTCATTGGGTCCAATTTATTTGATTTTCAACCGAACCGAACAAGTTTGGATTAAATGGTTTGGTTTTTCGATTTAAATGGATTGGTTCGGTTGAATTTTGAATTACTTCGGTTTTTTATATTTGGTTTGGTTTAGATTTTTCAAAACCAAAAAGACCGAACTGACCAAACTTTATATGATTCAAATCCATACTTTATATATAACATATTTAATATCAGAGCATCTACATCCCTGAAACTATTAGAGTTTCTAATCTGATGTGGCAGTTTCTAATCCAGTTTCAAGGATGTGGGAGAGTTTCTTATTTAGAAACTATGCAGGAAAGTTTCTTATTAAGAAACTGTTTATAAACTCTATGTTGGCTAAATGATTGGCTCAAATTGTTTCTCCTTTTTAATTTGTTGCTGACGTGGCTTAATAGAAACTCTAAAATGAGTTTCAGGGATGTGAGAGTTAGAAACTTTAGAGACCATAATTTTTAAAAAGTAGTTAACAGTTATTTAGAAATCCTGTTGAGTTTTATGTTGAGTTTTAGGGATGTAGATGCTCTCAACAGCTTATATTTTGGTTGGGATATTTGAGAACATCTACATATATAGTATGGAATTGAACAATATCTGTAATGTCAACAACTTATATATATAATTCATATTTTTTGTATATGATTATTAAATGTATTTGTGTATGTATTGAGTTTTGACCTTCTAAAATTTAATCTCTCTTATTTCAGTTCAACCAAACAAACTTAAATTTACTTTGGGGTTAAGTTGTTATTCGGTTGACAAGTTTAATTTGGTTGGTTCGGTTATATTTTTGAAAACCGAATAAAATTTTGGTTTTGACTATTTTAATTCGGTTTTAACCCAATGTACACCCCTAGATGCACCAACCTATCTATTTGCTCTTTTTGTCCAAGTCCCAATTTTTTTTTTTGGGCAACAGCTGCAGAAACAGTAAAAGTTTCTGTTAATGTTTTCTTTCCTGTGATAATTTGTAAACATTTGCTAATTAAACATTTCTTGTGGGGAATAATTTGATTTTACTTTTGAAACCTCATACTGATAAAATATACATTTAATAATGGCTGATAAATCTGAATAGGTGGAAATGACAACTGGTGCCACAATTCACACAACCGAGGGCTTGAAGATGACTGTCACACGTCGCACTAGACCTCCTATAATTCCGAATCTGGAGACAAAAGTAGTATCTGACAGTCAATCTACCAGCTTTGACCAGTCAGAAATTGAAAAACTACCTACAAAAGGTGATCAGACAAGCGAGGTCACTGCCAAATTTTGATTACACTACTTAAAATTTATGATTTATGATTTAAATAGCCCCTTTATTGACTTTAGGTGTAAATATTCAGATGGAAAACTTTTATATGACCAGCTCTACATATTAAAATTGTTACATAGATCTAGTTCCTTTCAGATCACCATATCATATAACGTTCAGTTTGCTTTAGTTATGAAAATTTAGTGAAGATTGAATAAAACGAAGACACAGCAATCGTTACATCTTTGTGGACAGAGAATAACAAAAAATAGTTTTCTTCAAGCTTACATGCCCCTAGGGTGTTTTTTAGTATTTTTTATTTCTTCATGTTATGTGTACTGGTAATTAATATGGGGGAATTTCATGTACCCCCCTCAAAAACTTCAATATTATTCCCACAAATTTTTATAATGGTTTCATTTGGGTTGTAAAATCTCGAAGAGAACATGGATTTTGAATTTTTATAGAAATATTTAGGCCCCGACTGGCTTTGTCCCCTTTAGAATTTTATTTAGCCTTCTCTTAAATCCTTCTTTGTAATTTGGGTTAAATTTAGGATTAAAATTAGAATAATCTATCCTCCCCCCCCCCCCCCCCCCCCCCCCCCCCCCGCCCTCACCAACACACCAGATGAAAATCCTGGATCATTTCAGCAAAGCTTATTCATAACTGTTTGATTTTCAAGCAAAAAACAATTTTATTTATTCGCATTGTTATTTACATATCTTTTCAAGTCGGCCAGTGTATTTACAAAAACACGTCATAATGACATCAGAATATTACATCCTCATCATTTCAGCAAAGCTTCCAGCTCTTGAAGAACATCCTTACGAGTAATGATTCCTATCATAGAAATTTAATTATTAGCTTGTTAGTTTGATATAGTTACTATTATAAGCCTTGTATGCGTAGAAAACAAATTATTGGTCTGGTACCATTTTTGAATGCTTGCTGGTCTGAGTTTGATTTTCATTCCAGTTTATTATTTTTCAATGTTTGCTTTTGTTTCTGCATGTCACAATTGTATTCTGGATTCAATTTGGCTCTTTTGAGGCACCGAAAATGTCCACGCTTTACTACCAGGTTGCTATATTTAAATTATGTTGCCAGGGGTGGTGAGGTGCTTAAATAAAATGAGAGTAAAGAAAGGAAGGAGAGACAAAGGGAGAGATTTGAAGATTTGACTTAACCAACCTATGACCCGCCTTTCCTTGTTTACTACAGGTATCCTGTGTACCTTATTCTTCAGCATCAGAGCTGCTGCATCTGTATAAACAATATCATATCACCAATTTAAGAACTCTTGATACGAAAATTTTTCTGGTAACATATTGAGCTAATTTTCAGGAGCAGATCAAATTGTTGTAGAGAACATTTACCCATTACTGTTTTGTCTTCTGACAGAGTAATTGCGGGAGATGACATCATTTCGCCAATCCTCGTTTGTAACTGCAACAAACAATAAAAGTTATTTTTGATAACCCAATATTCATTTGATTAGTAAACATGTAGATTTTGTGTGTGAGAGAGAGAGAGAGATATCTGACCCCATGAGATGCTTTGGCCTGATCATTCTTGGAGATTACCCCTATACATATGAGGTTCCCGTCAACCACAGGAAGTGTCGAGACAGCTTCAAAGTGATGCGCTACCTCCTCCAGTGTCTGATCTGACATGGCAGTGCGTACTGGTGTAGACATGACCTCACTCACTCCTGTCGCCATACCCTGCGTCTACCACACGAAGAAGATCGAAACATCAATTACACGACAAGTTATCATGACCTAATTTGTAAAAGAAATGAAAAAATAATACCAAGTTCTGTCATAGTTTGTGGCTAAAAAAAACTGGCATAATTATTTTTCCTGAAAGGTCAATTTTCAACACCAACTGAAATAACAGTAGGGCTGATGATTTAGTTAGTTTCTACACCTTAGGAGAAGATTTGATCCGTTGTGACTCGAGATATGCACGAAGATCATCATAACTAAGAAGTGAGAAATTCTCTGACCACTCGCCGGAGATGATCCCTTCAGGATTTTCATCCATCTCCAGCCTGAGCCCACATGAAAAGGTCGATGCAAGTGGTGCCTTCAACAACTTCCGGCAATTCCGCCTACATGAACTGGTGTTGCTGCGCATCGGGCTACGTAAGATATTAGGGGAGGTGCCAAGAAAAGAATTGATGCAAGCCATTGATGTAACAATGGAAGAATAGGTGGTGCTGATCAGATCGGTTAATTGGAATAAGTTTGATGGAGAAGTGCTACTGTGAAGATCTTTAAGTAGGACTGTAGAAATGGAGGAATCAATGCAAAACGGGGAATGCAGAGCTGGAAGGTGGGGCCCATCAAGTGCATGGATCATTTTCGTAGTCTTTGGAATTGAAAGGTGGTTTGGTCCTTGGTGGGGCCAAATTGAGCTTATCCAAAGTGAAATAATCCAATTAATTTCAATATATAAATAGTAATGTGTAAATTGTCCACCATTCAAATTACAATGTATATATATTATATTGAAATTCGACCTAAAAAACATTATTACAAACAAGTGCTTAACTATATATTGATACTTCTATATGCCATTGCTCTATATATGTCACTGTTAATCAAGGTGCCGACTTAGCTAAAGTGCAAATTGCATTAATACTCGGTTTTCAACCCCACTGGGAGTGCCGAAAAGTCGGATAAAGATATTGACAGTGTTGTTTTAGCTTTATACAATGCATGGACAATATGGATCAAAATGAAAAGTCATATGACTTATGCATTGCGTGAAGTTAAAATAATATTGTCAATATTTTTATCTGAAAAGCCGATCCAGAGCATGAAATTGCTAACATCATATATATCTCAAGCCAAGAATGTTTCACCTATAGAAGTACAAAGAAACTAATGATATGGATTTTTTTGTTGAAAAAAATAATTTGATAGTTTCAATTAATGTTTGGATTAACAAGAGTCCTTGCTTAGTCCTGCCACAACTGAAACTTAGCTTTTGTTTTTCCTACATAAAATAAATGTTACCTATCTTTATGATTATATTTATGGCGTTTTTGGCATATTTTACGCAAAATGTATATTTTTGTTTTTTGGGAATAAATTTAGATTATTCTTTAACGAACATCCGTGTGGGTTGAATCGTTCTGGCGTCGATCCGACTGTCAGTGGATTGAATCTTTTTTAATAGACCATAGTATATTAGAATGTAGAATCCTTCAATTTCATCAATATAAGATAATATGATATATACAGATTTCTAGATCTTTATTTCACAGATAACATTTGGTATAATTAGATTATATCTTTTTCACGAGAAAAGATATGTCGTAACAGCTCACACAAGATCCAAAAGAGAAATTCCAATTCTAAATTCTACTGAAAATAAGTGTAGAGGAGCCTGGCCGAGTTGGCAATGACCGTGTGTCACCACGTGGCAACATCTGAGGTGGCAAGTTTTTATTGGGTGCAGAGATTCCTAGTGACCTACAGTGTAAATAGACTTTACGATAAGATTTCTGGTGCACGTATATTGACGTATATGCAAGAAAGAATTTGTCGACACATGCTGAGAAAAGGAGGCCAAAGACAAACTGTGCTTTTGCAGTAGGAATTTTGTCTGTTTCGCAAAATCAAGCAGCCGTGATAAAACCGGTGATGACGTGTGTCTCGTCGCTGGAATTTGTTCCACAGTTTACATAAATCACAATCGGTGACAATCAGTGTTATTGAAATCGGACCGGATCCAACAGTTGAATTAAAAAAAAAAACGGATCCCGTTGATTCATTAGTCTGATTCGGTTTTGATAATATTGTTATAATTTTTTGGATCTATAGTTAGGGGTATTGTCAGAATAATTAAACATAAAATAGAAGTATATCTAAGGTACGCAAATTTTATAAATTTTTTAATCTTAAGTATACTTTTATTATTTTAATAAAAAATATAAAAGTAAAAGCATATTTAAAAAAAAAAAATTGAGTCAGCTTAGACACATTCCTGACGGCCATTTTTATTAATATCCCTAAAAACAAAGAAAATTTTAAAAATGCCCCTGTCTCCAAATTTTTATCAAATATGCCCTGACCGCCTGGGCCCAGGACGGCCCAAAACACCCAGTGAGGCGCCAGTGGCTGGGGCGCCCCATGGCCTTTGCCTTTTTTTTTTTTTTTTTTTAGAGATGTTAGTATTTTGATTTGAATATTTTTGTGAAAAAAAAGTTTTCTTATTTAGAGTGTATGCCAAAAAGTAAAATATTTGATATATTTACGAAGTGATGTCGTAAATTTTTATAACTTTGATTTTTTTTTTTTTTTTTTTTTTTTGTGAACTTTGATTTTATTTGTCAGTTGGATATCACAAGTCTAAATATAACACTAATAAGGACTTGGCTTTTATTATGGTTTTTATAATATATGTATAATATACACATACACATACACATACACATACACATACACATACACACACATATACATATACATATACACACACATATACACATACATATACATATACTAATAAGGACTTGGCCTTTATTATGGTTTTTATAATATATGTATAATATACACATATACATATACTAGTATTTTGATTTAAATAATTTTGTGAAGAAAAAGTTTTCTTGTTTAGAGTGTATGCCAAAAAATAAAACTTTTGGATATATTTATGAAGTGATGTGATGCACGAACGATAAAGAAATTGGAAAAAGTAATGGAAAGATAGATTTGGTTCTGAGATCACACATTAAAAACTCAATTCTTTGATAAAACTGAATACATTAAAAACTAACTTCTGCCAAAAGACATGACTTCTATTTAAATACAAACCCTAAAAACATAAAATACATAAAAAAAAAATATAAAAGACCCTGAAAACTCTAAAATTATAAAGAAAGGTCCAAAAGTCCATGAAGGAAGGCTCGGATCGCGAATCTGAGCCCGAAAATGGGTGAAACGAATCTATGGATTAGTTTTTGATCCGGTTTTGGGCTGTGGAGTTCCTGTCAAAATTTCAGCCCGATCCGACGGATGGATCAAAAGTTACGCCCCTTTTCGTGAAGCATGCGCAGGACCATATTGCATCATGATGTCGTAAATTCATATAATATGCAATAAATTTTTTTGGCAGGACCATATTGCATCCGACGGACTAAAATAGTATCTGTATATATGTAGCTTTGTATATGTATATGTATATATGTATGTGTATGTGTATATGTGTGTGTATATGTATATGTATATGTGTGTGTATGTGTATGTGTATATGTATGTGTATGTGTATGTGTATCTGTATGTATATGTGTATGTGTATGTGTATGTGTATGTGTATGTGTATATTGAGGAGGGTTCAAATGCCTCCATGTTTTTGTGCCTCCATCATGCCTCCATCTCTCTCCATCATTTTCAAAGTTCAAACAGTCGATCCGAACCGTTCAATCTAACCTCCATACTAAAATATGTTTGGAGACCAAATTTTATATTTTTAGGAATTTTTTTACTATTTTTTAGATAGGTAAAAAAATACTGTTTTTAGATGGTTCAGATTTACTGATTTTGTACATATCTAAGAAAATAGTAAAACAATTCCTAAAAATATAAAATTTGGTCTCCAAACATATTTTAGTATGGAGGTTAGATTGAACGGTTCGGATCGACTGTTTGAACTTTGAAAATGATGGAGAGAGATGGAGGCACAAAAACATGGAGGCATTTGAACCCTCCTCGTGTATATTATACATATATTATAAAAACCATAATAAAAGCCAAGTCCTTATTAGTGTTATATTTAGACTTGTGATATCCAACTGACAAATAAAATCAAAGTTCACCAAAAAAAATAAAAATAAAAAAAATCAAAGTTATAAAAATTTACGACATCACTTCGTAAATATATCAAATATTTTACTTTTTGGCATACACTCTAAATAAGAAAACTTTTTTTCACAAAATTATTCAAATCAAAATACTAACATCTCTAAAAAAAAAAAAAAAAAAAAAAAAAAAAAAAACAAAAAAAAAAGGCAAAGGCCATGGGGTGCCCCAGCCACGGGTAGTGTTTGGTAAATGCCTCCGGGGACCCAACCCGGACCGGTCCGCCCGTGCCCGTGCCACGGGTATGCACGGGTACACGGGCACACGGGCACGGGTATTAAACGGGCCGGACCCGGTTTTTTGGAAAAATGCCCGTGAGAACCCGGACCCTCGTACCCGTAACCCGTACCCGTGACGCCCGTGCCCGTGAGCCCGTGGCAGAAATTTTTTTTTTTTTTTTTTTTTTTTTTTTTTTTTTTTTTTTTTTTACTTTTGGTCTAATTTCAAAATTTAAACTCAAATTCTCCCCCCCATTCCCCCCATGCCCCACATCCCCACTTTCTACCCGGACCCCTACCCATTTTTTTTTTTCAGTTTTTTTTTTTTTTAATTCAAATTTTAATCCCTCCAAACAAAATTCTATAAATATACACCCATTCCTTACAAATTTTCACATCTCTCTCAATATTTTCATCTCTCATTCTCTCAATCTCAATCTCAATATTTTTATTATTCTCCAATTTTAATTTTATTGTCAAAAAAAATAGTTGTTAATTTAACAAATACGCAAACACGCAAACAGAAACGGAATTACGAAGGTATTCTCGAAGATTTTCTCGCGAAATTAAAAAGGTAACATTAATTTTTGTTAGATTACATTTTGTTAGATTAAATTTTGCTAGATTAAATTTTGTTAGATTGAAATATTGAATGTTAGATTTATTTTTGTAGAGTAATTTAAAAATTAAATTTGATGTTAGATTTATTTTTGTAGAAACAATTTAGAATTTAAATTGAATGTTAGATTTAGTTTATGTTAGATTTATTCAATGTTAAGTAATTAGATTTGTTATATTTATTGAATGTTAGATTTATTAAATTTGTTAAGTAATTAGATTTATAAGATTTATTTTATGTTAGATTTGTTAGATTTATTTAGTTTATATTAGATTTGTTAGATGTGTAGTAATTAGATTTGTTTTGAATATGTTAGATTTTATTTTTGAAATTCGGATTTATTTTTAATAGGTTAATGAAAGATGTTAGATTTATTTTTTTGAATATGTGAAGTAATTTGATTTGTTTTGAATAGATTAGATTTTATTTTTGAAATTCGGATTTATTTTTAATAGGTTAATGAAAGATGTTAGATTTATTTTTTTGAATATGTGAAGTAATTTGATTTGTTTTGAATAGATTAGATTTTATTTTTGAAATTCGGATTTATTTTTAATAGGTTAATGAAAGATGTTAGATTTATTTTTTTGAATATGTGAAGTAATTTGATTTGTTTTGAATAGGTTAGATTTTATTTTTAATAGGTTAATCAAAGATGTTAGATTTATTTTTTTGAATATGTGAAGGAATTTGATTTGTTTTGAATAGTTTAGATTTTATTTTTGAAATTCGGATTTATTTTTAATAGGTTAATGAAAGATGTTAGATTTATTTTTTTGAATATGTGAAGTAATTTGATTTGTTTTGAATAGATTAGATTTTATTTTTGAAATTCGGATTTATTTTTAATAGGTTAATGAAAGATGTTAGATTTATTTTTTTGAATATGTGAAGTAATTAGATTTGTTTTGAATATGTTAGATTTTATTTTTGAAATTCGGATTTATTTTTAATAGGTTAATCAAAGATGTTAGATTTATTGTCACACCCCGCGGCCACGGGTAGTAACAGTCCCCCGCCGTAAGCATACAACGCCGTGTATGCTTACAAGGCTACTCACATTTCAAATCAAACAACAAGCAATTCAAACAAGTTTCTAATATATATATCAGAGTACACAGTCTGGTCAGCATATAATACAACAAAAGTATCTCATCCGGATACCAACCACGAGGCCTACCCTAAATCTATACAACAAAAGATATCTAGGGTCATATACTGGTAAGCTACTAAGGCCTACTACTCTCGTGCCTCTCCGGAATCAGTCGCACCAATACCTGTAAAATAACGGGGAAGGTGGGGGTGAGAATAAATTCTCAGTGCGAATTTGCCACATTTGAATTATTGGACTTGCAATCAAACTCTATATTCAATAATGAAACCCAAACAACAACAATGCAAACAGTTATATAAGAAAACATAAATAACAGAATGCCACTACTTGACAACAGTTAATCAACCTGAAACACAGTTTACGGAATTTCCAAGATGAATCTCAAACACAACATATATTTTGGCTTAACTCGATTCCTAACTCAGTTCAGTAGGGCTTGTAGCAATTACAGATGTTCTTTCGAGCTGAACCTTTATCAAACCCACATCTGTAGGGTTACTGACACCTACAGATGGCCAACCGCTGGACCCTTTATCTGACACCCATCTGCAACCGCTTGGCTTAACAGTTTATTAAGGTCTGGTTCAAATCATGTAAAGAAAATCCACTTTAGAATCGTTTCCAATATTCGTCATATTCAATCGACCGTTCAAATGCATTAACACGTAGGAAAATGCTACCGAGCCATAGACGTTACACAAGTCAACCACGATTTCCAATCACACATCTCATAACATAATCACCCTCCCTCGTCCCAACCGGTACTGGGAATATCGAGGGCCGTTCACCTAAGGCCATTTAGGATCCTGGGAATCCAAGTCAGCATACAGCCCGACTTGGCAAATTAATTGGATCCAAGTGCTTAACTTCGTAAATCCATTCACACACATATCAATTCCACTCGTGGTGACTTTAAATCAAAATCAGATCACAATAGATCGACATAACCTATAACCATACCAGTATGCAAATCATTCAATTCAGATCAATTCGAGTTTAATTTGATTGGGCTATGCAAATGCTCTACGCAATTCAGTGATGCAATCAATGATATTCAACATGACAAACGAAAACACAGTTTAATTCCTGAAAATAAAGTATCAAACAAGTCCAAGAATCCCGCACCTTATTATGACGAGCGTACCGCTTAGCTTAAGGATCGGACGTCTCGTATTGTCTAGCAAGTTCTTGCTCGACCGAGCCTACACCTATATTATACGTTTACTTGGTTTAATTCGGGTTCAGTGGTCCATACGTTTACTTAGGGTTGGTACAGTCCCAAATCAATTCTTTTCGGTTCCTTCTTTCTCACCAAAATCCTCTAAAACTACACAAAATCTCATCTAGGTCCTCTGGACCATACAACTCTCCATTTGGTGACCATCAATCACCGTTTCACTACTTCGGTTCTCGGTTCATTTCAATTTACCATTTGGTTAACCCTAATTTGGTCAAAACCTCAAATCAGCCGTTAAATGTTCTAAAAATTTACGATCAGGAGGCAACCCTACCGATTACAAGTCTAATTGGTCGGGTTAAGCAAATCAAATCACGATTATGCCAACTTTCAATTTTGGCACGAAACCCTAGAAATCAGATTTCATAAATCGGAAGAAATCGGGAAAAAGATTGACAAGCAAACTAGTAAGAAGTGTAGAGGAACTAGTCCTTGAGCAATTCGAACAAAAATCTCGGGTTTAAAACGAGAATCCGAGAAATCGAGAAAATTCGAGGTTTCGAAAGTAACAAGGAGAGAAAGAAATACCAATTAGAAGGGTTCGGAGAGATCCTCGGCTGCTTTCTCGGTTCCAGACTCGATTTCTCGCAACAATCGGGAGTCTGAACGAAACGGAAACTCACGGGATCTTTTCCTTCTCTCTTAACCGAAATTCACTTGAAAATGGGGAAAATGGTGAAGTGAGAGAGAGAGAAGGTTTAATTTGGGTTTTAGGGTTAAAATTACCCTGAATGCGGATTAGCCAATCCGCACTGCGGGTTACCTAATCCGCACTCGAGACTTAGTCGGTTGTCAGCTGAATCCAGGAAAAGTCCGAGCCTACTGCGGATGAACCTGATCCGCACTGCGGTTCACCCTCATCCGCACTCACTACTTAGCCGATTTCAGGAAAATTCAGTGCAATACAGAAATTCATGAGTGCGGCTAAACTCATCCGCACTGCGGATCCCTCACCCGCACTCACTACTTAGTCATTTTTTTGGTAAAATTCCAGAAAAAGCCTGAGCCACTGCGGATGGCTTCCACCCGCACTGCGGTCAACCTAATCCGCACTGGGGCTATAAAATTCCGAAATCTCGAAATTTCGACGCGGTTTCAATTCACAATTAACTTACTTATTTAGGGGAACCTTAATTAAGGTTTAAACTTCCATTTTATTAACATGATTTATCGATTCTTTCTTTTAAATCATTCGAATTTAATTGTAAAAATTTCATAACGTAACATTTATTTTTTTGAATATGTGAAGGAATTTGATTTGTTTTGAATAGTTTAGATTTTATTTTTGAAATTCGGATTTATTTTTTTGAATATGTGAAGTAATTTGATTTGTTTTGAATAGATTAGATTTTATTTTTGAAATTCGGATTTATTTTTAATAGGTTAATGAAAGATGTTAGATTTATTTTTTTGAATATGTGAAGTAATTTGATTTGTTTTGAATAGGTTAGATTTTATTTTTGAAATTCGGATTTATTTTTAATAGGTTAATCAAAGATGTTAGATTTATTTTTTTGAATATGTGAAGGAATTTGATTTGTTTTGAATAGTTTAGATTTTATTTTTGAAATTCGGATTTATTTTTAATAGGTTAATGAAAGATGTTAGATTTATTTTTTTGAATATGTGAAGTAATTTGATTTGTTTTGAATAGGTTAGATTTTATTTTTGAAATTCGGATTTATTTTTAATAGGTTAATGAAAGATGTTAGATTTATTTTTTTGAATATGTGAAGTAATTTGATTTGTTCTGGATAGATTAGATTTTATTTTTGAAATTCGGATTTATTTTTAATAGGTTAATCAAAGATGTTAGATTTATTTTTTTGAATATGTGAAGGAATTTGATTTGTTTTGAATAGTTTAGATTTTATTTTTGAAATTCGGATTTATTTTTAATAGGTTAATGAAAGATGTTAGATTTATTTTTTTGAATATGTGAAGTAATTTGATTTGTTTTGAATAGGTTAGATTTTATTTTTGAAATTCGGATTTATTTTTAATAGGTTAATCAAAGATGTTAGATTTATTTTTTTGAATATGTGAAGTAATTTGATTTGTTTTGAATAGTTTAGATTTTATTTTTGAAATTCGGATTTATTTTTAATAGGTTAATGAAAGATGTTAGATTTATTTTTTTGAATATGTGAAGTAATTTGATTTGTTTTGAATAGTTTAGATTTTATTTTTGAAATTCGGATTTTATTTTAAATTATTCATTTTAACGAAAAATTACTAACAAAAAAAAAGTTAGAACTCTGCTTATGTTATTTACTTATTTTACATAGCCGGTCCCAAACCCGAAATAAAAGAGGAGGGTAACTTTTATTTTTTAATCTATTATTTTAAAATAAGAGCTTAATTATTTTTAAAATAATTGATTTAAGAAATTTTTTATTTATATTTTATTATAACAAAAATTATTGAGTTCAAATATACAACCATGTCAAATGAGTTTAAATTGGTATGAATTTGAATTTATAATTTATTGGTTTAAAAAAAAAACAGAAAAAAACAGCAAAATAAAACAGCAAAATAAAACAGAAAAAAAAACAGCAAAAAAAAACAGCAAAAAAAACAGAACAAAAAAAACAGAACAAAAAAACAACAGAACAAAAAAACAGAACAAAAAAACGAAAAAAAAACAGAACAAAAAAAACAGAACCGAAAAACCCAACAGAAAAACCAAAAAAAACCAGAAACAAAAAACAGAAAAAAAAAAACAGAAAAAAAAACAGAACCAAAAAAACAGAACCAAAAAAACAGAACAAAAAAACAGAACAAAAAAACCGAAAAAAAAACCAGAAGAAAAAAAACAGAACAGAAAAACAGAAACAAAAAACAGAAAAAAAAAAAAAAAAAACCGGTCCGGACCCGGACCGGACCGGACCACCCGGCCCCCGGTACCCGGACCGTCCTACCCCCGAACCCGTGACGGGCACGGGTATTAAACGGGCAGGGCAGGATTTTTGAAAAAAAAACCCGTGACGCCCGGCCCGTTGTACCCGTGTGCCCGTGACGCCCGTGACCGTGGCTACCCGTGCCCGGGTTTTGCCCGGACCGCCCGGCCCGGCCCGTTTACCAATCACTAGCCACGGGCGCCTCACTGTGTGTTTTGGGCCGCCCTGGGCCCAGGCGGTCAGGGCATATTTGATAAAAATTTGGAAAGAGGGACATTTTTAAAATTTTCTTTGTTTTTAGGGATATTAATAAAAATGGCCGCATTCCTGATTTCCCTTGAATCTGCCCATTTCTATGGCCTCTATATGTAAAAGAGAAGCAATTAATAAAGATAGTAACCAGACTTCATATCTGGTGCCAGAATTATGTTGATCTGGTAGTATTATTGTATATCGTACTATTTGATTAAACTCGACCAATGCGGATCCAAAAATAAGTCTGTTTCTTTTTAGGTAAGAATCGGAAACTTTTTATCTTTGTTTATTATCAAACCAATATTAGATTTTTTTTTAGGATAAACACCATTATAAAATCTAACAATTATTATTTGTAATCATCACAACGAAATACCAGTCAACCTTTGCCTAGTCAAATTCGTCTCAAATATATATTAATTTCAATTGGGCGTACATGATTTTTAATCCAACAATTTTTTTTTTGTTGGAAAATGACAACTGATCGAAAATTATTTAAGAGAAATCATCCGCTTGTATGCAATTCAACAACAAGAATGTACCCAAAAAAATTCAAACATGAAATTCATTTAGCGGTGTTTAATTTGGGTAAATATTGCCGAATTTTTGATTAATATCCAAATTTAATATTAAATTTCAAAAAATAACCGTATCAGCCATGTTTTTCGAAAATTACCCTTTCCGGAAAATTTTTTTCCGGAAATTCAGTCTCTTTCCGGAAAATTTTTTTACGGAAACTGGCTAAATCCGGAAATTTTTTTTCCGGAAATTTGTTTTCCGGAAATGCAGTTTATAAATTCACAGATTGTCGTCGCTTTCATTTCATCCGCTCTCTCACAGTAAGTTTTAATTTATTTATAATTTAAATTTTATTAATTTATTATTTATAATTTAATTTATTTATATTTTAAATTTAAGTAATATATAATTTTAATTTCATTAATTTATAATTTTAATTTCATTTATTTATAATTTATAATTTTAATTTCATTTATTTATAATTTATAATTTTAATTTCATTTATTTATAATTTAAATTTATTTTATTTATAATTTAAATTTAGAAGTATTTAATTTGTAATTATTTAAATATGTAACTATTTAATTTGAAATTATTTAAATTCTGAATATTGTCATATTAATTGAAAAAAAATTAAAAATGGTGCAGAATAATTTTAAAAGTTTTATTAATTCTAAAATAATTTTATTAATTCTGAAATAATTTTGATTAATTCTGAAATGATTTAGAATTGTTCTAGGAACTTTTTGCTTTTCGGATTCCTTACGGAGCTCTGACAGTCAGATCGACCGGTTTTCGATTGAGGTAATTTTATTTTCTTTATGTTATTTTTAATTTAATTTAATTTATAATTAATTACTTCATTCCAAAATATTTTTTATTTTTTATAATATTGTCCAGAAAATTTAGAATTGTTTACAACCTTCCAAAATGGTTTATAATAATTTTAAAAATTCCAATATAGTTTAGAATGTTGCCCTATTAATTTATGAAATTCCAAAATAGTGTAGAATAATTATTGAAAATTGTCCAGAATATTTTTACCAATGGCAACACAATTTTTAATTAATTATATGTTGTTATTTTTGAAATTGTCAGACCAATCGAAATTAAAAATGACAACTATTTGTGCGAAAATTTATACTGGAGGGGAAATTCAATATAATGATGAGGGGGTCTATTACAGTACCCGAGCTAAATACTCATTACCGATAACTGTGAACCACAATTTTGATTATCTTCAGAATGAGATTTATAAATTTGTTGGGTACAATGCTAGTCAAGCAAATCTGGAAATTCAAGCCAGGTTTAATATGTCCACCGATGGACAACGTGACTATCAATTAGTACCGGTAATGGACCAACAATCATTCGAAATGATTTTAGGAATTGTGTCGTCTTTTTCACAAAGGATCCAGATTATGGAGTTATATGTAGAATTGGAACCGAACTGTACTAGTCAGATTCCTGAACCTCGATCCCGACCCAGTACGAGTCAGAATCCTATGGAACCCGACCCAATACCAGTTAGATCCCGACCTAGCACCGGTCGGTACTCTGTGGATGTAAGAATGAGACCCGGACTCAGTATCGGTAGCAACTCTGTGGATCAACCAGTTATATCCCGACCCAGTAGCAGTCAGAATCATGTGGATCAAGACCCAATACCTGTTGTTCGTACAATAATCTTTTACGTCTATTTGACTAATTTGCAAAAACATACAATTATTGAATTTTACGATTTCTTCTATTTTTGAGAATATGTAGGTCCAAGAAGAGTAAGAACTGCTGTATAATATGCTTGGACTGAAGAAATCAGGAAGACTTTTATCAAGAATACTAATTGTAAAATCAAAAGCTTGGTAAAGTATATATGAGGTTGATTAAATTGAGATAAAACGTTATGAACGTTTTCAAAACGTTGGTAACGTTTTATAATGATCAGAAGCTTCAAAAGAATCAAGTTATAACGTTATAACGATTATACAACCGTTGTAACGTTTTTACAAACGTTATAACGGTTCACAAACGTTGTAACGTTTAACAGATACAGAACAACTGAAGAACTGCTGTTCAGTTCAAGTTATAACGTTATAACGATTATACAACCGTTGTAACGTTTAACAGATACAGAACAATTGAAGAACTGCTGTTCAGTACAAACTATAAACGTTGTAACGTTTATAAATCGTTATAACGTTTTGGAAACGTTGTAACGATTATAAAACGTTATGTAACGTTTTACTAAGCTGTCAGAGAATTAAAACCCTAAAACGCATTTGAATAAAACGTTAGTAACGTTTTACAAAACGTTGGTAACATTTTATATCAAACAGCTCATTTGAATAAAACGTTGGTAACGTTTTACAAAACGTTGGTAACGTTTTATATCAAACAACTCATTTTTGAGCTGCCACTATAAATAGACTGAGGGGATCACTTTTCAAACCAACTCAGCCGACCCTAATTAATTCAAAAGTGATTTTCTGAGAGCTTAGCATACTCCATTGTTGTGAGAGCCTAAAACTTCAAAATCTCTCAAGCAACCTCAAACCTACTTCACTAATCTTGATATAGATTAGGTTAGAGTGATCTATTGAGTGTTTCTCTTGTGTTCCTAGACAATCGAGACCTTGTTCTCACCTTTTTGAGTTGGCCGTTTGATTTCCCGCTTGGTGTGTAAGGGCTCAACGGTTCACAAGTTGTAATCCTTTCGTATTGGGTAATAGGAAGGCGCACCTCACAAGGTTGCGAAGCCCCGGAGACGTAGGCCTTTGTTTTGCCGAACTCCGTTATCACCCCGCGTGTCAAATTTCTCTAAACTCATCTCTTTACTTTCAATTGCAATTTAATTTCAGTTTTTGAGCAATTAAAGGTGCCCCTAAGTGCAACAAAGTGGTATCAGAGCAAGTTACTCGAATTAAGACACACTTAATTGGAGATTAGATCAACTTGACAAATGGCACCTTATAGATCCGTGAAAGAACCCCTAATTTTTGGTACTACTACCAAAAATTTCATGCATTGGAAGAAAACCATGATTAATTACTTGAATATCCTTGAGGTATGGTATGTGGTTGAAAAAAGGTATACACCAACATACTCAAGTGTAGCTACCGATAGTTCAACCGATGTCAAAATTGAGACCGTTGATTCCAAACAAACCAAGAAAGACAATGACCTAGCAACCAATGCCATATTCAATTTGGTTAGTGAATCGGTAGCCTCACTCTTTGGTAGTGCATCAAGTGCGAAAGAAATGTGGGATGCTCTTGTAAACCGGTATGAAGGCAATACCCAAATCAAACGAACCAAAATAACCGGTTTAGAAGCAAAATTTGAAACCTTTAAGGTTGAAGATGGTGAAAGCATTGAGGATATGTATAATAGACTTATGCATATCCAAAATGAGTTTACCGAATTGGGAGAACCACTTTCTAACAATAAACTTGTAGGAAAGCTATTGAGGGTGATGCTCATGAGGGATAAATGGTCCGGGTTGGTGAGTGCTCTAGAGGCAATCCAAGGCACGCACGACACATTCACACCGGATGATTTGAAGCAAAACTCAAAGTCCAAAACCGTAGCTTTTCCGGCACAAAACCGAAACTTTCCAAGCTCCTCAAACACCCGTCTTTCAAATGATCAATTTATCAACAAAATTGATCATGAAACATCCAAGGATGCCCTTCTCTTATCCAAAATGTTTCAAAGAATGCTTAACTTTGAAAGAAAATACAACAAAGAACGAGAAGAGAAGAACAAAAGGCTAATGTGTTTCGCTTGCCATAGAGAGGGGCATTCCATTCAAACATGCTTCAAGCTATTTCCACAATTGAAGAACACGGATGGGGAAGCACAACAAGATCGAAAACCAAGACAAAAGTATGATGGGTACAAGAAGAAGAAAGCCAAAGCTATGCAAGCTTTGTTCTCGGATAGTGAGACGGAACAATCCGATACGGAATCGGAGAATGAAGAGGAGATCAACCTTGCATTGATGGCAAGTGTAGATGAAGGTCCCTCGAAAATTGACATAGACTCAATTATAGCTAGCAAAAACATCACCGATGAAACAACCATCAACTTTCTCATGGAGCTTGTTAAATCAAGGAATGCCAATGAGAGAGATGATGGAATCAACACCTCAACAAACTTCGCTAGTGAGGTACACTCAACACTTAGTCTTGATGGTTATGAGACCGAACTTGAATGTATAAATGAAGGTGGTGAAGAATATAGTGGTGAAATTGATATTGAAAATTGCATAATCACAAATGAGACCAACAATGATTTGTGTACCAATAGATTAGACACCAATGATGCAAGCACTTTCAAAAATGAAATTCTAACGCATGATGATCATGAATCTAGGTTGAAATCACTCCTTGATGAGTCCAATAGAACCTTGGTTGAGAAGGAAGGTATCATTCAAAAATTAATTGCTAAAAATGACATGTTAGAACTTGAAAATAAAAAGGTAAAAGCATCACACTTAGGTGAAATAGGCATTTTAAAAGTTAAAGTTCAAACCTTAGAAACCGAAATTCGGGCATTGAGATCTCCTAGTGAATTATCAAAAGTCACTAGTCTAGATCCCTATTATGTGAGCAAGTTGATACACGATCAATCCTATTATAAAAATGATAGAGTTGGTCTTGGATTTGAGAAGGGTAAATCCTCACTTAAATCTAATCACATGCAAGGCCCTAAAGGAAAAGGGGAACATTCTCAAACTTCAAGTATTCCAAATGCCAAACTAAAGTTTAATTGTGAACAATATTCAACTTATCAATTTTTTACTAAAAAGGGTTTAACTCCTTTGAACAAGGAGTCATCTAAATTGAAGTCTTCTCATGTTTCAAATGCTAAACAAGATCAAAAGTCACCAAATTATGCATTTAGGTATAAGTACAATAAAAGAATATCTAAGAACAAAAATGCTTCTAAAGATAGTGATAGGAACACTCTTAATCCAAAAGGGTCAAACAAAATATATTTTAAAGGACCCGATGGATGGTTTTATGAATTCAAAAATAAAATTGCTTTACAAAACCAAACTCAAAGAAATGGTTTAGCTAGAGATGTTCCCCAACATCACAATAGATTTGATTCTAATAAAACCAAGAGCATTGCATCTAAAGTTGCAAATAGGTCACATGGTAGTCATAAGAGGAGTTTGCATGAAGTGAAGTACCAACCCATTCTCAAACAAGGCTCTACTACTCAAAAGCAATCAACTACAATATGCAACTATTGTTGCAAACTTGGCCACACTTCCTTAGAATGTAGCTTTAGGAATGTAAACAACAAACATAATGTTGTTTGGGTTCCTAAAGCTATACTAGCTTAGGTTCACACTTAATCTCCCCTAAAAAGAATTATAATTGCCAAACATAAAGGGGGAGATTAAAGACAAGGTATATGTTAGTTACTAACTCAATAATAACTAATATATACTTTGTAGGTATGTTTGATTTCATCTCAAAAGGAAAGTGCTTGGATCATTGATAGTGGATGCTCACACCATATGACCGGTGACAAATCTAATTTCAAACTCTTAGAACCATATGATGGAGGTACGGTTACCTTTGGAAATAATCAAAGAAAGAGCTATATTATTGGTATAGGCTCAATTGGTAACCAACACTTGACCATATCTAATGTATATCTTGTTGATGGATTGGATTATAACTTACTTAGTGTGAGTAAGCTATGTGATTCGGGATATTATACCAAATTTGATACTAATGCTTGTCACATAGTTAGGTCTTCGGATGATGCTCTAATTTATTCGGGTAAACGAAAGAAAAATGTTTATTACTTATATTTTACTCACTTTGATTCCGGTGAAACATGCCTAAGTGCCATATCTAATGGATCATGGTTATGGCATCGTAGATTAGGTCATGTTTCAATTGATACCATTAGGAAATTAGTGAAATTAGATCTTGTGCGTGGTTTACCAACACATAAACTAGAACTTGACGGATTATGTGAGGCATGTGTTCAAGGTAAACAAACCAAAAGTTGTTTTAAATCCAAGGATATGGTTTCAACCGATCAACCTTTGCAATTATTACATATGGACTTATTTGGACCAATAAGTGTACCAAGTTTAGCAAAGAAGAAATATGCATATGTAATTGTAGATGACTATAGTCGCTTTACTTGGGTTTTGTTCCTACAACACAAGGATGAAGCAATTAGCAACTTCATTGAATTTTGCAAACGTGTTGAAAATGAAAAGGGATCAAAAATCATTAGGATTAGAAGCGACCATGGGGGAGAATTTGAAAATGCAAAATTTGACCAACTATGCTCTAAAAGGGGATATAAACATGAGTATTCGGCTCCTCGCACACCTCAACAAAATGGGGTGGTTGAGAGAAAGAACCGAACCTTAGTTGAGCTTGCCCGAACCATGCTAAATGAATACTCCTTACCCAAACACTTGTGGGCCGAGGCGGTAAATACGGCATGCTACGTGGTAAATCGCGTAAGCATAAAGACCATATTGAATAAAACACCATATGAGCTATGGAAAGGGTACAAGCTTAAGATATCTCATTTTAAAGTATTTGGTTCAAAATGCTTTGTTCTTGATGAATCTCCCAAAGTAACCAAATTTGATTCTAAATCAATTGAGGGAATGTTTGTAGGATACTCAAACTCAAGTAAAGCCTATAGAATTTATATTCCATCTCAAAGAATCGTAATTGAATCCGTACATGTTAAATTTGATGAAAATGCTAATCAAAAGATCGAGAAAGGTATTGAAATTGTAGGTGTTGAAGTGCCAATTCTCGATCAAGATGAAGTTGAGACAAGAACCGACATAATTGAGAATCAACCCGAGCAAACTCAACCCGAAATGGATACAATCAAAAATATTGAGACGGATCAACAAATTGAAGATGAAACCAATAAGGAGATGGATCCAATAGTTGAAGGAATGCAAACCGAAGAGATACAACCTACAAGAATTGAGTACCAAATCCCTCAAGACCTAAGGGAAGTACCATCTCATCCTCTTTCTAATGTTATTGGTGATCCTAGGGAAAGAGTTAAAACAAGATCCAAATTAACTCAAATGATAGGTCATTGTGCGTTTGTATCTCATATCGAACCTAAAAATTGTTGGGGTTTTCACGGGGTGCTAACCGGAAACCGTTTAGGCTTAAGGTGCGGAATGACCGTAGAACAAAAATTTCTACGGCCAACTTAAGCTCAGGATTAAACGGGGTATGTCAGGAAACTTTCCAAGGCGGTCCACCTTCAGTATTCCTTTGGCATCAAAACCCAATTTAATCCTTTTACAGATCTACTCCATGATTGATTTCTAAAACTTTAATCTACTTACAAATTAAATAGATTAATATAACATATTTATACCTTGTTTCCAAATCACAGTTGGAATGCAGACCGAGCGAGTAGAGCCTCACCAGGGAAGGAATCGACTCGGAGTATCACACGTGTGATACCTCTATCGGTTATCCACCAGGACTAACCAGAGAGCGGTTTATTTCTTCTGCCAGAAATACCGTAAACCGCGGAATTCTGCAAAAACACTATTCACAGGAAAAAGACGAAAACCCGTAAACGCGAATTTTCGGTTGCTCAGTTTCATCAATATGCAAAACTGACATACCGCTAAATTCGGTAAAACACTATTCATCAATCCCGTAAATATACTCCACAACAACCCGCAAGATTATACGTCAAGTACGTATAACTTTCTTTTCTCAACCGAAACACTATTTGGGAGAGAAACCGAGAAAGAGATAAAATACCGATCCGTTTCGACACGAAACCGGTACGAATCAATTAGTTATTTAATCCTTTCATGCACCCCTCTATTTATAGCCTCTAAAATGGTGTGAAAAGACCAAAATACCCCTATGACAAGGCATGCCACCTAGGGGGTGAGGTGTCATGTGGATAAGATCGATGACGTGTCATCTGGATAGGATCGATGACATGTCATGCGGATAAGCACGAATCTGAAAAGACCCGAATGCCCTCGGCCCGAATACAAATAATATTCGTATAATTATTCTGAACAATTATATATATTTTTCTTCGGTAGTTTGTTTCGGTATCGATGACGTGTCATCTGGATAGGATCGATGACGTGTCATGCGGATAAGGACGAATCTGAAAAGACCCGAATGCCCTCGGCCCGAACACAAATAATATTCGTATAATTATTCTGAACAATTATATATATTTTTCTTGCGGTTGTTGTTTCGATAATTTATACAATGTGTCATGCACATTTATAAATTAACCGGTTAACTTTTATACAACGTGTCACACACGTTTATAAATTAACCAATGTTTTTGCTTGTTATTTTTACATAACATTTATAATTATAACACGTATAATTAATTATAACCATCTTATCATTGATCATAATCAATTTATAATCAATCAAAATAAGATTCTCCGATTAACTCCTATATGGTGTGACCCAATAGGATCTGTGTTATGTTGGTAAACAGAGTTAAAACTGTTTTAACTTCTGTTAGTCATGGGTGGCATCTGGCAACACATCATGACCATCCAATTACACAGATGATGCTGTACTGTACAATATCACGATCCAGTAAACAATTTACTTGTGTCTGTTCTTCTGTCTCATAGCTATCAGATTAGTTTCAAGGTAGATGTGTGTCATCCTTGCTAACTGAATCTTTTCTTGATCTTGAGCAGATTATCAAATATAATTACTCTTGTAATTATACCGCTAGCAGATAGTCTTACTCTATCAAGGGGCCCAGTGATGCTATTGCTCGTATAGAGATACGAGGGACAAATAGTATTCTTGGTAAACTATCACTTCCTCAGCTAAGCTATACATATGGAAAAGCTACCGTTATGACTGCTTTTTACGGACAGCGGTAGATAGCAATCACACATACATATTTCTTAGTGGGAACGATAAATACCTCATACTTTAGAACGTGACACTGAATGAAAAACATTAATGACACGAACACAATTCTATTTAATGTTTCATTCGGGGTCTGTCAAATACCATGTTCCTAGAACATGTATCTATGTGATTAAAATGACATCTCGTGTCAGGTGGTTTGTAAAACTTAACCATCTTTTAATCCACATACTAACCTTATAGCGGTAATTAGTGTTCCTGCTAATTACCTTGGTTAGTGACCTTTTAAGATTAAGAGTATATATCATCTATATTATGGAGTTTCACAATTTCAGTCATGAACTCGAAATGATCCATAAATTCAATAATACTCAAGGCAACAAAATGATATTAATCATCCAATTCATGAACAAAGCTTTATGATAAATTATCGTATTATTGACTTCTAGATTATTACAAACTAACAATCTCCCACTTAAGCTAGGAGTCAATCATCGTAGACCCTACTTATATACAAAACTCTATATTCTCTAAGATCTCGTAGATCCTGAGAAAATCTCACAGCCAATCTTCTATGCGTTCCAAACTCATAGAAGCATTAAGCATCTAGTGTTGGCTTGAGGAAGAGATTTTGTGAGTGGATCAGCTGTGTTGCTGACTGTGTCAACTCTACTTATCTTTACATCACCTTTATATTAATTATATCTTTTATAATCAATTATAAACATCTTATGATGTTTATGATCTTTCGTATTAGGTGATAACGTTGTAGATCGACGAGAAACATATCCTTAGTTCTCCTCAAGAACTTAAGGATATTCTTTACAGCATTCCAGTGCTTTATGCCTGGATTAGCCTGATATCTACTCGTCACACTCAAAGCGTACGAGACATCAGGGCGAGTGCACAACATGGCGTTTATGATAGAGCCAATAGCCGAAGCGTATGGTACTCTACTCATAGTGCTTTGCTCATCAGTTGTCGAAAGACACTGAGTCTTGCTAAGCTGTGTACCATGATTCATTGGCAGGAATTCTCTCTTAGAATCCTGCATGCTGAACCGATTCAGCACTTTGTCAATGTGCGTGCTTTGACTTAATCCTATAAGTCTCTTTGATCTACCTCAGTAGATCTCTATGCCTAGTATATATAGACATCCTCGCCCAAGTCCTTCATCGAGAAAAATTTTCTTTAATGAAGACTTGGCTAATTGCAATAGAGGAATATCGTTTCCTATTAAGAGTATGTTATCTACATATAAGATTTAAGAAAGGCGATGACACTCCCACTAGTTTTTCTGTACACATAAGATTCTTCTTCGCATCTGACGAAGTCAAGCTTTTGACTTCTTCGCCAAATCGAAGATTCCAACTCCGTGATGCATGCTTCAATCCATAAATGGATTCAAGAAGTTTGCATACCTTCCCAGCATTCTCTGGATCTTCAAAACCCGTAGGCTGTGTCATGTACACATCCTCTTCTTAAATTTCCATTTAAGAATGCGGTTTTGACATCCATTTGCCATATTTCATCATCATGAAATGCGGCAATTGCTAGGAGTATCCGAATTGACTTAAACATAGCCACGGGTGAAAAAGTTTCATCAATTCCCAGAATTTGTTTGAAACCTTTTCGCTACTAGCCGTGCTTTGTAAATAGTCATATTGTTATCCATGTCTGTTTTCCTTTTGAAAACCCACTTGTTAGCTATGGGTTTCACCCCATCAAGTGGTACAACTAGGTTCCAGACCGTGTTGTCATACATGGACTGTATTTCGGATCTCATGGCCTCCAGCCATTTATCAGAGTCAGGCCTATCCATTGCTTCCGCATAGGTCAGAGGATCTTCAGTGTCAAAAACTGAGACCTCGTGCAGTCCCAAGTACCTCTCGGGTGCATGGACTGTTCTTGTTGACCTACGTAGCACTTGTTCTTCGGGCTGTCGAACTTGATCCGCAACAGTGTGCGGATTTAGTTCTTCTTCAACTTGCGTTGAAGCACTTGAGCTCGGAACTAGAACCTCTTCCACAGCTACTTGTGGATTTGGTTCTTCCAGATGCTCATCAGCCGAAAAATCAAGAGGTGGGTTAATCTGATCTAGTTCAGATATTGTATTGTGTAATGCATCTTGAATTTCTTCAAGTATTACATTACTCCCACTACTTCCTTTTGCAAGAAACTCGTTCTCCAAAAGTATACCATGACGAGCAACAACTAATTTGTTCTCAGACTGGTAATAGAAGTAATATCCTTTCGTTTCCTTAGGATATTCTACGAAGAAGCACTTGTCAGATTTGGGACCAAGTTTGTCAGACGTCAGGCGTTTGACAAATACTTCGCAACCCCATTTTTAAGATAAGACATATTTGGGATTTCCCAAATCATAACTCGTATGGAGTCTTTTCAACTGACTTGGATAGAACCATATTTATCGTTAGTGCGGCAGTATCTAGTGCGTGTCCCCAAAATGATTTTGGAAGGGTGGCGTCACTCATCATGGAACGAATCATGTCCAGCATGGTTTGTTTCATTTTCTTGGCAACACTGTAACATTACGGTGTTCCTAGAGGTGTGAGTTGTGAGACTATCTCACATTCCTTTAAGTACGTTTTGAAAACCATAACTCAAGTATTCGCCTCCACGGTCCTACCGTAATGCCTTAATACTTTTGTTCAGTTGATTTTCTACTTTAGTCTTAAATTCCTTGAACTCGTCAAAGGATTCAGACTTATGTCTCATGTAAGTCAATACTTTCATGAAACGTTTTGAGTCTTTTGTTATTGATGTTAAACACGTGGTTTTCCATTTCTAGCATATAAAGATCATTTAACAAGTAAGATGATCCATAATATGTCTCATTTTATAAATAGAACATCTATTGTCCTTTATAACAAACGAGAAACCATTCATCTCTAAACACGAGATTGATATGATATTTCTAGAAATGGTAGGAACAAAATAAACATTTTCTAGTTCCAGAATAAACCCGCTAGGCAAGTACAATTTTATCCTACCGACTGTAACGGCTGCAACTTGTGCTTCGTTTCCAACTCGGAGTTGTACTTCCTTATTGCGTAACTTTCTTTTAGTGCGTGCATATTCGTGCAAATATGAGCACATGATCCGGTATCCAGTACCGAATCATTAAGAGAGGTCGCAACATTAATTTCAATAACATAAATACTTGAGACTGAGATTTTTGAGACATTCTCAAACTTCATATCTCCAAGATATTCCAGGCAGTTTCTCTTCCAGTGACCTTTGCTATTGCTAAAATAGCAGTCAAAGTTAGCAGAAACATTTATCTTGGGAGAGTTCGTTCCTGGAACCAACTTCCCTTTGCCTTTGTACTTAATGGCCATTTTTCCCTTTTGCTTTCTTGATCTTCCTCCCACCTTCTTGGATCATGAGGACATGAGAGCTATTCTCGATGTCTTTATCAGTGATCCTCAGCATCCCTTGGGGGCTCCTGCAAGCTCTTATCCAACTCTTGCTTATGGGAGTTCACAATGAACTCCGAATAGCTGAGAGGAAATGAGTTCAGGATAACTTCCGTGGCCAACTCGTGGCTCCACGGACAGTTAAGCTTCTCCAGTTTCTCATCATCGCTTGTCATACGAAGCGTGTGAGTACTGACAGAACTGCTCTCTACTATTTCAGCAGGGACCGGTGTATTTAGGGTATATTCCTTTTCTCTCACGTATGTCTACCTTTTCGAGTAGGGAGCGTAAAGAGAAAGACGTTTATTTAGCCATATTTCTACAACGTTTAATGTAAAGATTTTAGCTTTGTTCATGTAATGTTTTATTCCAATAATAAAACTCCCACTGCAAATTTGTTCTATTCCCGTTTGCAGTAGGACCAAGATCCATATTTTCACTAATAACCAAGGCAGTGTATGCATATCATGGCTATCAGTTATCTTAGGTAAGCAAACATGCTAATCACAACTCTTTGTGATTCTTAGTTTCGTTAAAACATCACGTGTATTTAACGAAGACTTTGCCCCGAGCCCAAAACTGTTTTGGAAATCATCGATAAGTAACCTCACTCTATTTGGTTTGATATGTCGGACATAACCCTCGACCACCAAAGGTAAAAGGCGATGTCTACTGAGTAGTTTACCCATCAACCAATGAACAATGGTTTGAGGAGGATAGAGTGGGAAGGGCATACTACTTAATATTTAATGGGTTGGTGTTTATGCTTAACCGTGCCAGCAATCTCCAAAGGGGTATGTGAGAAAGAACGACTAATGTGATTCTATTCGTATCTTTATAGCGACTTCTTTCATATGCTTCATTAAGCAATTATGGAAAGGAAGTCTTGAATACGGAATGTGATCTCCATTTCTTTTCTTATCTTATGTCAGAAAGAACGATTAATGTGATTCTATTCGTATCTTTATAGCGACCTCTTTCATATGCTTCATTAAGCAGTCGTGGAAAGGAAGTCTAAAATATCGAATGTGATCCCCATTACTTTCTTTTCTCAGCATATGTAAGAATGACTAAATGTGATTCTATTCGTATCTTTATAACGACCTCTTTCATATGCTTCATTAAGCAGTCGTGGAAAGGAAGTCTTGAATACGAAATGTGATCTCCATTAGTTTATGTTCTTATCAGTACCTCTTTGATACGCTTAGCTTTGTTAAGCAGTCAGTTCTTGTAACTGACTTTAGCTATTCTTTCGGACACGTGAAAGTCGTCTGCCAGAAAGACAAAGGTGAGTTCCTTCACAAATCTTTCTTTGACATCACGTTCTTTCACGGTTCCTTTTAAAGCAATAAATCTAATTTATTCAGTTCACATCAAAGCAGTAAATCTAATTTACTTATATGCTGTAAATCTAATTTACTTATATACAGGACCAAGTCGGGTATATAATCTATCAGTTACCAATTCTTTATTTTGCAGCTATGCTCAATTCTTATTTATACCATTTAAAGCACATAAACAATTTATATGTTTTAAAATCAGATATTCTTTTCGGTCCATAAAGCAATTTGGTAACGTGACAAAGTTCCTTTTGGGCCAGCCATTAGGACACGTGAAAGGGGCTCCCAGGAAAGATTGGGGTCACGAGGACCGCTTAGACTCAATCTTTCCTAGACAGAACCATCTCTTTCTTGTGTGGAAATGACAGCTCTTACTCAGGTACTTTATTGCTTCATCACATTCTTCGATGAACTTTACTTATCCGAAGGTTTTCGAAAAGGCAAAAACTTACACTAAATTTTGCCATTTCAAAAGCGTTAAAGCAATTTGGTAACGTGACAAAGTCCCCTTTGGGCCAGCTATCAGGACACGTAAAAGAGGGTTAGACGAAAAACCGAGACTTTTCTTGTCATTAACCTTGTCTTTTACGGGTGGAGATTAACAGCTCTTACTCAGGTACTTTATTGCTTCATCACATTCTTAGATGAACTTTAACGCAATCAAAAGTTTTGAAAACGAAAACATAAAGAAAGCATAAAATCCTATTTTATCTTTCTCGGTCGGAAAACCGATCCAAGAAATGTAAAAGTTTACATTTCATAAGAAAGCATAAAGAAAGCTTAAATCTAATTTAACTTTCTTAGTCGGTAGAACCGATCCAAGAAAATCTCATTTCTAATCGGTTTTGGACTTAAGCTGCAAATGTAAGAATTAAACTGATATGCGGTATATGCACCTAATTTGCATAAGTTATAACTTTTAGAAAATCAATCAGCGGGAGAGCCTTGTGCTCTGATACCACTGTTGGGTTTTGCGCGGGGTGCTAACCGGAAACCGTTTAGGCTTAAGGTGCGGAATGACCGTAGAACAAAAATTTCTACGGCCAACTTAAGCTCAGGATTAAACGGGGTATGTCAGGAAACTTTCCAAGGCGGTCCACCTTCAGTATTCCTTTGGCATCAAAACCCAATTTAATCCTTTTACAGATCTACTCCATGATTGATTTCTAAAACTTTAATCTACTTACAAATTAAATAGATTAATATAACATATTTATACCTTGTTTCCAAATCACAGTTGGAATGCAGACCGAGCGAGTAGAGCCTCACCAGGGAAGGAATCGACTCGGAGTATCACACGTGTGATACCTCTATCGGTTATCCACCAGGACTAACCAGAGAGCGGTTTATTTCTTCTGCCAGAAATACCGTAAACCGCGGAATTCTGCAAAAACACTATTCACAGGAAAAAGACGAAAACCCGTAAACGCGAATTTTCGGTTGCTCAGTTTCATCAATATGCAAAACTGACATACCGCTAAATTCGGTAAAACACTATTCATCAATCCCGTAAATATACTCCACAACAACCCGCAAGATTATACGTCAAGTACGTATAACTTTCTTTTCTCAACCGAAACACTATTTGGGAGAGAAACCGAGAAAGAGATAAAATACCGATCCGTTTCGACACGAAACCGGTACGAATCAATTAGTTATTTAATCCTTTCATGCACCCCTCTATTTATAGCCTCTAAAATGGTGTGAAAAGACCAAAATACCCCTATGACAAGGCATGCCACCTAGGGGGTGAGGTGTCATGTGGATAAGATCGATGACGTGTCATCTGGATAGGATCGATGACATGTCATGCGGATAAGCACGAATCTGAAAAGACCCGAATGCCCTCGGCCCGAATACAAATAATATTCGTATAATTATTCTGAACAATTATATATATTTTTCTTCGGTAGTTTGTTTCGGTATCGATGACGTGTCATCTGGATAGGATCGATGACGTGTCATGCGGATAAGGACGAATCTGAAAAGACCCGAATGCCCTCGGCCCGAACACAAATAATATTCGTATAATTATTCTGAACAATTATATATATTTTTCTTGCGGTTGTTGTTTCGATAATTTATACAATGTGTCATGCACATTTATAAATTAACCGGTTAACTTTTATACAACGTGTCACACACGTTTATAAATTAACCAATGTTTTTGCTTGTTATTTTTACATAACATTTATAATTATAACACGTATAATTAATTATAACCATCTTATCATTGATCATAATCAATTTATAATCAATCAAAATAAGATTCTCCGATTAACTCCTATATGGTGTGACCCAATAGGATCTGTGTTATGTTGGTAAACAGAGTTAAAACTGTTTTAACTTCTGTTAGTCATGGGTGGCATCTGGCAACACATCATGACCATCCAATTACACAGATGATGCTGTACTGTACAATATCACGATCCAGTAAACAATTTACTTGTGTCTGTTCTTCTGTCTCATAGCTATCAGATTAGTTTCAAGGTAGATGTGTGTCATCCTTGCTAACTGAATCTTTTCTTGATCTTGAGCAGATTATCAAATATAATTACTCTTGTAATTATACCGCTAGCAGATAGTCTTACTCTATCAAGGGGCCCAGTGATGCTATTGCTCGTATAGAGATACGAGGGACAAATAGTATTCTTGGTAAACTATCACTTCCTCAGCTAAGCTATACATATGGAAAAGCTACCGTTATGACTGCTTTTTACGGACAGCGGTAGATAGCAATCACACATACATATTTCTTAGTGGGAACGATAAATACCTCATACTTTAGAACGTGACACTGAATGAAAAACATTAATGACACGAACACAATTCTATTTAATGTTTCATTCGGGGTCTGTCAAATACCATGTTCCTAGAACATGTATCTATGTGATTAAAATGACATCTCGTGTCAGGTGGTTTGTAAAACTTAACCATCTTTTAATCCACATACTAACCTTATAGCGGTAATTAGTGTTCCTGCTAATTACCTTGGTTAGTGACCTTTTAAGATTAAGAGTATATATCATCTATATTATGGAGTTTCACAATTTCAGTCATGAACTCGAAATGATCCATAAATTCAATAATACTCAAGGCAACAAAATGATATTAATCATCCAATTCATGAACAAAGCTTTATGATAAATTATCGTATTATTGACTTCTAGATTATTACAAACTAACAAAAATTTCAAAGATGCAAATGTAGATCCTAATTGGATTTGTGCCATGCAAGAAGAACTTGCTCAATTTGAAAGGAACAAAGTTTGGGAACTCGTACCTAAGCCAAATGATAGAATGATTATTGGAACCAAATGGGTCTTTAGAAATAAAAAGGATGAAGTTGGAAATGTAATTCGCAACAAAGCTAGGTTGGTAGCTCAAGGGTACAAACAACAAGAAGGTATTGACTTTGAAGAAACCTTTGCACCCGTAGCTCATCTTGAATCCATTATAATGCTTTTAGCATATGCCTCAAACAAAAATTTCAAATTATTTCAAATGGATGTTAAAAGTGCATTTTTGAATGGATTCATAGATGAGGAGGTGTATGTCAATCAACCTCAAGGCTTTGTTGATCCAACATTTCCTAATCATGTGTATAGACTCACCAAAGCACTCTATGGACTCAAACAAGCCCCTAGGGCATGGTATGGTAGATTAAGTTCATTTCTAATTGACAATGAATTCATTAGAGGCAATAATGATACAACTCTTTTCACCAAGAAGAGAGATGGATCACTTTTGGTGGTGCAAATTTATGTAGATGATATAATTTTTGGTTCACCTAATGCGGCACTTGCCGAAGAATTTTCTTCTCTTATGAGTAGTGAATTCGAGATGAGCATGATGGGTGAATTGAATTTCTTCTTGGGACTCCAAATCAAGCAACTCATGGATGGCACCTTCGTTAGTCAAACCAAGTATGCGAAGGAGTTGATCAAGAAATTTGGAATGACCGAAAGCAATACAAGCAAGACACCAATGGCTACGAATGCAAATCTTGACTCAGATCCAAATGGCACATCGGTGGACATCACTCAATACCGAGCTATGATAGGTAGCCTACTCTATTTAACTGCTAGTAGACCCAATATAATGTTTGCGGTATGTCTATGTGCTAGGTATCAAGCAAATCCCAAAGAATTGCACTTGAAAGCCGTTAAAAGAATTCTTAAATATGTCAAGGGTAGTTTAAATTTGGGATTATGGTATGGCAAACAATCGGATTTAGACTTGATAGGATATGCCGATGCCGATTTTGCCGGAGACCGTATGGATAGAAAAAGCACAAGTGGTACATGCCAATTTCTTGGTGGTTCACTTGTATCTTGGTCAAGTCGCAAACAAACCTCGGTTGCCCTTTCCACAACGGAAGCCGAGTATGTAGCGGCCGGTAGTTGTTGCACACAAATTCTTTGGATGATTCAATCCCTAAATGATTATGAAATTCGCTTCCGCAACGTACCAATTATGTGTGACAATACTAGTGCCATTATGATATCCAAAAATCCGGTTCTTCATTCTAGAACCAAGCACATAGAGATAAGGCATCATTTTATTAGGGATCATATAGAAAAAGGTGAAATTGAGCTCATACATATCGATACCAAAGAACAAATTGCCGATATATTCACAAAACCCCTAAATACTCAACAACACAATGAATTGAGATTTAAATTAGGCATGCTTGTACTTAGAGAATAAACATATTCATAACTCATTTCAAAATAAACCTTTGCAATCAAAATAATTCATTCAATGAGTGTTTTACAGAAATAAAACGTTATAACGTTTTTGAAAACGTTGGTAACGTTTTAGGAAACTTCAAAAAGTCCGAAAGGAGAATTAAAACGTTGGACAAACGTTATAAAAACGTCATAACGTTTGAGAAACGTCACAACATTTTTACAAACGTTGCAACGCTTGTCTGACAAGGGGCTAACATTGTAAAAGTTCCATTCAAAACGTTGGTAACGTTTGTAAAGCGTTATAACGGTTACCTGACAAGGGACCAAAACTGCAAAAATTACCTGTGAAAACGTTGTAACGTTTTCCAAACGTTGGTAACGCTTTGTGAGATTTCAAAAGTCCGAAAGGAGAATTAAAACGTTGGACAAACGTTACAAAAACGTCATAACGTTTTAAGTAAAAACCATGTATTTTTAACAAACGTTGGTAACGTTTATAAATCGTTGGTAACGGTTTATAGCGAAAAGGTGTTATATTGGCTCTAAACCCGTCCCTTCCTCTTACCTTCTTCATTCTCTCTTCATTTCTTTTCCTTCTTCCTCTATTCCGCCTCTTTCTCTCTCTCTCTCTCTCTCTACCCATTCTAGTCATTTTCTTCACCAAATCAAGAGATTCTTCTTGATTTCTCTTCTCCTCTCCTCTCTACTCTATTCACCTCTCCAAATCTCATTTCTCTCTCTCTATCTCTCTCTCTCAAAACCCTAGCCAAAACCCTAGGCGCAAATCCGGCGATCCGACTGTTAGATTGACGATCCGTCTTCACCACTGCACTTCTACGATCCTCCTCTTCTCGGTTTAGCGCTTCACTTCTTAATCGGTAAACTTTCTCTCTAAACCTAATCTAATGGCTCCAAAGAAAGATGCGGTGGCTAAGGGTAGTAAGAAAAGACGTATGGAATCGGAAACTGGTCAAGGAAGTGGGGTGAATCTAGAACCAAATTGGACCATTCACTGGTCAAATAGATACCTATTCCGGGATATTGTGGCCTATGAGAACTATGTGGGTTCTTTCATGAATAGGAAGATAACCGAATGCTACCGGTTTGACAAATCCGTAGTCACCTTCTCACAACCCGAGGATGACAAGGTAATTGCTTATGTGAATCATTGGGGTTGGGAACCTATTATGACATGTTTTGAACCCTACACTCAACTTCTTACCCGCACGTTTTATGCAAACATCAAAACTAGTGATGAACCATTCATGATTACCTCTTGGGTTGGCGGGAAAGAAATCGTGCTTTCTCTGAATAATGTGGCTCAATGGCTTGGGGTTGAGAATGACGGGGAGGAAACCTACCCCTTGAGGAGTTGGCATCTTTATGCCGATGGAACCTCAAATGATTATAAGAAATGGTTTGACCGAAATTACATATCCGGGTCTTCAATCTATGTTTCTCACCTTCCGTCTCTACATCGGTTGCTTTTTCTTTTCATCAACAACATCCTCATGCCCAAAGCCACAATCAAAACCAATCTTGAGTGGGGACCCATGTACTTTCTTCGTCATCTCATTCAAATGGATGGAAAAAGGATCAACATACCCTACTTCTTCCTTCGACACATTAATGGTGCATTTTCAACCACAAACCACTCTCTACCTTATGCCCATCTCATTCACAAAATCATCCGCCTCAACGGTATCCAATTACCTGAAGATGCAGAAGTAACCTTCCCGACCAATTTGGTTGACCACTTGACAAGGATAGGGTGGGTTTATGGTCATTCAGACTCGGGTCTGAGGCGCTACGTACCCGATGCAAGACCCATCAACCAATGGATAAACTATCAAGAGGCCCTACCCAATCAATATTGGGATCCGGAAGAAGAAGTGGCACCGGCTCAACCTCAACCACAACCTCAACCACAATACGTGCCACAAGCGGGTGAGTTTGTTCCTCCTCAAGGCCAAGAAGCGCAAATGATGTGGCTTTGTCAACAAATGTATGCTCAAAGTCTTGAGATTCAACGGAATCATCAAGCCACGCAAAAGAGGTTCGATAATTTGGAAAATGGGCAAATGAGTATAAGGAAACAAATGCGAGCACATGCTCGAGCTCTCAATGTGCTTGATGAAGCACAATCCAGTCTCTCAAATCGCTTCATTAAGCAATATGGTCCCTCGGGAAGCCCGGCACGAGCACGTGAGAATCTGGTTGAGGAAGAGGATCTAGATGATGTGGAAGAGGAGCTTGAAGGTAATGGAGGAGAAGAAGTGCCCGACGCACCAAACGACCCCATGAATGACGAATAGACTGCACTAGTTTCAAAATTAAAAACTTGCTAATTTAAAATTGTGTGTTAATTGCATGAATTGTTTGTTGATTACATGTTTAATTTTAATTGTTTGAATTGGTTCTAATTTAGTTGTATTAGTTGAATTGTTGCTTTGAAATGGTTTAAAATTGTTTTGAATTGTTAAATTGGTGAATTTCAACTAGTTTAATTTGTTTGAATTGCATGACTTGATTGAATTGTGTTATTTGGAATTTGGTGTGGATATGTATGAGATGTAGATGTTCTTAATTGTGATATATGAATTGCTAACTTGTTAGGGGGTATATTGCAAAATTGCAAAATTGGTTGAATATGTCCAATTGGATATATTGGAGCCTTGACAAGTTGTATTAAATTGCTTGGATTGTATGAATCGAAATGTCTTATATGCATGGTTTATGCATATTGATATATATAAGTTGATATGGTGAATTGAAATTGAATTGTATTGCATGTTAAAGCTATGCCCTCAACTTTATTTTTTATTTTTTATTTTCTAAATTATTGTTGCTATATTACTAAATTAAGGGGGAGTGCATAATTTGAGGGGGAGCACTTAAAATTAGTGCTAATTTTTCACCCTTTCGTCGATTTCCAAAAGGGGGAGAAATTGGTACAAATGGATTGAAATGCAAAATCAAAATTGGATTAACTAATCTTTGAAAATTTTCGATTTATGCACTTACTCACATTGTATGTTTTTGCAAATCGCCAAAAGGGGGAGATTGTTGTTCGTACAATAATCTTTTACGTCTATTTGACTAATTTGCAAAAACATACAATTATTGAATTTTACGATTTCTTCTATTTTTGAGAATATGTAGGTCCAAGAAGAGTAAGAACTGCTGTATAATATGCTTGGACTGAAGAAATCAGGAAGACTTTTATCAAGAATACTAATTGTAAAATCAAAAGCTTGGTAAAGTATATATGAGGTTGATTAAATTGAGATAAAACGTTATGAACGTTTTCAAAACGTTGGTAACGTTTTATAATGATCAGAAGCTTCAAAAGAATCAAGTTATAACGTTATAACGATTATACAACCGTTGTAACGTTTTTACAAACGTTATAACGGTTCACAAACGTTGTAACGTTTAACAGATACAGAACAACTGAAGAACTGCTGTTCAGTTCAAGTTATAACGTTATAACGATTATACAACCGTTGTAACGTTTTAAAAACGTTATAACGGTTCACAAACGTTGTAACGTTTAACAGATACAGAACAACTGAAGAACTGCTGTTCAGTACAAACTATAAACATTGTAACGTTTATAAATCGTTATAACGTTTTGGAAACGTTGTAACGATTATAAAACGTTATGTAACGTTTTACTAAGCTGTCAGAGAATTAAAACCCTAAAACGCATTTGAATAAAACGTTAGTAACGTTTTACAAAACGTTGGTAACGTTTTATATCAAACAGCTCATTTGAATAAAACGTTGGTAACGTTTTACAAAACGTTGGTAACGTTTTATATCAAACAACTCATTTTTGAGCTGCCACTATAAATAGACTGAGGGGATCACTTTTCAAACCAACTCAGCCGACCCTAATTAATTCAAAAGTGATTTTCTGAGAGCTTAGCATACTCCATTGTTGTGAGAGCCTAAAACTTCAAAATCTCTCAAGCAACCTCAAACCTACTTCACTAATCTTGATATAGATTAGGTTAGAGTGATCTATTGAGTGTTTCTCTTGTGTTCCTAGACAATCGAGACCTTGTTCTCACCTTTTTGAGTTGGCCGTTTGATTTCCCGCTTGGTGAGTAAGGGCTCAACGGTTCACAAGTTGTAATCCTTTCGTATTGGGTAATAGGAAGGCGCACCTCACAAGGTTGCGAAGCCCCGGAGACGTAGGCCTTTGTTTTGCCGAACTCCATTATCACCCCGCGTGTCAAATTTCTCTAAACTCATCTCTTTACTTTCAATTGCAATTTAATTTCAGTTTTTGAGCAATTAAAGGTGCCCCTAAGTGCAACAATACCAGTTAGATCCCGACCTAGTACCGGTCGGCACTCTGTGGATATACCAATGAGATCCCGACGCAGTTCCAGTGCGGTCCGCAGACATGTACGCGATTATTCGCATGTACCTGTGGGTGCAATTGATTCTGATAGTTTGGCGAGTGGAGATGAGATGCTCTCCGGTGAGCCGTGGGGTTCCAATGATGATATCGGACAGCCCAATCAGTCACAACCACAGTCCCGTCAATCACAGTACCCGATTACTGGTCGGGAAAATATGACACATCCGGTTGACAGTTTCAATGACATATCTGGTTTTCGGCCTGCGGATGTCGATTTTTTCGGCAGCTAAAAAAAATGACAGATAATCCATTAGCTAAAGGTGTATTTTTTGAGTCGAAAACGGCTCTAAAGATAGCAATCAATGAGTTTCATCTTGAAAATAATTGTGAGTGCAGGGTTATTAGGAGCGAACCTAGACGTTACGAAGTGGGGTGCAGAGATGTTTTTTTGTAAATTTAAGGTGTCCGCAAAGCAGAACGGTCTTTCAGAATCTTGGATTATTACCAAACAAGCACTTCCCCATACGTGCACAGTATCGGCAACACGTACTGATCATTGTCAGCTTACAGCAAAGATGGTTGCCCTTGCGATTGATAAGACCATTAGAAGGGACGTGTGTTCTTCTATAAATCATATTCGAGATATCGTCATGATGAAATATGATAAGGTAACCCCCAAGTACAACAAATTATGGAGAGGTCGTGAGCTTGCTATTGCAAATCTATTTGGGAGTTGGGAGAACTCGTACAACTTGCTTATTCCACTATTGGAAGCCATCAAGAGAAACAATCCAGGAACTAAGTATTGTGTGATCTCGAAACCGATTGAGAAAGAAATTGATAGGCACTTCCACAGAGCGGCATGGACATTTGGAGCGTGTATTGCAGCGATACCGTTCCTCAGACCAGTGATTAGTATCGATGCATGTTTCATGTCGGGACGGTACCAAGGTAGGCTGCTAATGGCATGTATGTACGATGCTAAAAACCAATAGCTTCCAGTGGCTTTTGCAATTGTGGAGAAAGAAAGCGCTGACAACTGGGGTTTTTTATGAGATGGTTAAGGTTGGAAGTAATTGGAGATAATCGATTCTTTTGTGTTATATCGGATAGACATTTGGGAATTAAAGCCGTGTTTCAGGATCCAAATCTCGGATGGGATGAGTCTACCGATCAATGTGTGCATCGGTACTGCTCCCAACATGTTGCCGAAAATCTCTACAAGCACGTGGGCCGTAAGAGAGAGGTTAGTGACAGGTTCATAGCTGGAGTGAACAAATGCAAACCTAGGAGGTTGCAGGAGATGTTACAAGACTTTGAAATTGGTTGTCCGAAGGCTATCGACTACCTTAACAAGGTGGGTAAGAGGGACCCTAACGATGAAGACGAGTTTCCATGTCCAGAGAAGTTGTATAAAGCTTTGGACGGAGGCCACCGATGGGGGATAATGACAACAAATGGGTCAGAGTCACTGAACGCCGTGTTCAAAATTAGTCGGGGATTACCGGTTGTAGCGGTCGTGGAGGATACGTTCTATAAATTAAATAAATAGTTTTTTGAACGATCGAACAAAGCTCAAATGGCATTTCAGCATGGTCAGGTGTGGTCCGACAGGGTAACTAAGTTATTGCAAAAGCGTATTGGAAAAGGAAGGGACATGACTGTGATTCCTTATCGTGGAAGTCATGGGCTTTTTGAGGTCCTAGTTAAGGGTGAAAAAATTCCAGCAAGGCGTAATCAGCCGAGACTTGAGTATACTCGTAGGGATTTCGGGTATAGGGTTGTTGTTAAGGACAACAATGTTGGGTTTCGTGGAACGGTTCAAACCCATTTAATTAGCTTAAGCTGAGGAAAGAGTAAAACAAAAATTTTTACATCTAACTTAAGCTACGGATTAAATGAATCAAGAAGATTCGTTTAATCCTATTTACAGATCTACTCCATAATTGATTTCCTAAAGCATTAAATCTATTTACAAATTAAATAGATTAATATAACAATTTATACCTTGATTCCAAATCTCAGTTGGAATGCAGACCGAGCGAGTAGAGCCTCACCAGGGATGGAATCGACTCGCAGTATCACACGTGTGATACCTCTATTGGTTATCCACCAGGACTAACCGGAGAGCAATTTACTTCTTCTGCCAGAAATACCGTAAACCGCGGAATTCTGCAGAAACACTATTCACCAAAATAGGGACAGATTAAATATATTTAAGACTCCAAGTTATTCAGTTTCACTTAAAAAGCAAAACACGAAATACCGCAGAGTTTGCAAAAATATATTTTTCCGAATCTCGTAATAACCGAAATCAGGGAAGAGAGAAAAACCGATTAACAAAGTAATCAGATTAACATGTGAATTAGCGAATTTTCTCTCTACCCTCACCCCTCTATTTATAGTGTTTTGAGGAGGTTCGCAAAAGACCAAAATACCCCTCAAAACAAATCTATTTACCAAAAGCCCTTGACACCTCATCCTTTAATATGTGAAAAGACCAAAATACCCCTTCCACACTCTTCTCCATGTTTCTACACCCCTAAGGTGTCATGCAAGGTGGCATAGGTGTGAAATGACCATTTTGCCCTTGGCCCATTAAGGCATGAATAGTAAAAGGCTTTGATTTTGGGCTTTGACTTTGGGCCTTTAATTTTAATTAAGGCTTTGATTATTTTGGGCTTTTAAACCCATAATTCAAATCCATAATTAACAATTAAAATTCCAAATCATATATATATAATTGTCATGTACAATTATATTTCTTTTCGGTTATTGTTCGGTAACTTTTATACAACGTAACGTGTACGTTTATAAATTAACCGTTGTTTCTGCTTGTCATTCTAAATGACATTTATAATTTAATTATATCACGTATAATTAATTATAACCATCTTAATATTAATTATAATCAATTTATAATTAATCAGTAAGATTCTCCGAGTAGCTCCTATATGGTGTGACCCAATAGGATCTGTGTTATGTTGGTAAACAGAGTTAAAACTGTTTTAACTTCTGTTAGTCATGGGTGGCATCTGGCAACACATCATGACCATCCAATTACACAGATGATGCTGTACTGTACAATATCACGATCCAGTAAACAATTTACTTGTGTCAGTTCTTCTGTCTCATAGCTATCAGATCAGTTTTAAGGTAGATATGTGTCATCCTTGTTAACTGTATCTTTTCTTGATCTTGAGTAGATTATCAAATATAATTACTCTTGTAATTATATCGCATGCAGATAATCTAACTCTATCAAGGGGCCCAGTGATGCTATAGCTCGTATAGAGATACGAGGGACAAGTAGTATTCTTGGCAGACTATCACTTCCTCGGCTAAGTTATATATATGGAAATGCTACCGTTATGGCTGCTTTTTACGGACAGCGTTAGATAACACTTACTCACAATCTAATGCATGCTCTACACTACATGTAGAGGAGGCAGCAAGACAGGCTAGCATGCTCTACACTACATCTAATTTTTTTAACTAAATATCTGATGATGATTTTGTAGATAAAAAGCCTGGCTAGCACGTTGTCTGGGGGAGATAAAAAAGTCTGGCTAGCATTTGTATGTGTTGAGACTTATTTTATTTGTATGTGTTGAGAACTATTTTATTATGTATTTGCTGAGAACTATTTTATTAAGTACGTGTCGACAATTATTTTATTTGTATGTGTTGAGAACTATTTTATTTTGTTAGGTTATAGGATATGATTTCGATGCAACACACAAGACAAGATAAATCAAAAATAACAAAATATAACACAAATATATAAATAAAAAATATACGAGGAGTCCTACAAGATAATAAAAATAACAACATATAACGCAAATAACAAGATAAAATCCATAAATCCTATTGGCGACGCTGTGCATGTACATGGTGGTCCGGATACTGTGAATGTGAGAAGCGAGAAGCGTCAACCCTAGCACGCTGTGAACGTCGCGGTGCGTCAGTGGGATCCACTGCATGTGGTGTCTGAGACGGATCCTCTGCAGGAGGTGGATAAGAAGACGACACCCCAGGATCACCTGCATCATAAGAAGACGACACCCCAGGATCACCGAATGCGTGGTCGAAGAATGGAGTCGGAGGCGCCTCCATATGAGCCATCATTGATTCGTGCCTTGCCTGGTCAAATTGTATTTGCTTCATCTCGTTCGCCTGCTCCTGAGACAGTCCTTGATAGTAATAATAACCCGCTTGATCCTGAGACATCTGCATTTCATAAGAAAATTTTTATTACTTGTTGATTGTAAATTAAAAAACAAAATTACCTCAATTAAAGTATTGCATACTGGGTCGCCTTCATCGCCGAATAGTACATTCATCCATTCAGCATGACTCATATCCTGCTCCTGCCCCTGCTCATGCGTCTGCTCATACGCCTGCTCATGAGTCTGCTCCTGAGTATGCTCATGAGTCTGCTCCTGCAATTCATACATAGTTTTTCTTAGCTACAAATTAAATTTTAAATCAGCTTGTAAGTTGAATTCATACCTGGCGCGCATTGGCACGTGATGATAGAGTATGCCCTGCGAACTCTCCCGGACGGATGTAATCCCTCCATTGTGAGCCATCATATAACCAGCCCGTCATTGGATCTGGGCCTTCAAATACAGGGCCTGATGGCATCGGCTCCGTTCCCAAAGGATAAGAATCGTCGGATGGAAGCGGTGGTGCTCGACTGCATCCTGGGGAAGCGGTGGCTCTATCTGTTGCCATCTTCCGAACTGTCGCATGCAGCGATCAGGATTGTGATGCTCAACAATCCAATAAAAAATAAGAGGACCGCGGTACAAGTAGAACGGCTGACAAATTTAGAGTTGCAATGTTAGGTACAAATTATAAATGTGATGACATAAATGAAAGAAATAATATGACTTTACTACAATGTACCTGATCCGCCCGGGTTGTTCTCGAAAGGTTGTGGTAAACAGATGCGTATGGCTGCCAGTTGACCATGTTATCCGTCAGTTTCTGAATCTGGTCGCGAGGGATACTTGGACCGGAGGTTGCACCATGAGACGAGTTTTCCCAATTGTGTGGGCCTTTCCACATGTCAGCAAATGATGGACATGTATCTTCTGTTTCTGCGCCCCAATTCGGTTGAGATCCCGGTAACGGCCGGTGAATTTGAAATCGGGTCCACGACCAGTGTTGCAGAAGCATGGTGGGACCATTCATGCTTTTGCATGAAGGACTGGATGCGAGGCATAGATTTCTATATAAATAAGCGAGAACAGCTCCGCCCCAGTTGTACTTTCTCGGCTCGTCCAAGTTTTCAATCATGCCGAGATACCACAGCGGTATTCCGTCCCCGCTACTGTCAGCAAACATTGTATTCCCTAGCATGTCGAGGAGAAATCCACGGACATACCTAACCGTCAATTTTAAAATGTGAGTACATTATTAAAAAATATCAAATACGAATAAAGTTGTAAATAAAAAAATACTAACCATTTCAATTGTTCTTCGTTCGCATCTGTTGGTAATGTTCTGAAGCGCTCACGGACAGCTTTTTTGGCAATAAGCATGTCGTACGTATCATTTCCCCTCTTCTTCATGAACCCCTTCACTTCATCATCTTTCACCCCCAGCAACTCATACAGTCGGCCTTGAAAACTCGCCGAGTTTGTAAATCCCGTTATCGGCTCCCCCGTAATAGGCAAACCCCAGAGACAACTCACATCCTCCAGAGAAACTGTAATATATTTGACTTGTCAGTAAGGAATAAAAAAAAATATATATTTAAATTAGTTAATACCTGTCATCTCTCCGAAAGGAAGATGAAAAGTGTGCGTCTCCGGACGCCACTGCTCGACAAGTCTATGAATGAGGGCCGCATCGAGGGCGATATCGGGCAATGTCGCGAGCTGATATAAGCCCATTCGAATTAAAAATGGTGCGTACCTCTCATTATACTCGCATTTGTGCCGATAATGTCTCACGTTTAAAATCTCTTTACTCTAAAATAAGAAAAAAAATTAATTACAATATTTATTTGATTACTTACAGAGTTATGAAAAACGAAATAAGTAAATGTTTACCTCCTTAGACGCCTCAGATATCCTGTGATTACCGTGAACTATCCACAACAGGGGGCTAAATCTATGCTTAAGTACTGGGTCTGCCATACTACAAAATTCGAACAATATTGTAAATCACCTTAAATTTTTTCAAATTATTCTACATCATTTTGGTATTTTTGTAAATTATTGTACATCATTTTGGTATTTTCTAAATTAATCAGACAATATTCTAAACCATTAAAATGAACTCATTAATTATATTTTAAATTAAAATAAAAAAAATTCAAATGTAAAAACCTGAATCGCAGATCCGATCGATCAGACAATCAGAGCTCCGAAAGGGACCCGAAAGGAAAAGAGATTCCTAAACAAAATTTAAATTAATCGAACAATTTTCTATATTACTAAGGTAATTTTCTACACCATTTGGTATTTTCTAAATTATTCTAGACTATGTTGGTATTTTTTAAATTATTCTACACCATTTCGGTATTTTCTAAACAATTCTAGACTATTTCGGTATTTTCTAAATTATTCTACACTATTTTGGTATTTCTCAAAATTATTCTACACTATTTGGGTATTTTTCTAAATTATTCTACACCATTTTGGTATTTTTTTTTAAATTATTCTACACCATTTCGGTATTTTCTAAACAATTCTAGACTATTTTGGTATTTTCTAAATTATTCTACACTATTTTGGTATTTCTCAAAATTATTCTACACTATTTGGGTATTTTTCTAAATTATTCTACACCATTTTTGTATTTTTTGAAATTATTCTACAACATTTTGGTAATTTCTAAACAATTCTAGACTATTTCGGTATTTTCTAAATTATTCTAAATCATTTTGGTATTTTCTAAATTTTTCTAGACCATTCGGTATTTCCTAAATTATTTGGACATTATTTTAAACCATTTAAAATTAAATAAATTAAATAAATTAAATAAATAAATAAAAAATACCTTAAAAACGCTGCTGATGGGGTATGATGGGGACGGGTGGAGCCAGCGCCCTTTGTAGTCAGCCGCTGTTTCCGGAAAAAAAATTTTCGGAAAGAGCTTGTTTCCGTAAAATTTTTTTCCGGAAATAGCCCGTTTCCGTAAAAAAATTTTCCGGAAATAGCCCGTTTCCGGAAAAAAAATTTCAGGAAGTAGCCTCTGTTTCCGGAAAAAAAATTTCCGGAAAGGGTATATTTCGATAAACGTGGCTGATGCGGTTATTTTTTGAAATTTATTATTAAATTTGGATATTAATAAAAAATTCGGTAAATATTGTAACAGAGCACTTTTGGTTTCATGCTGCGCAAAGACTACAGAATCAATACAGTACTGTACATAGTTCGTGTTGCATTAAGCTAAAAATGCTCTTTTAATATCTTTACCCTATAATTTCGTATCAATTTATTCCGGCTGTCATCAGTCATGTAATTAATTGGGTTCCTTAGGTAAACAATTTGCCCACAAGATTAGTTAGATAACACAAAATACATTTTATTTCACATGTATGTATGTACTTTAGGAAATGGACAAATGGTAAGCATGTTAAAAATTCAAATTGTGTCAACATCAACTCCATAGCTAAGGTTTCAATTCTCGGAACTAAATCTTCCCTAACGGACAAGTAACAAGTTCCATTAGATATTTCCAAAAAAAAAAAAGTTGACTTCTATTCTGGTTGGATGAATCACAAGTATCATTACTGGCCTATCATAATTTTAGTTAGATGTAATTATATATTGATATGAAGAGTACAACCAGGGTGCTCTTAAGTTTACTAAGTCTCTTTGTAAACTTAATTTTAAAATCTATCGGATTGATTTTAAATGATGACTTCAAAATATTGAAATTTATTTACCTTGCGAGTAATGCATCCACAAGCAAAAAATTTTAACTTTCGAATTAATTTAGTATAAATTCAAGCGGTCAATACTAAAAGGTTTATATATTAATTTTAATGCATTCTTTTCTTTTACGTTTTTTTGACTATTTGACTCTATATAAAATTAATTTAAAAATTAAAAAATTTTGTATGTAGTTGCATTACTCATAAGCTAGATAGGTTTTAACGGTTCGAATTCGTCATTTGAAATCAATTCGATAAATTTTAGAGTTGAGTTTACAAAGATATTTAATGAACTTAGGAACATCCAAGTTCTACTTCGATATGAATTCAAATAGAATAAATTGTAAAATTATATTGTACATGGTATGTTTAGACTTGCTGTGAAACATTTGCTATTATTAGTAATATTCAATTTGGTAATTTAAAATGTATGAAATAGAATTGTAAGTAAAAATATATAATAAAAGGTAAATTTTGACCGAGGTTTATAAACTTTGTTCTTTGTTACGGATCGATTATTCAAGTTTGATTTATTTCTTTATAGTTATTGAAATTTTATTTATTCCAATCAAATTACTCTTTCATTGTATTCATCGAAGGTACTAACATAATAATAACGGAGTAACTTGATAACAAACTAACAACAAATGGAATGTTCGATGACTACAGTAATCGACAGAACAAATTAAATCTGAATGACTAATTTATAATTAAGGGTGCACAAAAAGCTCACGACTCGAAATCCAGTTTGAAATTAAATTGGATTCAACTTACTAATAACTCGAGTTGAAACTGACTCGAGTCAAAATTGACTCGAGTTTGCTGACTCAATTGATGAATTGAATCCAAGTTACCTCCAACTCGGTTGGACTCACACCAAACTCTAATCCATATATTCCTAATTTTTGCGTCTCTAAATCTTATACTAGTTTGTAGTATTTGATAATTTGATAAACTATGTACTATTTCTTTTATTTTGTTAATTTATTACACTCTAAACTGTTTTGTTAGACTTAATCTATTTCCGTAATTTTTACTTATGTATGTCTTTAATTGTGTATTATTTTAGTAAGCTATGTATTATTTTTTCTATTGGAATTATATTAGATTGTCTCACTATGTACTATATTATGAGTCACGAGTCGACACACTTCGACTTGAGCTGCTCGCGAGTTGATTCCAAATTGAAATTTTCTGACTAAAAACTGAATTAGCAACTCGGACTCAATTCGACTCATGAGTCGCAAGTTGAATCCAAGTTATTTTCAACTCAGACTCTACTCGGCTCATAAGCAGTCCTATTTGTGATAGAGGACAAAATTTATTTATTAACATCGGACGAAATTTACTCTGTAACAAATGGTTCGTCATATTTTAATTGACCCTGTTATATTTTTTGTCCCTGGCAAAATTTCATGCACCCCTCCTAAAAGTATACAGATTTCACCTATTTCTTCTTCCGAAATCATTAATAGTATATTTTTCCTTCTAAAACGTGTAAAATCTCACGGTTATTCTTTTTAAACTTCAATACTACATTTCTTTCTCCAAAATTAACAAAATATATTACCCTCTAAATTTGAAGATACTCGCTTTTAACCTTATAAAATCTAAAACTATATATTGTTCCCTTGTAAAAAAAATAATAAACTCCATCTTAATACTTTAAACATAAAATGTTTCATATCAGATTATCTTTTTACTTTCACTCTCATCCTAAATGAAAATAAAAAAAATACCATACCTCTATCCCCTCCCTCGCTCATTCTTTCTCTTTCATTTGACAATGTTATGCACAATAAAACTGCATTAAACCAGGTACAAAATAATACCCCGCCTTCATACTTTTATCAATCTTGAACACAAAATTTGAAAATTAAGCATTGCAAGTTCTATTTTTAATTTATTTACTATTTGGTCTTTACATTTCTTTATTGTTTAGCAATACTAGATGAAAAACAGATGGAAAGTTTTGGAGTAGAAATATATATATATTTTTTTAATTTTTTTTAGAGCATAGTTTATTGGTTTTAAAAGGCTACATACAATATGTTTTATGTTTAAGAAGTATAATCATATTTAAATGTTTGGGGAGAAAATCATGTACTGTCACTGTTTTAGAATGGTACACATTTTTTTTTGGAAGCATTAAGTATGATATTTGTACATTTAGTGTGAGAACTATGTAATTTTGAGATTTTAGAAAGGTCTATACGATTTTCTACCTTTTGTCTATGATGTACAAGTACAATATATGTCCAGTTCTCACTTCTCAAGCATAGAACTAATAGTTCGGTGTAGGGGTGGCAACGAATCGAACCGAACCGAACCGAACTTACCCTAGGTTTGAGTTTCGTTTGAATTAATTTCGAACTGAACCTGGTTTGATTCGTTTCGAACCGAACCCATTTCGAATCGAATTAATTGCGAACTACACATTTTTCGAATCGAACCCGAATCGAATCACGAACTAAATTATTTTTTAGCAGCCCTAGTTATACTGGTAGTTTATACATTAATTTTTTCTCGCGGGACAAAATTCACATAGCTTCCTTTTACCGATATGAACTATAAAATGAGTGTTTTTAAGTTGAAAAATTGTTCATGAAAAAATACATCAGAGACGGCTTTCCTGGTATGAACTATGAGAGACGACCGGAGGAGAGACATCTAGGCCGGAGAGAGGAGTGACAGCCAGTCGCCGAGAGCGTCGGCTAGATTTTAGAGTTAGAGGGAGTTAGAGAGAGGTGGAGAGAGAACTAGGTTATTGAGATTTGAGAGCGAGGAAGTGTCGGCTAAGTTAAATTATGACTCTCTATCTTGGATTTTAATTTTATCAGGTAAATGGACGGCCGATGTTATTATGAGATTCGAACCATAAAAGTAACCGAACCCATTTCGATCGAACCAGGCTAGGTTTGAGTTTGGATTGAATTAATTTCGAACCGAACCTGGTTTGGTTCATTTCAATTTGAACCCATTTCGAATCGAATTAAACTCGAATCAAACCCGAATCGAATCACGAACTACGAATTTTTTTGCCAGCCCTAGTTCAGTGTATCTCAATTTTAATTATTAAAACCACAAATTTAAACTTTTCATTATTTAAACACAAAAAAATTAAATATGTTAATTTTTCTTTCTTCTATTTCATTTCCTTCTATATTTCTTCACCTCTCCTCTCTTCCTCCACTCTCCGTCCAAACAAAGTTTTAGTAAATATAATTATTTGTCTAAAAGATAATAAAAAAAATTAATAGCTGGAAAGGTGAGAAATAAGTTTCTAATTCGAACAAAAAAAAATTCCTACGCAAGACCAAATTTTGGACCTTTATAAATTAAATTTCTACACTTGGTTTATTTTTCATTTCTTATTTTATTCAACTAAAAATTCAATCAAATTTTTTTTGCCAAATTTTCGAAATTCATTCAATATTTTTCTGAAAATTAGATTTTAACTTTCTACATTTATTAAATACAAAAAACTAATTAAAGGAAAAATAATAAACTGGTAACGCTTCATCTTTTCACAGCTTCCCAATTCCTTCGGTTCTTCTCCTCTAATCCCTCTCTGTACTATCAATTATGGCCTCCGCCGCCGCAATCACCGGCGGCGCCACCGTTCGACCGCTTCTCCTTGCTCTCTCCTCTAAGGTCAACCGACCTACTCCTCTCTCTTCTCCTTTCGCAAGGATTCCTTCGTTCCTTTCACAATATCCATCTGTTGCTTTGCATTCCTCGAGGACAATTCGCTCTCCTGTCGTCGCTGCCCAATCCAACTTCGTCAAAGGTCTCTCTCTTAACCAATGGCACACCAACTGTTTGATAAATTTCCCCTACTGAGAAAATTATGCTGTGAATTACCTCTAGCAAAGATGATACCTGTTCTTATTTGTGAAATTAAGCTCTAGGAAAAGGTGCCCATCTGAATTAATAGATTGAGCTGAAATATTACTTTATTCTTTGTTTGTTAAATGTAATATCAGTTGTTCAGAAGGCATACACAATTGGAAAGGATGTGATCGAGACAGGAACTAACTTCGTACCAGTATGTGCAGTTCTTTACTATTTCCCTTTCACTGTGCTCATAACCTCTGTTACAGAATTTTTTCTATTAGTAATGCAATGGATGTGGTTGATTTCAGGAATCGGTTCCGAGACCAATTGCCAGAATAGGTGTGGCTGTCCTTGCTGTCTTTTCAACTGTTTTTCTTCTCAAATCCTTCCTTTCCACAGCATTTTTTGTGTTGGTAAGAGACCATATACCTTCTATATTTCTTGACAGCACTTATTAAGAGGCTTTTTACATGAAAATTCACTGTTATTGAAATAATAATGTCATTTCTGCTCCAAGCTTATGATCAGTTGAGCAGTTGAGCCAATTTGCATGATAGTCGTGACATGTACAATTGTTTTTTTCTTTTTTGTGCATGTACCATGTATAAAATAAATTCTCATGAATTGTTCTTTTTGTTTGTTTTGAGCAGGGTATGATGGCGGTAATATATTTCGTATTCATTGCATTTAATTCTGACGATGGCTCAGGAGGCAGCGGCGGTAGCAAAACCGCGTCAAGTGAAGATCCGGCAGAAGAAGCCAGGCGTATAATGGAGAAATACAAATGAAGCTGTCAGTATGATATTTGTGCCTAAGTTTTTGACATAACTGTGATGATAGAATTTGTTTTCTTAAGATTTGAGGAGGTTTAAATTGAGATTAGGTGATAGCCATCTACCTAGATGTGACTTGGGAGTTGGGAATGAGGCCTAAAATGCATTGGCAAAATTGTTTACCTTCTTGATATTTCATTGATTCATACCCTCTGATCGAAATGATTTTGATGAGAATCCAGTACATTTCAGTAGAATGAATTAAAAAATATTTGAAAATTACATTTTCATGATCAGAGAACATTTTTTCTCAATGAGAATTCATCTAAGAAAGATCATAAAAAATCAAATTGTTCTTCTAATTTACAAAACTTTGCCACTTAGAACCCTAATTAGGATTTGATATATTTTGAACTCAAAGATTTGAAATGCCAAAAACAAAATACAGATATTGAAAGCGAACAACCTTTTGCTTTTGTCAGAAGCTAACTATTATAAGGCACAGCTGTTATTTTTTTTAGTTATCTTGCCCGTAGGCGGGTTTTATTTTCTCAGGCGCAGATGAGCAATATAGTAAAAGAGTCATGTTACTGTGGCAATTAAAATCTTGCCAAGCATGTACTATCCATGTGAAATCTGGCGACGCAATTCAACCCCTTGAAATCTCATTATTAATTTACTCTTTTCCTCTCCTTCTCTGCTTCCAATAAGACTTGCGTGTGAATTAACTCTGATCTTATTTCATGGTTGAGGTTTTAAGGAGAGCTTAAGATGAGGCCATGAAGGCGTTACTATCTCATGCCTTTTTATTTCAATTGGTTAATATTATTTATGGTAATAAAGGAAAAAACCTTTCAGTGAGGAATTTGCAATACTGTGAATTCCGTCGTCTGAATCATTTCTTAAGAAAGGTACATGGACACATGGTCCCTTGCCAACACAAAAAACAACCCTTTCGTTGCTTCTGGGATTGAAAGAAAAACAAAAGAACAAAAAAGCAAGAAAACTATGTGTAATGCGAACTGTGACATACAAAAGAGCTCCTGACTCTGTGCAATAGGAAAAACAACATTGAGCTTTAGCGCTCTCAAGAGCTACTAAAACAATCGGAGAATTTTCACAAAGAAAAAAAAATGATAATGATAATCTGTACTCAAAATAACAAAGAGGCTGGGTAACAACTAACAAGTACCAGAAAATAAAAGAAAAAACAAAGCACGTCAACAAAAGATAAAGTCTGAAGGTTAATGCACAATAAATTTGAATAATGATATGATACTTTCTGTGGCTCCAGATTTTAATTATGATTTTTCTCTTGGCCGAAATAAAATAAAAAGACATAAGACGCTGATGAAACAATGCAATGATTTGATAATATACAACTAAAGCACATAAAACTTGACTATCACTAAATATATTTATATGATCCCATCACCAAATTGGTTCATAGTTTGACCGTACATAGATCCAGTAGACATTTCTTTTAAGCCTAAAAAACATATTCAACCAATTAAATTGATACACAGAAGCCACCAGTAAAACATCACCTAGTCTTTTGAAAAAGAGATGAAAATGAAACCATCATTGACTTGTCCTTTACCTAGATAGCTAATTTTGGAGACAAGTACCATCCAAACCTGCATCCATACAAAGAAATGAGTTAGGAAACTGAGTACCAACCGAGCTAATATAAAATCAATGTATCTGATCATATTTTTAAATATTCAAACAAGATGATACCACCACAGTATAATTAAATGGAATGATTTTTATTTAAAAACTGTTCCTCGTTATTTCTTTGGTACATTCAGGCATTTTCTTACATTTTTACACTTAAAGCTTTTCCTTAGAGCTGTGAAACCACAAAATAGGAACCTGCCTGCAGCAAGGTCTTAGGATAAACAACCATATAAGCAATTACAAATAGATAGTTTTGAAATTGCAACTATAAATCTATTCTTGCAGAACTCCTAACTTTTCAGCATTTAAGAATTTGAAAACTGAATTAATTATTATCAACATTTCTGACTTTGCAAGGACACACCCGTTTAAGGTATGAAACCTAATCTGAGAAAGAAGGAAAGAATTAAACTGGACTTATGTCAGCAAGCAGTCGTACTAGAATTCCACAAAAAAGGCACATGTGACAATATGAAAAAAAGAAGCAAGACTGCCTATAACATAACCACAAATCAAAATGATTATATTGTGGACACTTCTAAAATTTCAACAAACTATCTCAGAGGACAATTGAACGATCTTGACAGGAACTATATCAAAAGACAACAGAGTCACTTCTATTTTTAAATCACAACAAATGTTTAGAAATTCAAATCTTATACGGTTCAACGGAAAAATCAGTACACCTATCCAAAGTAGGATTCCACAAGAAGGCACTCTTGTACATCAGCACAGCTTAAAATCCAAAATTTTCATATCTCGGTAGGACACAAACAAATATTTGCCTCAAAAGAGGACTAAAGTTAATACAAGCTACACCCGAATATCATGACAAACATGAAACTCTAACTTCAGCACAGTCAAATAATCAGACAAAACAAGCGTAATTTATCAGTAGTGGGTAAAATTTTGTGTTTTATAATGCTAATTTCCCAATTCTACAAATTACAAACATGAAAAGCTTACTCAAAAAGCTCTGTTGACACCTGTATGAAAGGACCAATTTGCTAGTTCCTTGCATTTACAGCCTAATAGGTCATTTATGTTGGTAACAGAGACAGACCTACTGATGTCAGTGTAAACACTGATATATAAACAATCTCTCAAGACCCATTAAATATAATCTTCCTGCCAAAAATAATACTAAAAGCTAGAGAATTATGTAATTTTCAAGATTAAGTAAAATCAAACTCAACAATAGTTGTTTATTTTACTAAGCATGCGACCAAAACCCTAGAACTAACCAGCTTAATTTATTTATCCTACTATTCTTTTTTCTCTTTATTAATCCTACGAATAAATCACTGAAAACTAGCAGAAACGAAAGATAAATTTTAAAGAATACACCAGAAATGATAGCTTACCTTCAGGAGAGGTCGGTGTCGTCGAAATCGTCAGCGAAGGAGTTGAAGAAGTCGGAGTCGACGGGATGGAGATGTTTATCAAGATCGAGGAGAACATCAACAGGGTCGTCTCTATCGTCGACCTCCATCATCTCGGCACTGAATCCGGAGTTAACCACGCCAGGGATGTCCTCATCCTCCCCCTCTATCTCGACGAAAGCCATATCGCGGTGTTGGCGAATCAGCCTCTCATCCTCGTCGCCGAACGGATGCTCCAGCTGAGGAAGCGCATCTCCTACCTGTTGCTTCATTTGCGCTCTCTTCCTCTCTTCCTCTCTTCCTCTCGATCTCCAGTTGTCGGGCGTTTCGATTTGGAATGTACTCTGCTCGGCTGTTGCGCCCGAGTGTCTTGGGCTTCATTCTTTTCTTTCTCGAGATCTTTCTTTTCTTGATCCATAGCAAATGGGCTGTGAAAGAGGCGCGTGTCAGTGTTTTAACCCTCTAGCCCATGGAAGATTAGAATTAATAGGCCTTGAGCAATGTGAAGTTCGTAGTGTAAATGAATTCCAAGGTGACTACGAAGGTTGTGAAAAAACATATTTAATACTGAGGAGGGTTCAAATGCCTCCATTTTTTGTGCTCCATTATGTCTTTATTTTTAAAAACTTAAATAATTTAAAGTTTAAAACTTAAACTTTAAAATAAAACCGTTAGACGTAATCTATGTTATTTTCTCTATATGCCCATAAAAAATTATCACATTTTGATTTTGCTTTTATATGAATCAATAAGTTGAAAAATCAACGTCTAGAAATTATCCACATTTGTATACATTTTTACAAGCTCAAGATGACAATCAAAACAAAGTTGAAATGCCATAATTTTTTACATGTGTATAGATCAAATGATATAGTTCATATCCAACGGTTTTATTTTGTATTTTAAGATTTAACTTTTAAGTTATTAAAGTTTTTAAAAATGGAGGCATGATGGAGGCACAAAAAATGGAGGCATTTGAACCCTCCTCTTTAATATTAGATTTATTTTGTTTGTAAAAATGAGCATTTTACAAAACAGCAGGCATTCCACGTAGGGCTGGCAATGAGCCGGCTTGATCCGAACTAGACTAAGTCCATGATTCGCTTGTTTTAGCAATAAGCAAGTCATGAGCGAGCCAACATTTGAATCCGAGATAAAAAAGTGATTCGTGGCTCACTTGTTTTGACAACAAACGAACCGAACCAGCTCGTAGGCTAAAAGCCTAAATATATTAGATAATGTATTATAAAGTCAACTATCATAAATTATAAGTTTGTAACTAAATTTATACATACTAAAATACTAAATTTTCAAATTCATACAAACATAGTTTACAAAATAAATTCATACATACTAAATTCACACAATTAATACAACAAAAACTCTCTCTCTCTCAAATATTATAAAGAGATATATATTATCCACTAAAATAATTTTTGGTTTCAAATCACACTGAATTAAACCATGTTTATATATATTCCCTGATGGAGATAATTTAACTCGTGTAAAATATCCAATGCAATATCTATTTTTTTTTTCTTTCACTATAGTAGAGGATGTACATCTTTGAGTAGAACTAGGGTGTTCTTAAATTCACCAAGTTCCTTGGTGAATTTAAGTTTAAAACACATCAAATCAACTTCAAATGACAAATTTAAATCGTTGAAACCCGCCTAATCTTACAAGTGATGTGTCTACATGTGAAAATTTTAAACATTTGAATTAAATTAGTAAAAGTCAAGCGGTCAAAATTAGAAGGTTGATAAATTAATTTTTGGAACGTTTTTTTGGACCACTTGACTCTATGAAAAATTAAATTAATTTCAAGATTAATTTGTTTTACATGTAGACGCATCACTCGTAAGGTAGATGGGTTTCAACGGTTTGAATTTGTCATTTGAAGCCGTTTTGACAGATTTTAGACTTGAGTTCACCAAGGAACATGGTGAACTTAAGAACACCCGAGTATGGCTAATATAACATTAATGTCATTTCAGTCTATATAACACTAACTCTAAAACCTATCAAATCGAGTTCAAATGGTGAATCCAAACAGTTCAAACTAATTTACTTTATGAGTGATGCGTTTATATGCAAACTTTTTATATTTTCAAGTTATTTTAGTATCAAATCAAGCGACAAAAAAATTGAAAAATGAATGTATTAAAATTAATTTAAAAACTCAAACATTTGACTGCTTAACTTGATATCAAATAAACTCAAAAACTTATAAATTTTACATGTAAACGCACACCTAATGAAATAGATCAGTTTGGATTCACCATTTGAACTTGATTTGATAGGTTTGAAGTTGATGTTATATAGACTGAAATGACACTAATGTCATATTAGCCATACTCCACCCTAGTTCTACTCTACATCTTTTCTCTCTATATATATGATTTTTTTAGTATCATAATTTTGTAGCAATGTATGTCAAGTTTTAAAGAATTTAAATTTAATTTCAAATAATCAAGCATCGAGACTCTCTTGTATTATTTATTGTATGAAATCGAATTTAATACGATGTCTATCACGTTGCTTTTGCTTTTCTTGATGTTATACTTATTAGAAACTTTTGTATTTAAAACTTGTACACACGAGTTACATTTAAAATTATAACAATAGAACGCAATAAAATAACAAAATGATATAATTTGATTTTCTAGGCACTGATTTACATATTTCATCCTAATATAATTACGTGTTTTTTATTTATTTATATGCAACTATCTTGTTATGGAAACAAAAGAGAAAATTATTATTTTTCATCTGTCCTCTGCATTGTCTTTAAAATAAGAAATTAAACAACATTTTCACTGTTGCGGGTGATCGATTGTCAGAAATTTAACAACAAAAATAATGTTGCTGGGGCAAAGAATTAATTATAAAATTTCTCATTTCTCATCGGAATTTTCCATATTAAATATTTGTCCATGGAAACAATAAAATTTGTTATTTATCACCAAAACTTTGTTAATATGTCCTCGTTTCTCGCTTTAATAAACATAAATTACCAATTAAGGAAGAAAATTACTAATATCTTTTGTAAATAATTATAGTAGCATAAATTGGGACACAATAACAACTAGTGTGGAAAAAACGTGTCGTGCCGTGACTAACACGCCATGACTTTGGTCTCATGCCGTGACATGATCAAGTAAACAGTGATCCGTGCCGTGCCGTGACCAAAATGTCAAAGGTTGGTCACGGCACGCGAGTCACGCCGTGACTATTTGCATGCCTTGTCCAAACGTAACCGATCACGCTTCTCACATTTAACTATTTTTCATAATTTAAGTAAGTTTATTCATGTTTCACCATTTGATTAAGACCTAATGGTTCTAATTATACGTGACTCGCGTGATTACGTGCCGTGCCGTGTCGTGACTGGATCTTTCGCGTGCTATGCCATGACCAAAATGACAAGGGATGGTCACGGCATACAAATGATCACAGTACGAAACAGTAACACGTGCCGTACCGTTCCGTAACGGAGCTGGCTCCGCAGTGCCATTTTTCCCACACTAATAACAACGCAGATAAAACAAGCTAAGTCAAAATAAAAGAATCAAGTGCACACTATAAACAATTTTAGTTGTGAGGTATCAGTTAATTATAGATTCAATTTTAAATTAATTTGAACATGGCACCAACAGATAAAGAATTTTTCTTTTACCGTTTTCGTTGAAGACAAAAAAATAATAGTCATTTTTTTATCGGAGATTTAAATTTATCTAATTGAGACTTGGGGATATTAATTGGGCATTTAGTCTGAATCGAAAATTATCGTACTATTTTTTCATGCTAGAAGTTATCATGACATCTTTTCCGATTTAAATTAAACGATGGTTTTGAAATACTAATCTTATTTTTCTACAGGAGATTCATTTATATAAAATTTTATAAATTTTTTGAGTCAGTGACGCAATCTCGGTCCCGGATCTCAACTCCGCTAGTGACGGGTCTCGAACTCGGTTTAGTGAAATAGTAACAAAGAAATGCTAAATAACAAAAGGCGAGTATAAACTCTCTTAATAAGAAAATATATTAATCCCCAAAAGTTATCTTTCTCTTACAAAATGGTCTCCTTTTATAGCCATAAGGAGGGATTGATTTGTAACTTAGGAATTAAGAAAACTTAAATGACACTTAGGAAATATAAATTTAGGAAATGTAAACAAATATTAAGAGATATCTAGGAAATGTAAACAACCATTAATATTTCTAGAAAATATAATTGGTCAATTCTCAAAATATGATCCTCTTAAATAGTTGCTGCACGCTTCTTAAAGCGAGTCTGAATCCGAATTCGAGTCTGACTCGGGTTGGTCCCCGTCAGTCAGTTTAAAAAAAAAATCAAGAGTCCAAAAAGAATTAACATGTATCAAGATAACTGTTTTCAATATTTTGGTGTTTTTATTTTTTAGACTTAATTTTATACAAAGTAAACTCATAGAGTCATATAAATTTATGCGAACCACATTATTTTTTTTTTAACAAAAAGGACCAAATAATCTAGATTCATCATTTAGTCTGAAACTTAAAGACTAATTAAAATATGATTTTGCGGTAACTTGCAGCACTAATAAATAAATATATGGCATCGGAGTCCTTATTAATATTATTTTTGGAGATAAACCTTTTACTGCAAGGTATTAATAAAAGTCTGAAATCTTTCTTTTGAACCAAAGGAACAAAATAATCAAACTCAGTTAATTTATGAAATAATTTTAACGCAAGTATACATGAAGAAAATCACCAAAAACGGGTGATGACCATGAAATATGTATACTTTTGTCTATGGTTTCATATCAATAACTTGAAAAATTGTCATGTATTTAGGTTAATTTAGTTTAATTTAGTTTATAATTATACCAAGAATCAAGTTACTGCCGAAGTCTATTTAAATTACAGGAAATAAAGCAAATTATAAATATTCTCGTAAGCTTTTTGAAAAGTAGTAGAACACTGAAAACGGATATGCTCATTTGAAGTTTGGCTCACAGCATAAACAAAGGCAGGACGCAGGCCGCGCAGACTCGAAGCGGGTCGCGTCAGTTGTGATGCGGGTTGCGCAGAAAGCCGACAGAGCAAATATGAAAATTTAAGCTTTTGACATATTTTCGTATTTTGACCACATCTTGGTCATACAAACTCCGTTTTAGGCAAATAAAAGCTTGCTGGAAAGAGGACAACGAGATCTACAATTCTAAGAAGGTTATAAATCAGAATTTATAGTGTGCAAATCACAGAAATCATTTTAGAGAGTTATCACCTGAATTTATTGTCATATCTCATGAGATCTTGATTGATTCACCTTCCATCCTTGGTTGCTTGCTCCCCAAGTCACAAAATAGCTATAAATAAGGGGGGAGACAGCAGGAGGAGATATCTCTCATTTTGGGAAGCAATCTTTGGAGAGGAGGCTCGGCTTGGAACTTGTCTTCTTCGGGTTTTATCATGATTTCTTATTCTTTCACTTGTTTTATTTGTTTTTTGATCATGTCTGAGTAGTTTGTTTAGTTTCTAGGGTTATGTTGTAGTCTGAAACTCTATTTTAATATGCATGTTATTTGGATCTGAGTTGATATTTGTATTTATTTGTTTGAGTATTATTTCTATTGCTTGGTTGAAATTGATTGAATGATTCTTGATTGTCTACTGTTAGATGTCTATAGCATCTCTTCTAGTAATTTGGTCTTGATGTTTCTTTCAACCAGACCAAGTATTTGAGATAGGTTTTCAAAAGCCAAATAGTAACTGTGAGGCGAACCTTTCCATTTATCGTGAAATAATGAGTGCCTTTAGTAAACCTGACAAATAACTTAGGTTGAATACCAATAAACGAAAGTTTAGGGTTGGAAACCTATGAAGGTGAAATTGCATTTCTGTTACCAAATTTATTAAGTCAACATACCAGAGTTGAGGTTTAGGAACATTAGGTACGGTTAGTAGATCCTTACACAAAGAAACAATGCAGAAATAGATGTTTGATGTATTAACCCGAGGCCCATGCGCCCTGCGTCAGAAATGACGCGGCCCGCGTTTGGTGCTGAGAGGCAGAGTTGAAGATGCCTGAAAACGCCTTTCTTTTAATTGATAAAACTAAATTTTACTTTCTGTCATTTAATTCTTAAAATTGAATTTAGGAACTTAAACAAATCAAACCAATATTTTCTCATTTATAGTACCTAACTAATTTAAGTAGAGTTCAGTTTAAATTTGAACCGTTCTATGAATCGATACCTAACGATATACTACTCGATAGGATTGTACATTTGCAATCTGAACCGAAGAGCGTATTTAAGATTAAAAGGTACAGCTTGCTGTACTGAAACTTTATAATACACTTCTGTGCGAACAACGGGAACATAACTCAAATTAAAATTGTCAAAGAAGCTAATTTTATTTTGAAAAAGTGCAAGAAAACAAAGTTGAGGTACAATTTTTTTTTCATCAAATCCTTGTTGGATGTGGCAATGTAGACTTCCTAATGAAAAAAAGGAAATTTTAAGTTCAGCAATAGAGACGTTCCTATTTTTTTAGCTTTTCGTTCTTAAATTTTAAAAGACGACGCAAAGTATATACCAAATTTGGAGGATCACAGTAATTTAATTAATAGGTTCTGATCTGTGATCCCAATAGGAGCGGAAACATTTCGATCCAATATCAGACCGAAACCGTTTCGTTTAATTTGCATCAATATTCGTGCGCACCCGATTGACACTGTCCACTTGTCCTCGTTAATCTTGATACGGATCGCCTCCCAATTCCATACCAACGATATACAATCAGGTTTACAGTGCAATCTGACTTCCGACACCGATACATGGCCGTATAATTAGTTTTTTCCTTACCATATCTGCATAGAATCACCATCACGGTTAGGTCGGATAGAAAGACGAAAAGCTGTCCGGTATGGTGCCAACGCAAGTAGCCTTATCTGCTGCCGTAATCTTTATTTGACCTGTGTGTGCAATGTGTACGCAACAGTTGCAGCTACGGGATAAACCAACTAATGTTTATGTAGTAAGCTTGCTGGATCCACCGTCCGATTTTAAGAGCTTCATGATCGGACGGTAGATCGGCTCGTACCTTAACAAACAGTGCCGCCGGGGCTTTGGAGTTTGGATAACGATAATGAAGTTGTTCTTTTACCGAGGCGTACAGACTTACGGGAGTACGGTGGCCGTTGGATCTTAGATGTGACGTGGACTAATTGTCCTTTTATTTCGCCTATATTTAATTTTCTAAGAAGATATAAATGAGTCCCCACTTCCCAAGGAATCGTAGCGTGTAATCTTCTCTTTTCTGATTAATATCTCCCAACTGCGACACACTTCAGAATTCTGAAAATAGGGGTGAGAGAGAGAGAAGACGACTTGAAAGAAAATGGAGAAAGCGATCAACCGACAGAGAATTCTCCATCAGCACCTGAGCCCATCTTCCTCGATTTCTCCGAGCAGTTCGTCGATCTTATCGGTACCGGATCTCTCCACTTTTTTTTTTTTTATGGCTCTAACGAGGTAAATTAGAATTTGTTTTTGGCTAATTGCAGTCCTTAATTTGTAGGCGTCGATTTGTGCTGCTGGAGACAGTGCTCCTTACCAGAGGAGCGCTTCGTTTGGTGATGATGTTGTTATTGTGGCGTGAGTGCTCTTGTTTTTTATATTAATTTCATAACTTTTGTTAACTAAGCTCTAACGAGAAGTCAAATCTATCTATATATACAAAAGACATTGGGACTACATAGTTTGGTGCAAAAAATGATGATTTTTTGGATCTAAGGTGTAAGACTTTACTCTCATGATTTCAATAGTGAGTTTGGCTAATATAACATCAGTGTCATTTCAGCTTATATAATACTAACTCTAAAACCTATCAAATCGACTTCGAATGACTAATCTAAACCATTCAAACCGATTTATATTATGAGTGATGCGTTTACATACAAATTTTTTATATTTTTGAGTTATTTTAGTATCAAATCAAGCGGCAAAAATATTGAAAAATTAATGTATTAAAATTAACTTAAAAACTCACACATTTGACTGCTTGACTTAATACTAAATAAATTCGAAAACTTATAAATTTTGCATGTAAACGCACAACTAATGAAGTAGATCGGTTTGAACGGTTTAGATTAGTCGTTCGAAGTTGATTTGATAAGTTTTAGAGTTGGTGTTATATAGGTTGAAATGACACTGAGCCAAACTTTTCAATAGTTCAAAGTCATCTAGAGATATATTATAGAGGTGGGATTTATAAGCCTTCCTTGATTAAATCAAACAATTTTGCAAAAAATAGATAAATATAAAATCTTTTCAGGTAATTAGTGTGGGAGAACTGAGGTAAATATAAAAGGCACATAACATGCCCATTTCAATGAGAAACCATAGATAATATTACAAAAGAAAAATTAGAACCAAAATATTCAGACTAAAGCCCCCTAAAACAACTGTTTGGATTTACACTACTGATTATGTGTGTGTCAATTGTTAAATACGAAAAGAGTTGGTCCTTTTCATATTCAGTTAAGATTGGTAAGAGCTGTTCTGCACTATGGAAATTCCAAATCAATTGATGACAAATACTGAAAACTATATCTAATTTTTGTATTGGTTAGCTTCTCTACTATTTTGGTGTACATTGCACTCTTTTGTTATTTTACAAAGTTAATTCTTTTCCACCATGGCAGTGCTTACCGCACTCCAATTTGCAAATCTAAGAGAGGAGGATTCAAGGACACATATCCAGAGGACCTCCTAGCTACTGTTCTCAAGGTATAATCTCTGAACCTCTTCTCAGCACTATTTATTAGCAATAGCATGTAGTATTAAATATGACCCCCCCCTCGTTTTGATAAAACAATAACTTAACTGGCAAATTTAAGGTACAGCAAATGCAAGAAAAGGTGAATTGCACACGAATTTTTCATACTATTATTGGTTTATAGAAATTTGGAAGAAAGAGTAGGATTTTACTTGCTTTATTTTTTGTTTAAATTTACTTACAAAAAACAAGTCATCAGTTGGCACACCTAATTGCATGCTTGAGCAATTAATCTCAGATGTTAGAATCTCAACAATTACTATACGGTGAAGCATTGTTGAATTATTTGTGGAAGATTTTCCTTTAGAGACTAGAAGAAGCACCTATCCTAATTCAAACTTTGGTATCAATCTGAGACATTGTTTTATTTTAGGCCCTCTTAGACAACACCAAAATAAACCCCAGTGAGGTCGGAGATATTGTGGTTGGTTCCGTTCTTGCACCAGGAGCCCAAAGAGCAAATGAATGCAGAATGGCAGCTTTCTATGCTGGTTTTCCCGGTACGTTTTGATCTTTTTTGTTAATCTATTTATAGTAACTATTATATTCCCTGCATACTTAAGGAGACTGAAATTTCTATTTTTCTACGACCAGAAACTGTTCCCATCAGAACAGTGAATCGTCAATGCTCATCTGGTCTCCAGGCAGTTGCTGATGTGGCAGCTGCAATTAAAGCCGGCTTCTATGACATTGGTGAGTTATTCTAATTCCTGTAGCAGTCATACTGCTCAATTCATTCCAATTTCTTGGTTTTGCATATTATTAGTTCGATAATAGTTCTAGGAAATAATAAGGACATCAATTAAGCATCAACACCCTTGTCTTGATACTTGTACTAACACGTTTAGTCCAATAAGTGTGTTCTTTCATGTGATTATGCGAAGAGTAATTTTCCTGATTAAGATTTTCAACTGCTGTAGGAATCGGAGCCGGATTGGAATCCATGAGTGCTAATTCGGTTGCCTGGGAGGGCTCAATAAACCCAAAAGTGAACACAAATCAAAAGGCACAGGATTGCCTCCTTCCCATGGGAATCACATCCGAGAATGTAGCACAGCGTTTTGGTGTGACCCGACAGGAACAAGACCAGGCTGCTGTGAGTTAAATGCATACATATAGCTAATATTAGGTTTATTTTACCTGCTCTTTTTTCCTAGGAGGAAGCTTTCTAAGTTCTTTGTTTATAATTTGAAAAAATGGCCTACTTTACTAGAGGAATAACACTTGTCATCTCCAATAGTTGGTCCTGAAAACATTCTTGTGTTAAGAGAAGTAACTAGTGTTCTTAGTTACATGCAACTTGTACTTCTATTTTGAAAGATGCAACTGGATGCTGGGAGAATAATATATAACTCTTTTCAGTAAAAAGAAAAGCATTTTCTGCAACTTGGTGCTAAGCCTTTATGATTTTTCTTGTTTCTTTTTCCTCATAGCTTCTTTATTTGTTTGCGATGGCATCTCACTTGTGCCCTTTTATTTTATGTGATCAGGTGGAATCACATAGGCGGGCTGCTGCAGCAAGGGCCTCAGGCAAATTTAAGGATGAAATTGTCCCAGTCATGACAAAGGTACAAAATAAGGCTTCATATAGATCTGTTAAATAATGCAATATGACAGTTACCTTGGTCATATAGGATTTATCTTGCTAGTTTGATAAGAATCCAATCAGTTGTTATAACTCAATAATTGACTAAAAGTTTAGCATCCTAGCTTTTGGCTTTTGTGCCGTTTGTCTTTGTGCATTTTAACAATTTTATTGACAGAACAGGTACTGGAATCCAATGATCTTATTGTATTGTTGGGTCTATTAATTACTCAAACTTGCTAATACTGTTACATCATTTTTCTTAAAGATTGTTAACCCAAAAACCGGTGATGAGACACCAGTGACAATATCTGAAGATGATGGAATAAGGCCCGAAACTACACTTGCTGGTCTTGCCAAGCTGAAGACAGTTTTTAAGAAGGATGGAACCACTACTGCCGGTAAATAATATTCTCTTTTCTGTATTAGTGTACTGGATGCATAAGTCAGCAAGTGCAGTAAATGATCTTGGTGGAATTTGGCAAGGATGATACTTTGCAAAGTGAGCATATGTATTTCACTATAAAAAATAGTAGAGCAATTGGTTTGTACAAGGGGGCATTTGGGGGACTGAGAAATGATGGGAGCACCAGATAAAATCTAATGAGCATATGCTTCTATGTTCTTTCTCATAACTTACAGAATCATTAAAGTTGCCAAATTTAGATTATCTATATATAATGTTTTAAAAATGTAACAGGCAATTCTAGCCAAGTCAGTGATGGTGCTGGTGCAGTGCTGCTTATGAGGAGGGATGTAGCTTTGAAGAAAGGCCTTCCAATTCTAGGTGTTTTCAGGTGTGTGAGTCTGTTGCATTATTTTTTATTCTCCTAATGTTTTTTCAAGGGTTTAAATTTGTCTGTAGAGTTAGGAGTTTTCCAAATTCCTCATAAATATTTTCTTAGGGCTCGAGTGAATTTGTCACTTCTCTGGTACTTGTAAACCATTTTTTTGTGTATTTTTATCTCTTCTTTTTTATTTTTTAAAATTATTCCTCTTTTTGGTGCTTGTAGGAGCTTTTCTGCTGTTGGTGTTGACCCAGCAGTCATGGGCATTGGCCCTGCTGTTGCAATTCCTGCTGCTGTAAATGCTGCTGGTCTTCAGATTGAAGATATTGATCTTTTTGAATTGAATGAGGTAAATAGTAAGCATCACTAAGTCCATGGAGCATATGATTAACTGTTTTATTTTCCACATGAATGAGATAAATAGTAAACATCACTAAGTCCATAGAGCATATGATTAACTGTTTTATTTTCCACATGAAGAAAACTTAGTCCTATAGACTTACTGATGTTTCTTATTATTTGGTTGTCTTGAAACTGTATGTAGGCTTTTGCCTCGCAATTTGTTTACAGTTGCAAGAAGTTGGAACTGGATACATCCAAGGTTAACGTCAATGGAGGTGCAATGGCACTTGGCCACCCATTGGGTGCTACAGGTACTTAATTTTGTAAACAAATGGTTATTTTGATTATTTTCTATAAATGAAGTTGAGCAGCACTCTAGTGTCCAAATTTGCTAATATTGGTGCAGTGCAATGTACAATAGATAAATGTATAAATGGGAGAAGGTTGAAGAATAAGAGAATGCTTTCCAGGTAATGCAATATAATTTTTGGCATATTCTCATGTAGGTGCGCGTTGTGTGGCCACTCTGTTGAATGAGATGAAGCGTCGTGGGAAAGACTGCCGATTTGGAGTGGTTACTATGTGCATTGGTTAGTCCTCTTGTGTGTGATATTCTAATGAAATAAGATTGATATGGTTTCTCAAGGCTTGTTTGACATATGAACCCCTACATGTTGACCAGTGTCCAGTGTATACCTTTAGTTTTACCGACCTATTTAGGCCAGTTTGATAAAACCAGAGGACAGTAAAAAGGGTCCATACATGAAATAGAGCCCAACCGGAGTTGGTATCAGTATCATCTAGTATAGCAATGACTGCCAGTACAGACAATTTCTTTAATTGTGCATTTGCTTGGTTAATTTCATGAGTAACTTGTGCAAATTCATGAACATGCAACCTAGACAAAACTTCAAAAAATACTGGCCCATATCTCCTGTTTTATGCACAGAGCTGAATTTTATTTCTTGAATTTACAAATTGCAGGATCAGGAATGGGAGCGGCAGCTGTATTTGAAAGAGGTGATGGAGTAGATCCACTATCAAATGCACGCAAGATAGAATCTCACAATTCGTTGTCCAAGGATGCCCTGCTTTAAGCTTTGTTTTTCTAAAATGGAACTTAAATTAAGTTGCGAATAAAAGCATAGAAAAGGCACGGCTTGGTAGTTAATAAATATATATATATATATATCTATATTTTGCATGCTTTGCTGTTACCCTGAATAAAATATTATATTCGGAAAAGAAACAATGTCATTAGTGTACAATTACTAACCTTTTTCATAATATATATTTTTATTTTTTATAATTCATCGGGTACTCGTCGGCCTTTCTTGAGCCACTTTGTAATTCCTTAGTGTTGTCTTATGTCTTTTTATTAAAACTCATTTTAAATTTATAAAATAGTAAATACCTATTTAACCCTATATGAAATGGTTAAAAAAATATGCAGTATGTGTAAAAAAATTAATTGGTCAGTGAGAGCTAATGGTTTATTTTTTATTTGTGATGAGCACTAGCATATATCTAAACAACATATACAAATATCATTGTGTATTTGTCAGAAATAGAGATAAATTATGTCCCACAAACTAGTTAATTACATTTTTTTTACATATGCTACATATTTTTAATTTTTTAATAAAAGATAAAATAAATATATTATTAATTTAAAAATGGGTTTTAATAATAAAATAAAAAATTAGATAAATCTGTGAGTTTTTAGATTTAATAGAGGAAATAAGATGTTATAAATTTTAGAGGATTAAACACGTAATTTAAATGTTTTTGAGAAATATACATGAAATTCTCCATTTAAATATTATTAAATAGAGAACGTAAAAAGTATAATAACCCGATTCCATAATTTGTCTATATTTGATATTATAGTGAAGTATCGTGCATTCCCCCTTAATATATAATTGTTTAGATATTTGGTGATCATATATTTATGATGATAAATATATTGAACTATTTTAGTGGAAATAGATTTAAATTGAATATCATGTGTATTTTTCAGTCCGGACTTTTCTTGAAACAACTTTCAAAAAGATTTCTATGAAAAATATGACATCAAACTTATTTTCAAAATTAAGCAGTAGACAAGAAAGAAAATTTGGAAAGTACATATCCACAATGTTCAAGAATAGGCAGGTGGAGATTAGTCTGGTAATAGCTACGTGGCAGGGAGCCAATCGATAGAAAATGTTCAATAGATTTAAATTGAATATCATGTTTATTTTTCAGTCCGGACTTTTCTTGAAACAACTTTCAAAAAGATTTCTATGAAAAATATGACATCAAACTTATTTTCAAAATTAAGCAGTAGACAAGAAAGAACATTTGGAAAGTACATATCCACAATGTTCAAGAATAGGCAGGTGGAGATTAGTTTGGTAATAGCTACGTGGCAGGGAGCCAATCGATAGAAAATGACTTCGACGGAAAATTGCTACGTTGTGTAGAAGAGATTATTCTGGTAAAAGCGTACATGCTTAGCATATAAATATTCAAATTTTACATTATAACAAAAATATCAGTTGTGAAATTTTGTTTTATTTCTAGTAATTCAATAACATTATAAATTAAAAAAAATATATATATATACATAATCAAGAAGCTAGAAAATAAACAATTCTCAAGATGCACCCTCTAGTGCTACCAAGTGTGGGCATTGAAAGGGTTTCAGTCGGTATAGCGTTAAAATTGTCTGTACCTTATCCTCATCGAAAATATAACACTGGTATTGTGTAGCTGCGAACACGTGTAATAATGGGTTGACAATATAACACTGGTCAGAGCAGCTACTGTGTAGCTGTGAACACGTGTAATAATGGGTTGACACGTGCCATGGACAGCGTTCAAGAAACCCATATAAATAAAAGACGATGAAAGGACAAAGCAGTAACACACCATACGTAGGTTTGCTTCGGCATTGGATGCAAGAGCGATACAGATCTATATATTAGATATACACCAACAACTAATCAAAGTTAACGCTACTGAGGTATAAGCATGAATATGAAAGGAAAGAGTTATAGAGTGTTGATGTTCCCATGGCTTGCCCATGGCCACATATTGCCCTTCTTCGAGCTAGCCAGGCGGCTTTGTGGCGAGTGCAAGGACATGGTGGTCTATATCTGCTCAACCCCTATCAACCTCCTGCCTGTCAGAAACCTCCTCCACCTCCCTCCTCGTCAAGGCGACCGAGATGACGATGACAATGATCGATCGAGAATAGAACTGGTGGAGTTACACCTGCCTTCGCTTTCTGACCTGCCGCCTCATCTGCACACCACCAAGTACCTCCCTCCTGATCTCATGCCCTCTCTCAAGCGTGCTTTCGATCTTTCTGAGCCATCTTTCTCTGGCCTGCTTGATACCATCCAACCCGACCTCCTCATTTACGATTTTCTTCAGCCGTGGGCTTGTTTGGCTGCACAACGTCGCGGCATCCCGGGTTTCACCTTCATGGCTAGCGGTGCCGCTCAAACTTCCTTTTTCTGCCATTATAGCTACTTAGCAGAAGAGGAATTCCCTTTTTCTGCAATTAGGCTCGGTACAGAAAGTAGGAGATACACAGAAATGCTCGACAAGTCTGCCAATGGCATGTCTGATAGAGACCGACTTTTAAATAGCATCAAACTCTCCTCCAACTTCGTTGCCATCAAATCTTTCAGGGATATTGAGTCGAAATATATCGAGTATTTGTCCTTCCTGGCAGGGAAGGAGGTGGTCCCGGTGGGGCCGCTAGTCCCTGACAACTACGATCATTTAGTGGATGCTGACCAATTGAAGCGAGTGATGGAATGGCTCGGCAAGAAAGGAAGGAGGTCGGTGGTGTTTGTGTCTTTCGGTACCGAGTATTTCTTGTCAGAGGAACAGATGGAGCAGATGGCTTCTGGCTTAGAGCACAGCGGGGCCAACTTCATCTGGGTTGTACGGTTCCTAAAGGAGGAGGCAGCGGCGGCCGGCAGGAGAAATTCAAAAGCAACCCAGGCTATGAAGCTACCACCTGGATTCATGGATCGAATTGGGCCAGAAAGAGGACTGGTAGTGGATGGCTGGGCCCCGCAACGCAGCATATTGACACATCCTAGCTTAGGTGCCTTCCTGACACATTGCGGGTGGAGCTCTCTAATGGAAGCGATGCAGTCTGGTGTTCCCATGATAGCTCTTCCTTTGCACCTTGATCAGCCATTGAATGCCAAGTTGATGGTTGAACTCGGTGTCGCACTCGAGATACCGCAACAGGGCTTCGGAAATTTTAAAGGGAAGGATGTAGCCAGAGGCATGAGGGAGGTGCTTCGTTCGGAGATTGGTCATAGTGTAAGAAAGAAAGTTGAGGAGATGGCTGAGGCAATGCGGCGCAAGGGCGATCGTCATGAGATTCAAGAATTGGTCGAGAAAATGTTACAACTCTGCAATAAGGATGAACAAGGTGAATCAAATATGCCGAGAGAAATGGTGGCAAATTGACATGTAATAAGTGAATCTGTAGATGTCATATGATTTATGTATTTAGCTATATAACACGTTTAGGTTGCATGATCTGTGTGGTGCATTGCATGAAAGGATAAATTGTGCAGTATCCTTGGTTTCTAAAGTTGTTCTTTCCATGTACAACCTACTAAATAATTCACGTTTCATTTTCTTGGGAAAGACCTCAGCATACCAGTATATTTTGGGCGAAGTTGATAATGTAATATCAATTTTTCTTATAGTGTTTCTATTTTATTTTGGCTTGTCCTGTGATTTATGTTTGCTTGCGACCATCTATTGTTGATCACACATCAGTGCACAACCAAGTTGTAGTTCATTAGCTCCTGAGACCCAAAAAAAAAAGGTTTGCAGTTCAATTTATTAGATCCTCATCAGCATCACAATTGAGCCTGTATCATTAGCAATTAGTGTTGTTATTATTATTATCTATGGGCTTTTGATTTTATTCTCCGCTCTGATTTGTATAAGATTCTAAATTGGGACCCATCAGTCAACAGCTGGATTTATTTCTACTGGTAGACAACTGTGGCTACATAAGCATCTACTGGTACTGTAACAACTATGCATATTGGCACTGAAACAAATCATTTCATAATTATGCCTCAACAGAATAACAGAATGACATAGTGGAGCTACAACAAGATACACAAAATAAGGATTTTGTTAGCCTTTTCTGGGCAATACATAAATGGTACCGTTTTAATTTGTAACAAATTAGTCCTTTTCATCGTGGACCTTCCTTTTATTTTGAGAAGGATCAGACAAAACCAGAAAAATAAAAAAAACCACATCATTCATGTTATGTTTACAGAGAGAAAATGTAAAGAACAACTAATAACTAAACAATCAACTGAAAAATAGAAAACAAAAGACATGTCTTTTTAGCAATGTTAGTATTTTCGAGTTGATCTGGGTAAAGGGGCAATCAGTCATGAACTAGGGGTAATTATCAGAATTACAAGTAAACGAGAGGAAATTGTGTGAGGATGCTCCTCAAGGAAGAAGAAATGAAAAACAACGGCGAAAATGAACAGAGAGCAAAATGGAAATGTAAGGTTTGGAGAAGGTCGGAAGGATGAGAGAGAAGTGGGTGGGTTTGGGGAATTTGTATCCTCTCTATTACCCTAGCATGTACATTGGGCTGCCCGAAACAAATAATCACCTGACCGATCAGTAGTCCGACTTTTTCCTTGGCGAAAAGAGAAGACGAGTGAAATTAGCGATATTTCTCTTGCACATCTATTTTCATTCCTCCTCTCCTGCTCGCTGCTTGTCCAGGCCGTCAACACCCACGTCCTCTGCCCTCTGTCTTGTGATTTTGCTCGCTCTAGCGGTTCTCTCAACGGATTTCGCCTCCTCCCCTCTCTCTCCGTCCCCCTTACACAAAATCGAAGGTCAAATCATTAGCTCTTTCTCATTCTCGAATGTGAACCGAATGTGATTTTACTTGTTCCACTGGTTCTTTGATTTTATTTATGAAATGCTAGATTCTACTTCTATTTTATTTCATCTATATTGCATCTTTAGGTGTCTGATTTCCGTTTCTTGTGAATCTTTGAAATTTGATCAATAATTCAATGTGCAGAATTCAGATTTCAAGGAGAACACAGATTCATATTTCAAAAAAATTACATTGACCCCTTTTTAGTGGAGAGACATAGGTTATTATTGCATAATTTTATTTGGTTAAAGGTTAATGCAAACTTGGTGTTTTGTTCTAGTCTAATGCAAAGACTTTATATACTAGACTTGTGTTTTTTTTTTCTGGTCTAATGCAAAGTTGTATAATTGCTTTATTAATCAGTAAAAATGCTTCTAATATTCTTTATATGCTGTGAAAAATGAAAGGGCTTAGATGGAAGGGCTTGGAAGGGCTTAAATGTGATTGTATTATGGTAGTGTCAACCCTGATAATCTATGGAAGGGCTTGTTGTTTTACACGTTTCTTATTTTTTTATTGTACAATTGTTTCTGGTAAATAAGAGAAATTTTGCTATATGCTATTCTGGAATGCTTAATTTAGTGTATATCCATATTTTTTATAATGTGAGAATCATATTTTGTGTAATTTTTATGTATCTTAATCTATTTTTGAAGAAAAAAAGAATGAGGGTCTAGCACCAAAATTTTATTAATTTGACATCATAAGTGTAAATTTACAAGAGTTTAAGTCTAAAAAAATAAAGTTAATACATGACATTAATTCAGAAACAAAATACAATTTGACAGTACATCTTGTGAAATATGGAAAGAGAACAAAAAACAAAAAAGAGAGAACAAAAAGTAAAACAAAAAAAATGAAAAATGAAAGACTAACTATACTACATCTTGTGTAATATCATCCTGCATTTAGAATTCTTCATTGTTGGCTCCATTGTGCTTTACACAAATAACAAAAATTTGGCAAGTTGTATACTTTTTTTATTAAATTCTCCGCTGTCAGAAATACCTCGCGAAGAAAAAAAGAGACGGAGAGAGCTGGTCAGTGGTCGGTCAGCTTGTATAATAGCCTCGGGCAGCGTTTTTTAATAATATAAAATATCATATCCGCTGGATTAGATGGACGGTCCAGATATCTGCCCAATGTACATGCTAGGGTAACAGAGAGGATACGGATTCGCTAGGAACCGCCACCACCACCGTCACCGTCACCCCCTCCGCCTCATCCTCTGCGACCGCCTTATCCTTGGACGACTCTGGTTCGGAGGAAGAAGCCGATGAGCTCCGCATCCAAGCCCTCGAACAAGCATTGCGCAGTCAACCCATGGACTATGATTCGCATCTCCAGGTATTTCTGATGCTTTCTCTCCCGCTCTTTCACTACCTCTCTGGTCACTGGAAAAATAAATAAATGTACATGATTGCAATTTTGAAAATTGGGTTAATGTGACTTCCCTCCTAGAACAATCTAACATATATATGTTAAACGTAAAGTAAATGTTCTTCTGATGTTAGATTTTAGGTGCTAAATTAGACATTTACTTTATCACAGAATCAGCTAATCAATTAAATAATATCTTAATTCTTACAAAATATCTTGTTTCCCTCTAAATCCGGGATGGATAGTTTGCAATCTTGCTTATGCGAGTAATACAAGTGATTTAAAACAATATCCTTTCTATCAAGCACTAGCAGATTTGCACTGTTTCCCCTTGATTGTTTCTCACGTTTTAATTCAGTCAGAATCCAAGCTCGCATTGATGTCCACTATGCCCTTGCTGCTGGTTGGTCGGCTTAGGACTGTGTATTTGTGGAGCAAACCTGGCTGATACAAATATTCCTATTTTCATTCCATTTTGATCTTTTCAAACCTTGACTTCTGATATATTGTTCTTTTTTGTTAGTACGTAACCTTCTTGAGGAAATCAGGAGAGATTGAGAAGCTTAGAAATGCTAGAGGAGATGAATAGGCTATTCCCGCAAAGTCCTAAACTATGGCAGGATTGGATTGGTGATGAAATATCTTTGAATCAAGGGTAATTTTGCATTTCCTCTTATATGTCATTTGCTTGCCAACTTCCTACGTTATGGTGCTAGAGAGCTACACTTGTATATCATTATTTTCTATTACTATGGCTGATTGTCTTGTATGAAAAATTTGAGGGTGTTACTTGCATGCCGGCATTGATTTGGCATATTTAATTATGGATTTCAGTTCCACTCTGATATGACTTCTACTTTTTCTTACTGACTAGTGATGAAGCATTTGCTGAGATTGATAAACTTTATGAACGAGCTGTGCAGGAATATTTGGTATATCTTTTTGTTACCTTATAATATTTACCTAGTCCTGGGAGCTAAGCTAAGATTAAGTTCTGAATTTATGACAGTTTATTTGCAAAACAGGAAATATTATTTGTGCTAATACTGCTTTATGCTTTATGCATTATGATCACTTATGAGGGTTCATTTCTCAAAACTGCCTTAAATAAATAGTGGTTGGTTTGATAGTGATTACACATTACGAGCAAATGAAAAGTTTTCTTGGGCATATATGCAAAAGCTTCCCATGACTCATGTTACTATTTATGGATTCTTATCTTGCTCTACTTTTTTGTGATCAGTCAGTTCCACTGGGTCATGACTACATAAACTTTGTGCAAGAGCATGATGAGTCAGTGTTGCAGTGTTCACCTAGTGGTGCCACTAAAATGCGTGAATTGCTCAAGCGGGCAATTATTGTGGCTGGTTTTCATGTAACTGAGGAGAGTAAAATATGGGAAGCCTACAAGGACTATGATCAATTGCTTCATCTCACTATTGATGAAAAAAACACTGAGGTTCATCTCTCATTTAGCTTCATTTATTTATGTACTGATTTGTACTAGTTTCTTGAAATTTCGACTCATACAGGTGATGACATTTAGAACTCTCAGATCACATATTAAATACTAAGTTCAATTCATACCTGAAAAGTGAAAACTAAATGTGTAAACTCATGAGTACCAGTCAGGATAATTTTTTATGGTACGCACAAGAGTTCATGCAAAATCCTCGTACCAGACTACTCAAATTATAGTAACCTGATACATTTTTTTCCTAAAAAATTTGGATGCATTTCTCAATACAAATATTATTTTTCCAACTTTTTTTTGGGTCTATTAGGAAAAAGCGAAACAAAACCAGCGGATACGCAGTTTGTTCCACTGCCAGCTGGCGGTACCTTTAACAAATATCAAGGCAACTCTGACGAATTACAAAGCTTGGGAGGCTGATCAAGGGAACAGCAATGACACAGATAATGAGTTGGATGGAGTTCCTCCTAATATTGCATTGAATTACCAAAATGCCTCTGCACCTTACAAAGCGAGGAGACGATACGAGGACCAACTGTCAAGCCCGGTACAAAGTGAGGCTGATAAACTTCAGCATTTCAGGGTACTTTATACAATTTCAGCTTTTTATAGAATTTGCCTGCATTGTTGCAATTATGATATGTGATCAATAGAGTCATCTCCTTATCTGCCCAGTGTGGTTTGTAGAAAGAAAGCGTTTGGACATATGTGCCCTTTTGGATTGAAAGGTCTTGCTAGTCAAACATATGTTCTTCAAATAGACCTTATAAATAATTTTGTTTAACAATTTTTTTTTTTTTGTGAAATATCATAACAAGTGACAAAATGGTTTGTCATATAACATTGAACCAAGATTTAGTTCCTTAAAATCCTTTTTTTTTAATATTATAGATTACATTTTAATATCATGATTAGTGATTGATGTCATAATTTGTTGGTACAGAATTATATTAAATTTGAGTCTAGCGGTGATCATACGCGAGTGCAGATCCTTTATGAGAGGGCAATTTCGGAATTTGCTGGTTCAAGTGACTTGTGGCTTGCATACACAAACTACCTTGACAGAACACTGAAGGTTTGCGCATCTTTCTTTCTAATATTTGTACTGATAATTCATTTGACTTAATTGAAAGAACCTCCTACACCTCTCTCCCTTTCTTTAGGTTGCATCAATTTTGAAGAGTGTGTACTACAGAGCAACAAGAAACTGTTCCTGGATCAGCAAATTGTGGATCCGCTACTTGCTTTCCTTGGAGCAGACGAACTCATATGAGGAGGAGATTAAAAGTGTATGTTTAATTTGATAATCAATTTTTTTCCCTTTGAAAATGGACCCTGTGGGGTCTGTTTTCATCCTACCCTTTGCTTTGTAATCTAACAAGCATGGATCTCACTGTTTTGTATATTTCCTTCCGAGATATTTTGTTCTAAAAAATAATACACATTTCCTTTTCCAAGGTGTTTGAGCAGTCTCTTCAATGTGCCTTTCAGACAGCAAAAGAGTTAGGACAACAAAATAGCGATGATCTGGCACTACAATTTTCTGATTTTGACTTTCAACTTGTACACCAAACATTTATGGTTAGATAACTCTGCCAATTTACTGGATCTTCAAACTTTCATAAACTTTGAGCGATAATGTGATATGTAAAATATTTTTCTAGGATGCATCAGATTCATTGTTGGTGCAAATATGTCCCAAAGTACTGCTGAGTTTGCTCAAATATTGGGCAAAACTAGAGATAAATCTTGGTAAAGACATAATTTCTGCACGTGGAGTTTGGGACAACTTAATTAAAAAAAGGTACAAAACTCTGCAATTCTGTACTTTTACTTCTATGTAAATTACACCCAGCATTGACCTTATTTGCCAATAGACCCAACATTGCTTGAGATTTGTAAACAACACCCAATTGTGCAATATTTCAAAATCAAGGAAACAAATTTGGTTGTTAGTTACGGTTTGTGTAAACTTCTTTTAATTGTTTTCTTGAGATGGGATGCAAGTTTGTTCTTGGTATTTTTGAAGTGGACCTATCAGTTAGGTGTCATGGGATTATCTGGGGATTATCCAAAATTCTGCATGCTATGTGTAACATGAGAAATGTTAAGAGTTTCTTGCAAATACAGAAAAAATTTGGTTGAAAGTTTCAAATTAATCTTCTTATGTGAGTTTTCACAATAATTTTTTTGTATTGACTCTTTGTTAGTGGGTCCACACTGGAATCGTACGAAGGGTACATAGCCATGGAGGTGGCAATGGGTAATTTAAATGATGCCAGAGCAATTTACAAGGGATGCTATGACAAAATGTTGGCTGGCACTGGTTCCGAGGTAAATTCATGCTCTATTTGTTTCAATTTACACTGCTTTTAATAAGCTCAACATTGCTCCTGTATTTACTCTTGTAACATATGAGACTAAGGAGCCACCAATTCAGCTTCCAGACCGGATAGTCATCTTTCGTTTTTCTTGTTTTTTTTTCTTAAATGGATACTTCCTGTCAGTTAGGGCTGTTAATGGACTGAGTTTGAGCGAGTTGGGGTATGCTTTTGCTCGGTTCATTAAGTTGATGAGCGATTCAACTCGAGTTGAGAAGACAATATCGAGTTGACAACTCAACTCGTTACCAACTCGAGTTGACTGTAACTCGTTAAGACTTAAGACCAATTGATGTTTGAATTTTAAGCAAATTGAATTTCTTAAACCCGAAAATCCTAAATAATACATAATAGAAAACAAATTTAACCAAAAACAAAAACACTAAATCTTTGAATTTAACATAAGCAAACAACCAAGCAGTACATAATTTAATATAAGCAAATAGCCAAACAGTACAACATAATTTAACAAAAAATGGTCCATAAGAAAATTTAACAAAATCATACAGCTATCTTCTTGTCGGTTCTCACGAAGAAGGAAAGGGATAAAGTTTTTCCACTGTTATTGGTACACTGATAAAAAAAAGGAAGAGAAAAGAGCTATTTGATATCTTCTAAGGAAATTGGAAGAGGGGGAGGGTGTAATATTAATATGATACATGCCTTATGTGGTATGTTAGGCATTTTCTTGGCTTCTCATCAGTCAGTGGGAGAATTGAATGATAGTTATGTGTTTTTGATGATTCAATATAGCAGGCATGAATTAGCTTTTGATCTCTTATTTATTTAGCAATCTATTATAATTGACAAGGTAACAACACGGCTTAATGATGTAATGCTGTTCAAGGCACAGCAGGAGTCTAAAGGTAAAATTGACCATTCTTCAGTTTCAGTAAAGGAAATTTCTCGTTCTCCTCTCAAAAGGAAAACCAAACAGAAGTCTAGTGCAAAGGCACAACCTCCTCCTAAGAAAAGAAAACCGAATGCACCGAAAATTGAGGAGAAGCCCCAGCCTGATCATGGCCGAGTGGAAGTAGATAGTGGAAAACAACTTGAAAAAGAAGAGGAAAGCAAAGAAATTGAGAAACCAAAACCTGAGTCCTACAATGACCAGTGCATGGCATTTGTTTCTAGCCTAAATCTTCGGGTAAGTGTCTATGCATTAATAAACTCTTCTGAAAATCTGTTTTGTCATTATACTTCCTAGTTTAGATACATGCACAAAATAAATGTATACCAGTTTTTTGCCAACTGAACTTGACAACTCAGCGAAATTTATAGAAAATTATTACGATTGGACACATTTATGTGTTCTTTTTTTACTTTCTTTTCTTAATTATTTTTTTGATCAATGTAACACTAGCAACAACTATAACGGTACAGTATCAAAACTAGTATGGTAATGCAGCTTCAGTCAGTAGGGTAGATAGTTCATGTTTCATACTCATATTCACTAAGAATTGGTAAACCTGTACCTATTGAGGACCTTACCCATACCTATTACTATCATCAGGTTCATTTGATAATTTTTAATTAATTTTTTTAAAATAACTCAAACTAGTTAGAAGCAAAATAAGTTCCACTAACATCCAATTAGAAAATATTTAGGGGTGGTACTTAAACACAACAAAAATAGTACTGTGTGATGGTATTCTGTTACACAATACGATGTAACATTCTATAGTCTATTATTGTTACAGTTTGATTCTAAGTGCTTGGGTATTTAACAACTTGCCCCATTAGCTGATAATCTGCAGGCACAAAACCCTTAATAATATGCATACAGCATAGCTGTACCATAACTAAATAAAAATAGGGCCGATTTACAATTCACGGACTGGATTGATCCGATTTACAATTCACGGGGCCTTTTATATGAATTTGATTTAGAATAGTAGGATCGAACTTTTCTTTAAAAAAAATGTGGGGGATACCAACTCTTAACTACAATTGCTATGCTAAAAGTATGAAGGTTTTAGACCAGAGACTTTGACTAAGCAACTGGACAACACAAGGATAAAGGTTTGAATAAAATTAATTATAGCATAGGCTGGTACATACAGGTGCCCTAAATATGTTAATTCTAACCGTTGTGAAAAATACCTTGGATCCTAACCTTTTTTTTTGTTTTGCTTAGCCATTGTCCACCATCCAGTTGTTTTGACTATGTTTCATTTCTTTCTGGCAGAGAAATAATGCAATTAGATAAATCTTATTTGTTATAATAATGCAGACTAAAGAGGAAGACTTGAAGTCTTTCTTTAGCGACCGTGGGAGTGTTACAGCTGTTCAATTGGTCAGAGACAAAGTCATAGGAAAATCTCGGGTTAGCTCTTCCAGAAGGCACATAGATTTTCCTGACCACCTACTTCACAAAAAAATCCTGCCACGTCTCCCTTTTAAATACCTCAACAGATTGAAATGTATTTCCAAGGGATTGCATTCACTAATAAGCACTGATGCAAAATTTGCTGCTGATCAGTCTCGCTCAGCGGATACTTCATCAAGTGGCTTTGTATACATGTCGCTAGATGGTGTCTTATCATTCTTCCCTGACCCAACATTGATAGGTGTCCCTGATCCGTCCCTAAATTTCCTCAAACCAACCTCTTCTGATGATGAGATCTATCTACTCTCCTGCACAAATGGCCTCCTCCTCCTTGATGGTGAATTCAGTCACAAGGCATCCCTCTGCGTTTGTAATCCTGCTACCAAAGAGATGGTGTTTGTACCAAAAAGTGTTGGTTGGACTAAACCTTTGATCTATAAAACAGGTCTTGCTTATGATCCTTGTGATTTGCCAGATCGGTTCACCATCGTTCACCCTCACTACAATATAAACGTGTACCAGTTTAATGTCTTTTCTTCAGACACTGGCAAATGGACCCGTTCGAGCATGAGTGTATGTGTAGGCGAATATTCGCCAACACTTAAAGCAGTATGTGCGAAGGGGGTGATATATTGGAATTGTAGAGAGTACCTTTTATGGTATGATACAAAAAGAGATTTAGCAGGGTCTCTAATGCGGCCTTTAATGAAGCCATTGATAGAAAAGTTTCATATAGGAGTATATGCTGGTGAAATCACGTGTTGCCTTACTTGGGTTGGTGGGATCAAGGTGTGGAAACTGACTGGAGGGTCCTGCTGGGATAGGTTGCATGCGACTAGTTGGGACGGTATGTTGGATGCACTTAACTTTTGTGAAGGCATGCAGTTGTGTCGCGAAAGTCAGTATGAAATGTTCTTCAGGCAACACATCATATTCCCAGTAGGGTTTGATGGGCAGTTTGTTTACATCACGGTGCGGCTGAGGAAGGATAAAATGGACAAATCGAGGTTGTTTCGTTGGGAAACAGAGACAGGACGAATTGAAGAGAGAAGTCCGATCACTATAGGGGAACCATGGTACAGCAATAAAATCTTCAAATATGCCAACAGCATGGCTAGAGTGCCGCAAATTTTGAAAGAGATTTCTTAGGAAATTGACGTATGATTTTATGTATGATTTTATGTATTATTTTATGTATGATTTTATGTATCGAGTTGTAATGAAAAAAAAAATGTATTTTGGTCTGGCTTGCCAGAGTTGTTTACTTATTTATATATTTATGTTTTGTTTAGGATTCTAAAATATATTGTGTAGAGTGGGTAAATAACTTTGGAAGTTCAAGCGCAGAGGTCTTCTTACGGAGTTGATTATGTTGTGATCTCTACTGAATTTCAATGAAATGGGATGTGCATAATGATATTGACTGTGAGAATATTTCTTAGTTTTGTTTTAGAGAGCCTGGTTTTACTTGGTTATTCTTCAATAGTTGTGTTTTATATAGTTGTGTGGCATATTTTTATTTCTTTTACTTTCTAAAATGATTATTAAGCCAAGCAAAATAAATATATATATATATATATATAGAGAGAGAGAGAGATAGGCTAATATACAATCGAATGCACCACGCCTCTCGTGCAACCAAGTGGTTTTCCGATTTTTAAAGTCCAAATGATCGATCCGAACCGTTAGATGTGTTCTCCATATCAAAATTTGCTTGGAGACCAAATTTTACATTTTTTGGAATTTTTTTACTATTTATTAAGCCACTTTGAAAATCGCTGATCCAACGGTGGCTTGCCAAACAGTAAAAATCAGAAGCTACCGTTGGATCAGCGATTTTCAAAAGTGGCTTAATAAATAGTAAAAAAATTCCAAAAAATGTAAAATTTGGTCTCTAAGCAGATTTTAATATGGAGAACACATCTAACGGTTCGGATCGATCATTTGGACTTTAAAAATCGGAAAACCACTTGGTTGCACGAGAGGCGTGGTGCAATCGATTGTATATTAGCCTATCTCTCTCTCTCTCTCTCTCTCTATATATATATATAGAGTTAGGCTGGGGTGCTATGGATAGCATAGTGGCCTCTATGCTACGGCTCAATATTCGAGTTTTCAAAATTCAAACGGTCGATCCGAACCGTTCATCTTATTCTCCATATTAATATCTGCTTGGAGACCAAATTTTCTGAATTTTTTTACTATTTATTAAGCCACTTTGAAAATCGCTAATCCAACGGTTTTACTGTTTTGTGCAGCCACCGTTGGATCAACAATTTTGTAAAATACTTAATAAATAGTAAAAAAATTCAGAAAAATGTAAAATTTGGTCTCCAAGCAGATATTAATATGGAGAATAAGATGAACGGTTCGGATCGACCGTTTGGATTTTGAAAACTCGAATATTGAGCCGTAGCATAGAGGCCACTATGCTATCCATAGCACCCCAGCCTAACTCTATATATATATAGGTTGGCTAAGATAAAAGTGGTAGTTCTTGAGTTTTGGTGCTACTAATTTGTTTTTCAATTTTTAAAGTTCAAAACATCGATTCGAACCGTTCAAGTTGTTCACCATATTAAATTGTGCTTGGAGACCAAATTTTATATTTTTCTAAATTTTTTTACTATTTATTAAGACACTTTGAAAACAGCTAATCCAACGGTGGCTTTTGATTTTACTATTTTGTTAAGGCACCGTTGGATCAGCGATTTTCAAAGTGGCTTAATAAATAGTAAAAAAATTCAGAAAAATGTAAAATTTGGTCTCCAAGCACAATTTAATATGGAGAACAACTTAAACGGTTTGGATCGACGTTTTGAACTTTGAAAATTGAAAAACAAATTGGTAGCACCAAAGAGGAACTACCACTTTGATCTTAGCCAACCTCTCTCTCTCTCTCTCTCTCTCTCTCTCTCTCTATATATATATATATATAGAGTACGGCTAACGCGCTTCCTCTAGCATATGGGCCGAAATGCTTCCGGTGGAAATTTGAAATTTCAAAATCCAAAAAGTCGATCTGAACCGTTCATCTTCTTCTCCATATTAATATCTGCTTGGAGACCAAATTTTACATTTTTCTGAATTTTTTTACTATTTATTAAGCCATTTTGAAAATCGCTGATCCAACGGTAGCTTCTGATTTTTACTGTTTGGTAAGCCACCGTTGGATCAGCAATTTTCAAAGTGGCTTAATAAATAGTAAAAAATTTCAGAAAAATGTAAAATTTGATCTCCAAGCAGATATTAATATGGAGAAGAAGATGAACGGTTCAGATCGACTTTTTGGATTTTGAAATTTCAAATTTCCACCGGAAGCATTTCGGCCCATATGCTAGAGGAAGCGCGTTAGCCGTACTCTATATATATATATATATATGAGGAGGGATCCAATTACACCCTTTTTTTGTGACACCGAATTACATTCTCTATTTTCAAAGTTTTCAAATTTCAAACAGTCGATCCAAACCGTTCAACATAATGGATATGTTTAAATGTGCTTGCATATCAAATTTTACATTTTTTGAAATTTTTTTACTAGTTATTAAGTATTTAACAAAATCACTATATTCATACCATTGAATTTTTGTATCTATCTTAATAAATAGTAAAAAAATTCAGAAAAATGTAAAATTTGATCTGCAAGCACATTTTAACATATTCATCATATTGAATGGTTTGGATCGGCTGTTTGGACTTTGAAAATATATGGTATAATCCGGTGTCACCAAAAAGGGTGTAATTGGATCCCTCCTATATATATATATATATATATATAGGATTTGGCTAATATGCTATGGGTTGCATAGAGACCTCCTGTGCTACGGTTCAATATTTGAGTTTTCAAAATCCTAATGGTCGATCCAAACCGTTTATCTTGTTCTTCATATTAATATGTGTTTGGAGATCAAATTTTACATTTTTGGAAATTTTGTACTATTTTTTTAGATTTATTGAATATCGTTGTTTTTTATGGTTCAGATTTTTCTGAAAAACAACGATTTTCAATAAATCTAAACAAATAGTAAACAATTTCTAAAAAATGTAAAATTTGGTCTTCAAACACATATTAATATGGAGAACAAGATGAACGGTTCGGATCGACCGTTAGGATTTTAAAAACTCAAATATTGAGCCGTAGCACAGGAGGCCTCTATGCAACCCATAGCACCATAGCCAAGTCTTATATATATATATATATATATATATATATATATATATATAGATGGGTTACGGTGAGTTGCGAAGTAAAACGACTATTTTACTTCACGTTCATATTTTGTGATTTTAAAGTTCAAAACATCAATCCGAACCATTCATCTTGTTCTCCATATTAAAATGTACTTGGAAACCAAATTTTACATTTTTTGAAATTTTTTTACTATTTATTAAGCAATTTTGAAAGTCGTTGATCGGATGGTCCAGAAAATTTTACTGTTTTTACTGTTCACAACAAAATAGTAATTTTCAAAAATGCTTAATAAATAGAAAAAAGTTTTCAAAAAAATGTAAAATTTGGTCCCCAAGCACATTTCAATATGGATTAAACATTTAACGGTTCGGATCGGTCGTTTGGACTTTCAAAATGAAAATACGGCGTGAAGTAGAAACGCGTTTTACTGCGCAACTCACCGTAGCCCATCTCATATACATATATAGTAAGGCTACGCTACTTCGCGACTTAAACGAGCTGTTTTAATTTGCGTTTCTAATCCTCCGATCTGCTTCAAAAATAGTGCTAATCAGATCTAAAAACAGCGGAATAGCACACGTCCAGTTGAGCCCCTTTACATATCCTTATCTAATTATCGAAAATGAAGATCTCCAATTAAACCCCAGACATCCCGATCCCTCTCCTTCTCTCTCACGTGAAAAAGAAAAGAGGCGATCAGCGCCTCTCTAAACCCTAGACGCGACCTGACCCCTCTCCTTCTCTTTCTCCTGGCGAACTCCTAGCGAAAACTTAAGGCGAGAGAGAGGCGATCCTCTCTTCCTCACGCCAAAACCCAAAGCTCAGGTTAGTTTTGTTAGATTTCAAAATTTTAAATTCCTGCCTTTCCTTCAGTTTATGATATCACAAAAAAAGGACACCCAGCATGATATTTTTCGATCTTGTCTAAGATTCTATCACTTGTTATTGTTAGAGTATAGCTTGGTTTGACATATGATACTTTTTAAGGGAGCCTTTTCATGTGTGGGTTTTCTTTTTAAAATTCTCATGATTATTCAGGTGATCAGCTTTAAAATTAACTAAAAATTGCTTCAATGTTACTTACTCAGACACTGATATGCACTGTTTGCACTGCACCGGTAAATGCTGACTTCTTGAATTCTGTTGTAAAACAATATAACAAAATTTGAAGATGATTCATTTCTCTCTTAAGTCTTGGTTTCCACAAAATTAGAGGGTTTATGATAAATTGCTAATTCTTTATTGAGTATCCTTAACTGTTAGAAGTTGTTATTATAAGTATTACTTTTCTCTGTTAATTTCTCTATTGCAAAAACATATTTTTAATCAGAAAAAAAATACTGACATTATCCTTGCCCAATTCTGAGAATTATTGAGATGCAAATATCTATTGTTAATAAAAATTGACATCTTGGACTGCCGACCTCAAATTCAAATGTTTAGAAGACATAATGAAAAATTGGAAGTTCGAGCACAAAGCAGGATAAATTGACACTGACACAAAATATTGATGCAATTTTTTATTTTATTGATGCTTATTTTCTGAGTATTCAAGAACTTATATTGTAGATTTCTGAAATAGAGACTATCTGCAGCATAGGGATGTCTTAGAGCTGCTACCAGGTGCTGGTATTGATGTAGTCTGATGTCTACGTACTGGTGTAGCAGAGGTTGCATTGTTTTGGAGGGGCATGAGGAGGTCATATGGAGCATATAAAAAGCATTGACTTACATCAATTTATAGAGATGTGTAAAGGGATAGAATACGGAGATAAAAAGGGAATTACAAGATATCTGTGCTGTAACTAGTTTAGGTCGTATAATTACTTGTTTCGATAAGATGAAATACTTGGTATGCTTATTACAAGATGATTAACAGTGTTTGTCATTTTCTTGTAATTTTTTGTTATCATGAATGAACATGCATGTTCATGCAGTTGCCAAAGTTAACAAGAATCAACTTTTGTATAAATTGCTAATTAAGTGAAACTAGAATTATATCAGTGAAAGACTTGTTCATGTAGTTGTATAAATTTAAGTGTTTTTAATGTTTTGTATAAATTTTAGAAAGAAATTTAAAAGGGATAGAGAGATTAATTTTTAACTAATCTGGAAAATTTTGCCCTGTACTGAACAGAACCTATTATGATGATTTTTGTGAAAACACTGCTTATTTTTTACCAGTAGGCTATAATAGAACATAAACCAAACCACTAACTTTGAAGCTTTACATGTAACGGTGACCAAATTTCTTTACCACAATTGAAACTGCATGTTTTTGAGATTAAGAACATGTTTTAGTTCTTTTATTTTGAAACTTTCCATGTTCTTATTTCAACATTTTATTAGGAGGAACTTAATCTTTTATTTATGGTTTTATAATTAGGAGCAACATTTGTATAATATACTCAGTAATTGACGAAGATAAGCAGTGAAGATATTGTGATGTTGGTTTTTGTATAAATTTCAATCTTTAAAAATGCACTGTTAAAATGGTAGAAAACATTTTTAATGCATCGATTACCCCTCAAATGCTAGAAAGCAACAAAAACAAATGCAAAATTTGAGCCAACAAATGAATCCGCTTAGATATTTTTTGAGTATTTTGTATATACGGAATTGTGCTTATTTTATACAACTTTTAAATTTATTATCTATTATACTCAAAGAAAGGTTTGTTGCAAGCGCACAACCGATCAATGTAGTATTTAGGGTGTCGAACCACAGAGAGTATGGTAGATACTTAGCTTAAACTTTGTTAATTAATTTCAGAAAATGAAATAAAGTAAAGTGCAATAAAAGTAGAATTGGAGGGGGGGCGGGGGGTTGTTCTAATAATCCTAAATTTGGGTTCAATATCCGAAAGAGAGGAGTTTTAAACAATAAATGTAAAATAAAGAGAAAAATAAAAGTTTAGGTTGCTTTCAAGTTGAGAAGATCTAAGGGTATTCAGTCTACAATTCTTTGCTAATTCTATTTATTCTGTTTGTTTAAATTAATGTTTGATTTAAATGAGGTTTCTAACTTATTTCGTCCTTGGAATAAATATTGATGCCATTATCTTGGTTGAACGGATTAATGTGCCTCGAATTCTAGGCTTTTTACACTGCCTAGTGGGATATTTAATACACATAATTCAAGACAAACATCAATATTTATTCTAAGAAAGCTTAAAAATGGTTTATAACTTGTGTTAGCCTTAGGAACAAATATTAATACAAATACTTTGGGTGAACGGATTAATGTTCCTCGATTTATAGGGCTGTCACTACCTAGAGGGATTTTTAATACACATAATTCAAAGTATTTCACAATATTTGTCCAGCACTGTTTAGTTTATTAGTTTTGGTCTTAAGTTTTGCCATAATTGTTTCAATTAAAGTCCATTTAAGGCACCAATTTATGCAAGTAACAATCAATTTATGCAAGTCAATTTAAAGAAACCAGTGACCGAGGAGAAAAGAACTTAAATTTCACTAGAATTGAAAATAAAATGAACTTAAATTAATTGAGTTAATGCTATCAAATGAAAATGCTTTGGACTGAACTATTGTTCAAATGAAATATGGTTGCGATTGAGTTATTTTGAGTAAATTATGAAATATAAAATATACTTGGTCCAAGTAAAGTTACAAGGCAAAGACGTGCTTTGGAAATTAAATCCATTCAAGCAACCACACACACACACACACACACACAGAAATGTAGCATATTTTCACTAGAATTGAAAATTGAATGCGGCTTTACAACGTGGAGTTTGACGGATTATAACAGCGGATGAGTTTGAGAAAGCAGATGGGGTGCTCTTTGGTTTTCCTACATGATATGGTACAATAGCAGCTCAAATGAAGGCCTTTTTTTATTCAACGGCTCTGGAAGGAGCAGAAACTTGCTGGTAAGCATGCTAGCTTTTTTGTCAGCACTGGTACGCAAGGAGGAGGTCAAGAGACCACTGTGTAAGTTCTTTTACTTCTTATTTCTTAAAATGATATTTGTATGCTATTATGGTTTGAATATATGTTGAATGAGTTGAAAATTACTGATGTAGAATAGACTGCTTGTGAAGTTGGGTAGCTATAATTTTCGGGGGTAGTTGCTTTAGATTGTGATTATATTAAATACCAGGATAATGACCCATTTAGGTTAAATAAGTCCTTGGGCCGAGTTTCAAGAAGTGCACCGTGATTTCAAGATTTCCTCTATTTTCCTTTGTTCGTCGTTGTTAGGCCTGCTGTATTCCTTTGTTTTCTCTTTATTCTACGGCCCAAATGGATGGATCTGATTTCACAGCGGCGTTGAGTGATTTTGCTTCCTCTATGCAACGAATGCTCTCGTGCACTCAACAGTTGCTTCAAATGGGTCAGCCTCCTTCCGGTGCTTCAGTTCCGTCCTCATTCAATCCGTTGGGAGTGAGCTGTCATCCATCTCCACCTCTAGAAACAACGAAAGTTTTGGGTTCTAATATGGCGTCGTCTCCTAATCAACCCACGGTGCAACAGCACACTCCTCTTTCTGTTGCGCCAGCAGGAGCTTCTTCACAACAGGGGGCCTTAGAGGATCCGAAGGTCTCAGCATCTCCACATTTTGATCGATCACATGTGGAGGTTCTTCAACAGTCTATTGTTCGAAAGGATATTTCTACTTCCTCTCAGGGACCCGCTGCTCCGATCGCCACAAATCGAGGAAAGCAAGATGGGTTCTTGAGGCGATATCAACCATTCCGACGCTCTGGTACTCACTTAAACCCTAAAACTTTCTTTTGTTATCGCTGCGGCGATCGGGGACACCGCGCTAGTTCCTGTCGTAACGCCTTGGTCTGCTTCACCTGCGGTAGACTTGGGCACCGAGCTGCTAATTGTCGATCTATTCCACCTCTTCCTCCACAGCTCCAATCCGTGGTGCGGCCTCAAATGGCTGATCCGATTCCAGCACCGTTGATTAGGATTTTTCCTAACCGCGAAAATCAGAAGTTACAAGAGACCTTGTTGAATTGTTTAATCTTCTATGATTCTTATGGGCTTGGGGCTTCTTATGTCAAGTCTCACCTTGCTCGGATTTTTCGTGAGGTTACTAAGCCATGGGTTGTGAAGACTATGCCAGGTCGGAAGCTGCTGGTTGAACCGCCGGATTTGGATTGGCGTCAGAAAGTTAAGGCGAAAGGTGAGATTTGGTTGGGTGATGTGAGCTTTCTTATCGATACTTATGATCCTTACAAACATGACGGGGGGCTGATCCTATTCCTGTTTGGCTTCTCATTGATGGGATTCCCCCCCGCCTGAGAACAGATTATGAGTTTAAAAGGATAGCTGAAGAACTTGGGGGTATAGTCATTGATGTGGATCCTCGGGCAAAAGATGATCTTGAGACAGTCAGGATGTGTATGGGGGTCCCGAATAAAAAGCAGATTGTCAATAGTAGAGACATGTCTTTTCTTGATGAATTTGGTCGTCACAGGTTCTATACACTATCTATCTCCATTGAGCCACCTCTGGTGCCTTCTTCCGAGGTGACACAGGGTAAATTGTATTGGCAAGAAGTTGCGAAGATTAAGGCGCACGGATCTGGTTCTTTTCCTGTGCCAAATGAGGGAAGTAAGTCGACTCCTCCTCAGGCTTCTCCGCCTATCGGGATTGATACTATTATGAAAGATAAGGGTCAAACAAGCTCCAACCGCTTTGCTTGTTTGACTAATATGGAGGATCAGGGAACTAACCAGTCTGACCCACCTAAGGAGTGGGATAAATGGGATGCGAAGTCAGATGGTTCGAAGTCCGATACTGTTTCTTTAGATGTGCTTGTGTCAAATTCTACAGTTCCAACTAGCGAGACAGATGTTGTTGCGGTTCCGAAGATGCCAGTTCAGTCAGTTCAGACAGTTCCAACTAGTGTTCCAGTAGCTGCTGTGGGACCGACTGAGACAGTGGCTGCGGTGGGGCCAACTGATAGGGTTCCAGTAGCTGCTGTGGGGCCGACTGAGACAGTGACTGCGGTGGGGCCAACTCAGACAGTGACTGCTGTGGGGACGACAGCGACAGTGGCTGCTGTGGGGATGCCAGAACCAATCAGACATAGCACTCGTCAACGTGGTGGTCAGATGCCTCAAATAGTCAATCACCGTGGTCGTGGTGGTCGCGGTGGCCGTCGAGGCAGGGGAGCTCGTCCACCCCCTACAGGTCCAGGTATAGATTCTTTTCTTGATGATTTTCCGTTTGTGGAATTTACAGATGATGAGCTTATTAAGCTTTTTGAGACTGCTGGTTTTAAATTAGGCACTTGTTATGATGGTAAATTGATTGTTATCCATTACCTAAGGGGTTTGCACAAAGAGAGGTTTGAGGCAGTCATGACAGATTTGATTGCTCAAAAACAGGTTCTAGGTGATGAAATATTAGATATCAGCTCCAGTGTGATGCTGGAGAATTCTTAGGGTTGTCTTGGTTTTTTTAATGAGTAAGATTTTAAGTTGGAATATCCGAGGATTGGGAAATCCTCTAGCTAAACGGATTTTGAAAGATATTTTACTTACTAATAAGATTGATATAGTTGGGATACAGGAAACTAAATTAGAAGCCTATCCTTGTCGGTTTTTTAATACTTTAAGTAATACTATAAATACTTGGTATTTTAAGTCTTCTGTTGGTAGTTCAGGTGGAATTTTGGTTGGGATTAATGATGACAAATTTGAGGTCCAAAATGTGTGGATTAAGGATTTTTCTGTTTCACTTCTTTTAAAAAGTAAATGTGATTCTTTTATGTGGATTTTTTCTGTGGTTTATGGTCTGACTGTGTCACAGTTACGTACTTCCTTTTTGTTAGAGTTACGAGATATTTGTAATTTAGGTCCGGCTGCTGTTCTAATTTGTGGTGATTTTAATTTTATTAGGAGGAGGAGTGAGAAAGTTGGTAATTCTTATAATTATGTGTTAAGTAGTAGATTTAATGCATGCATTGCGGATTTAGAACTTCTGGAAATCTCTTTGAATGATCGAAAATTCACTTGGGCACGGTCTGTTTCGTCAAATTCCAAAGCTTTGTTAGACATATTTTTTTGTACAACAGAATGGAATTCTCATTTTCATAATTCAGGTGCTTTTTCTCTACCTAGGATACAATCAGATCATAATCCTATCATTGTTAGTACCCAAGCAGTTTCTTTTCAAGGTAATAAGATTTTTAGGTTTGAGCAAGATTGGCTCCACCAAGATGGTTTTACTGAGTTAGTTATTAAATGGTTACATTCTTATCCTTTGTCTTGTGAATGGGGTAATGGGTGGCGTTTGAAATTACAGTTTTTGAGACAGAAACTTCGAGGCTGGAATAATAATTTTAGAGCCCAACAAAGACTTTCAAAAAAACAGATTTTATTACAATTGGATAGATTTGAGAAATTGGCAGAAAATGATGATTTACTTGATAGTGACATTCAGCAGTGGCATGAGTGTCAACTTGATTTAAAGCAGATTTTTAAGGATGAGGAATTATATTGGCAGAATAGAGCTAAGGTTACATGGTTGTTGGAGGGTGACGCCAATACTAAGTTTTTCCATATCCAAGCATCTGTTAGGAAGAAAAAAAATTCTATTTTTGCTTTACTTATTGATGGTTCTTTAGTACAGGATATGCATGTTATTCGTGAGCACATTACCCAATTTTATAAGAATTTGTTAGGTACTACGACTGAGAGGAGAGTTTATGTTCAATCGTCTTTATGGAGTGATGCTGAGAACTTAAATTCAGATCAAAGGGCTACTTTAGAATCCCCTTTTACATTAGCTGAAATTTCACAAGTTGTTTTTTCTTGCAACCCGTCAAAGGTACCTGGTCCAGACGGATTCTCTTTTCTGTTTTATCAAACTTTCTGGCCTCATATTAAGGATGATTTCATGAAACTAGTAAATGCTTTTTATCATCATCAGTTAGATTTAGAGAAATTGAATATGGCATCAATTTGTTTAATACCTAAGAAGGAGAATGCCTCTGAAATTAGGAATTTTAGGCCAATTAGTCTCATTAATTGTAGTTTGAAGATCATTACAAAGTGTTTAACAAATAGACTTGCTTTATATATGGATGATTTGATTGATTCCTCTCAAAATGCTTTTATACGAGGGAGGTTTATTATGGATAATATTGTGGTCAGGGGCGGATCCATAAAGGCCCAAGGGTAGGCACTTGCCTACCCCTGAAATTGGAATTTTATTTTGGGCCCAGTATATATTTACTCCAGTGCCTACCCCTGATTCAATACTGTGCCTAACCCTGGCCCAAAGAAAAATAAATAGCAAAGCCCATTACGCTGCGCTGGAGAGAAATCTGATCTGCTACTTTTCGTTTTTGCTGCTTGATTAAAAAAGACGACTTTGCATCTTCTGATACGCTTAACAAGTTAACAGAGCAAAATAAAAGAAATGATTTCATTTGCTACTTTTCACTGCTGGACCAGAGAGTAAAAAAAAAAAATACTTCATTTCCTAATTCTTGTTTGCTGCTGGGAGTCGGAGAGCAAAACAAAAAAAGAAGACCTCGCTTATTCACTGGAAAAAGAAAAAGACCTCCATTTGGTGGAGAAAGAAAGGGCCTCTGCCCTTCGCCTCAACATGCAAACACGCTAGAGAGAAGAATCGTGCCTCTTCTCTCTCCGCCCGTCCTCTTCACGCACCAGCAGCTCCTTCTCCTCCTCTTTCGTTATTTTTGGAAGATCTCAATTTCTAGTTTTAATTAATCAATTAAATTAATGTTTGCATAACTCATGTAGAATTGAAATGGTTTGGTGAATTATTGCTTGAATTCTTGAATTTCACACCTTAGTGCTTTATCAATTGAATTTACTCGGTTTTAGTGCTTTATTAGGAATTCAAATAATAATAAACTTTTTGCTTCGCACTTGGATAAATGTTGATTATTTGGAACTGGTACAAAGGTTTCTAATTTTGCAACACAATGGTTCCAGCATAGACAATTATATTGGTACTGATAAACCATATTTCATTTTTCTGAAGTTCCCCTAATTATGGTTTGGGATCTAGGGGTTTAGGGTTTTATTCAGGCTCTATTGAGAATTTTTCACTTTGAAATTCAATGCAATAAACCTTTATTGGTAAACATAAGACCACCAATTTACCTTGTTATTTTGCCTTTATCATGGTGATTATTTTTTATTTAATACCCGATAACTTAATGGATTTGAACCCGATTAACTATTTGAACCCGTTTAGTGCCCTATCCTGACGTAAATCCTGGATCCGCCCTGATTGTGGTGGCACATGAGGTGTTACATTCAGTTAGACTAAGTAAACAACAGGGAGTGCTTTTCAAATTGGATTTTGAAAAAGCCTATGACCGGGTTAATTGGGGATTTCTTTTAGAAGTCTTAAAACATCGGGGTTTTGGTGCTAGATTTATTACATGGATTCATAATCTTTTAATTAGTGGAAAAAATGCATTAATTTAAATGGTGAGTTCGGTTCTTATTTTCATTGTAAGAGAGGATTACGACAGGGGGATCCGTTATCCCCGTTCTTATTTAACCTTGTAGCTGATGTGTTGAATAAAATATTGTTGAATGCTAGTAGGGCTTGTTTGTTACAGGGGTTAGGTAATTTTCCTATTGTAGGTAATATTTTGAATTTGCAATTTGCTGACGACACTTTGTTGTTTATCCAAGCAGATAGGAAGATGATCCATACTTTAAAATGGTTGTTGCTTTGTTTTGAAAACTTATCAGGTCTTAAGATAAATTTCGATAAAAGTGAAATGGTCCCTTTGAATATTAGTGATAGCACAGGTCATGATTTAGCTCAGATTGTAGGTTGCAAACTAGTCTCCCTTCCAATTACATATTTAGGTGTTCCTTTGCATTGGAAGAAATTACAGGACAGTCATTGGATGCCTCTTATTGAAAAAATTGAGAAACGTTTACAAACTTGGAAGGGGAAGTTACTGTCAATGGGAGGGAAGGTTACATTGTTGAATGCAGTAATTTCGGCGATACCATTATATTGGTTATCTCTTTATAATATGCCTAGTAAAGTGAGAATCAAGATTGATAGAATTAGGAGAAATTTTTTATGGTTTGGAGGTAATACCGTGAGGAAAAAATATTCTTTGATAGCTTGGGATCAAGTCTGTAGGAGTAAAAAACAGGGGGGCTTAGGTGTATTGGATTTAAAGAGAATGAATTCAGCTTTGTTAGCTAAGTGGTTGTTCAGATTTTATGATTCAAGAGTTACAGGTACATGGAAGCTTGTCTTACTTGACAAATATAGCAGTACAGGTCAGATGCGAACTAAATCATCTTTATGGTCAGGTATTCTGACAACTATCCATCTTGTGCAGGTTAGCTCTTATTGGAAGGTGGGTAATGGTAAGAATGTTCGATTCTGGTTAGATAAATGGCATGGTGAGATTGTTCTTTTTGATGAATACCCTAATCTGTTTCAGATTACGTATAATAAATATATCACTGTGCATGAGGTTTTGTCAGGTGCTTTTATTAACTTAGAATTTGCGAGACAGTTACATGGGGTTTATCTTATAGAATGGTGCTCTATCGTTAACCAATTTTCGAGTTTTAGTTTGACTACCGTACCAGATCAGATATTGTGGAGATGGACTCCGCATGGTAATTTCTCAGTTCATTCATTTTATAGTTGGCTCGAATATGGCGGGGTTCCTAATATTGAATTTAAGAGTATATGGGCTGCTACCATCCCCCTCAAAATTAAAATTTTTTTATGGTTGGTTAAGCAAAATAGGGTTTTAACAAGAGATAACCTTAGTAGGAGAGGGTGGTCTGGAAATTTGCAATGTGTATATTGTTCCGAGATGGAGTCGGTTGATCATTTATTTGTCAATTGTCATTTTGCTAGATCTATTTGGGCATGGATTGCTACGTTTAATAGGTTTGTTTTTGTATGTAATTCTGTTGTTGATTTATGGGAGTTGGATTATTGCATCCCTCTCAAAGATGCTAATCTTGTTGAGATAATCCGAGGGGCTGTTTTATGGAACATATGGTTGGACAGGAACAGGATTTTATTTAATGCAGGTCGCGTATACACTGTACAGGTTTTAGGAGCCAAGATTATGGCTCTAGCTAAATTTTGGGCTACGAATCAAAAATCTAATCTTACATCTCAACTTAATCTAATTTTACCTTCTGATTTGAAGGACCTGATAGGTTCCACTATGGGTTCCATGGAGGCTATACAAGATTCAACCCATATGCATGGTCTAGGGATAACTTTGATGGATGATGTGTCTGACTCAAGCTCCTCCATATCCTTTGCCAATTAATAGGCGTACAGGGTCCCTTTTGTCTATTGGCATGTCTATGATTTTTGTAGTGTTGTTATAGCTTGTTACATTGTTTACTTGTTTTGGTTTTGCCAAGTTGTAGTAGGTTACTGTGTGTTGTTTCAGTTTGTTGATGTATCAATCTCGTCTGATTGGTACTAATTGGATATTGTATGATTTTCTGTTATATGAAAATCGGTGGCTAAGCCACTTCTTTCAAAAAAAAAAAAAGGTTAAATAAGTCCTCATTTCAATGTGATGCAAGACCATTTGGTGATAAGAAATGACATGGTACATGTGATTGGTATCTGTGATGTGGATTTTAGGAATTAGTTAATTTTCATACACCTTGTTTCAAATTAATGGAAAATATATTTTGTGGGTACTAGTTCCTTATTTTACTCTAGGGATACCTATGATGACTAGTCAGTGTGTGTTTAATTGTGTTTACCTTGTGGTTTACTGTGTGTTTAATTATGTTTGTATCTGTTAAATCGTAGTTAATTTAGGTTTATTTTGAAATTGTGTCCAAATTTTAATATTGATAGCATGCTTGATTGTTTTATGTTGGATGCATGTACTCTTGTTAATTAGTACCTCCTGCCTCCTCACTCTTCCACGTAGATTATTCTGACATGTTTAATATTACAGGTCAGATCTTTACCTAAATAACTAAATCTTGTTAATGTTACTCTAATAATAGTTGTTGTGATATAAATAATCTGACACTGTATTGTAACATACCAGACTAGCAAAACTCCGAAACTGGTACTGTACCCAACCACCAAAACTCCAAAATTGATGACATTCCAAATTTATATGCTTTCTATAAAATTTAGAGTTAAAGAATTTCACTTGATGAATATTTTTCAAATTTTTCCAATTTTTTTTTCCTGGCTAACTTCTTCAAATTTCACTTGAAGAATATTTTCATCACCAAGAACACGTTGTAGGTGTGTTTTTGTAGACTCAAGAAAAGGACCCTGTACATAACAGATAATTAACAATTATGCAAAAGTTGTAAGAACAATAATACAAGTATCTTTCACTACTAGTAAGAACCTTGAATATAGCATTTCCTTGAAGATCGACATAGTAGCGGTAGACATGTGTTTTGCCATGTCCCAGTCCAAAATTTGTAATATTATTACTCTCCGACATAAATGCCTCGCTCTTTGAAGTATTGAGCTATTACAATGGTAATCATAATTCAATTAGGAAAGGGAAGCCTTGATTTAGTTTAGTCCATAGTACGTAGACTCATAGTGCTATGTGTTTACCAATTGAACTTGACATTTTACTGTTTCTCATCATACATTTTACTGCAACTCACAGATTGAACTATTACTGTTTCTCATCTTACATATTACACCTTTTTATGTATCATTTTAATGCCACCTTGTTGTGATATACACTTCTTGCAAAATTAGTACCATTAATTTTGGTCATGTTATGAACAAAAACTAACATCATTTTTCTTGGGCACTGTGGTGTACGTAGGATCTAGCCACTGCTATTAGAGCTCAGCAGGAAGGGCCTTACCAATCACTCCTAAGTCAAGCACAAGTTGGACAAGAGGCAGCAACAGGTGAAGTTGCAATGGACATGTGGTTTTGGACAGATAACTAGACCAATGGCTTGGCATTCTAGTAACCCTTTTAGCATCAGTAGGGTACTTTGAAGTTCTAACATGTGAAAAGCAATATAAATTAAGTGGTTGTTATGCTATTTTGTAAATTTTTGTATATGGTTTAACCATATATTTTGGGTCTAGGCACAAGCCATTTACATTAAAGTGGTTGTTATGCTATTTTGTTTTTGGCACAAAGAATGCTTGATAATATTATGCTGATGAATGGTTATTACAAGGTTTCTCCTTATTGCAATGTGTTGTTATTAAATCTTATTTACTTTGAAATGTAAATGATTAATGGGTGGGAATTGGCTTCGTACCGGGGTGGTACAATATTGGTATTGGATTGTAGAATTATAAAATTGTGATTTTCTTTTTCATTTTTCATCAATTATTTACATCGCAACATCCAATAAAAAAAACAACTAAAATTTCCTGGCAAATAAACATGTGGGACCCACGTTCATACCCATGCAATTAATCAAGTGGGTCCCATTGTCGATGCCCATGTAACAAAAATGGGTGGGGCCCACAATACATGAATGGGACCCGCGGTTCTCTCCTTGCAATTACTTGGATGGGTCCCACGTTTCTCTCCTTGCAAATACTTGGAGGGGTCCCACACTTCTCTCCTTGTAAATACTCCAGCCAGGCGTCAAAGCTGAAAGTTGTAACATGCGTACTTATTCCAAGGGTAAGCTCATGTTAAAAGCCATTTTAGAGTAATAACATGGGTGTCCTTGTATTTGCTGAGCAGTTACAAGGGAGATATAGACATGGGTACTTGTAACATGGGGGGCGCATGTTAATCACGTTTTTAGGACTTATAACATAAGCGTGCACATGTAATAAGCCATTTTCAGACCCTTGGTACAAAAGAGAATTCTGGTAGTGGCTCCCAGTGATAAGCTGAAATTGTATCTATTGAAACCTAGGGTTTGTTATGTAAATTAAGCCAAGTTTTCATTAATTTAGGTTTAATTAGGTTAGAAGTGTCCAAAAGTTCAAGTTACTGCCCTAGTTATGTTTATTTTGCAGGTAATCAAGTGTTTGGAGCTTAAAGGAGCAAAACGGGTGATTTGTAGCAAGTTAGCACAAAGTTTGGAGCAGCTTTCACTTTCATTGCGGCCTGAAATGAACTCATTGCGGCCCGCAACCAAACAAGTCAGAGCCACTTCATTTCCTGCACTTTCATTGCGGTCCGCAACCAAATCCATTGCGGCCCGAAATGACTTTTACAGATTTTCTGCACTTTCATTGCGGCCCGCAACCAAATCCATTGCGGCCCGAAATGAGTTACAGTTTTCTGCGCGATAAATTCTTAACTGCCTCCACTCATTGCAGCCCGTAATAGATGTTATTGCGGCCCGCAATAAGGCGGTTCAGAGCCCGAATTTGCTATTTTTAGGGAGTTATTTTTAGGTTTTGCTAGGGGTATAAAAGGGGGACTTGTAGAACAGAAAAGGATGTTTTTTAGGGGAGAATTTCTGGTTTTAAAACAAGGAAAAGAAAAGGAAAGCAAGAGGAGAGAAGAAGGAAGAAGAGATCATTGATCAATCGGTTTTATTATTTTCTTTCCTTTGGAACTCTTTTATTCTTTTGATTTTATTTGTGCTTTAGCCATGACTGGCTAAGGGCTTTCTAGGGTTGATTAGGGTTGTACTTGAAACTTTTGTTACGATTTAGTTGGTTTTATTTTATATATTCTTGTTCTTTGTTATGTTCTATTCTTTATTTTAATTGATTATGAAGACTTAATCGAAATCGCATGAAATCTTAGGATTTGGTATTTGCAATTGAGAAATTGAATATTAGGTCCAGACCATAAAGAATAGGGTATTTGATAGGCTAGGTACCGAGAGGTGATGCTTGTCTTATACGGGCTTTACCCAATAGTTTAGATAAATTGTGCCAAGTACCGAGAGGTGAAAGATGGTTTTCTGAATTATTGGGACAGTAAGGACTTAATGACTTTAGATTAGAGTAGTCAAGTACCGAGAGGTGACGTTTATTCTAATTTAAAGATGGTACTAATATAGAGATATTACTTTGTACCTACAATACCCAACTGTGCCTTCATAAATATTAGAACAAAATTTATAAACCAATTAGTCGTGACATTAGTGGATAGGAACCCTACGAAACCCTAATTTCTCATACTTGTTAAAAATCAGACTTTGCTTTAAAGACTTTAGTTTAATTCAGTTTAATTACAATCAAACCAACCTTTTGAACAAACAAAAACCTTTTTATTTTCTTTTACTAAATTAAATTGTTAGGTTAGATTTAATATTCCAACTTGTCCCTGTGGAGACGATCCCTAAGTACTACTCGATAAGGTTGTACACTTGCAGCCGGATTGAGTGCAATTTAGGAATTATTACTTGTATTGTAATAATCACATCACCCAGGTACGTAAAAATTAAGTCTTGTTCGGATCTCTTTTAGGTTTCAATTGGGTCTGTTGGTGGTGGGAGATAGACATTGAGCTTTTCCCATTTTGACATGATTTCAGTTACTAATTCATTATTACTTTGGGTACGTACTATGTTTAATTTGGGCAAACTCTTGTTTAAGGCTAAAGATATATATGAGCAAAGTTTTTTTGATGACCATACCTTCTTTTGGCTTTGTCCCAAACCTCCTTTGATGTGCTGGAGTACATAAGTACGTTGGAAATATGAGGTTCCATTGTGCTAAGTAACCATGTCATGATCATTTGATCGGTGGTCTTCCATTTTTCTATCTTTGTTGTCTCTTCGGAAGTTGCAACAACACTCTTTTCTGGTTTGGGTTTTTCTTTGATTCCAATAACAAAGTTTAGCTTTCCTTTGCCACCGAGACCAATCGTTACTTATCTGGACCAGGGGATGTAATTTCTGTTGCCATTGTGACAACAAACTAACAACCAAATTATTTGATCCTAATTACATCCTAATTATAAGCTAGGTGTCACAGCTGTATTGTGGATGCTAGCACTTATTTGTTCATATTTACAGCCTATGATGAATATTATGAGGCTATCATTTCTATTTTTCTATTTCTCAACAATTTATCACAATCACAACCTTTGATCTGTCAAATAAAATGCAATTAATAATGATGTGATGTCTAATATATAATTAACGACAATGCAGCAGATCGACTTGGCTGGTTGCAGAAGCTTCAAATTGTGACATATAATACTTTTATTCTTTACCAATTTCGCCATTCTTAGTGTATTGTTGTTGGATGCACCCTTGACCCTTGTTGGATTTGTTGCAAATTCTAGCGGTTTTCGGCCCAAATTTAAAATTTTGATTAAACATAAAATCTGATGAACTGATTATCAAAGTTACTTTTTACTGGATCCTCCTTTTTTATTTTAAAATAAAAACTCCAAAGTCCAATTAAACCCATTTTTGTCTTCTGCAAGACTGGAACGCTTTTTAATTCTTTAGGATGAATGTGTTTTTATTTTGGAAAATATTTCAAATTTGACCGAGCATGCTTAATATGTGATCTTTGACAGGGATAAGATCATGCATCTATCAGAGGAAAATAAATCTGCTGTAATTCTTGGGGAATTACAGAACCCTGAAATCCCAATCTGAACCGTTAGTATTTCTCGAGATTTGTACATGAAAACTTACTTTTTTTTTTAGATCTGTGCAGAAAATATTTGAAGGGTTGATATTGGAATTTCAGGATCCTGTAATCCCTTTCAGGATTACAGCAGATTCGGATTCCTATCTGAGAGCATAACACAATCACTTGGCAGAATTCAAGAATTGTAGTCAAACCAGCAAATACAATTTTAAAATTAATGCTCCATTTTCTAAAATTCTACAATAGCAATTTTATCTTCAGAAATTTATATATATCCCCATCAAAACTTTTTTTTTTAGATATATCCTCATCATAACTCTAATTTTAGTTATATCCCCAGAGGCTGGCTACTCTACTTCCATAAGCATATGAGGGTATATACTTATAAGTCATTTTTTCATTTTCAAAATCCAAAAAATTGATCTAAACCGTTAGATGTGATCTCTATATTGAAATGTGCTTGGAGACCAAATTTTACATTTTTCTGAATTTTTTTACTATTAATTAAGCCACTTTGAAAATTGCTGATCCAACGGTGGCTTCTGATTTTACTATTTTGTTAAGCCACCGTTGGATCAGTGATTTCCAAAGTGGCTTAATAAATAGTAAAAAAAAAAAATCAGAAAAATGTAAAATTTGGTCTCCAAGCACATTTCAATATAGAGATTACATCTAACGGTTCAGATCGACTTTTTATATTTTCAAAATGAAAAAATGACTTATAAGCATATACTCTCATATGCTTATGTAAGTAGAGTAGCCAACATCTATATCCCCATCAAAATTAAATGATTTTATTTATATCCCCATTTCTTCATTTAACCTCTTAAAATTTAAGATAAATATTAATAAAATCTTTAAAAGACTGTTTTGCACGGTAATTTTGATGAAGGGCAAAACTGTCTTTTAAAGATGTTATTAATATTTATCTTAAATTTTGAGAGGTTAAATGAAGAAATTGGGATATAAATAAAACAATTTAGTTTTAATGGGGATATAACTAAATATAGAGAGAAGTTTTGATGGGGATATATATAAATTTCTCAAAAATTATAGTAATCGAAGGCTAAGACCAAGTTATGTAATTATAAATTGTTTCAACTAGCTAGATTTTCACAACGAGGTTGCATCCAGAATGTACGTATTCAGAAATTGAATAGTCACCCACCATAATTATTGTTACATGTGCCAGCAAATGAAGTTATGGTTAGTAATATCATAATCATCCAAAATAGAACAAATTCTGACGGAGGATGGTTCATGGTAGGATATGTAAAAATGAATTCTCATGTTCTAATTTGAAAGTGGTGTTTCGGGACTTATACGAAATAGTTGCTTGTATATACAATAAAACAAAAGATAAAACAGAGAAAGTAACATTAAACCACTTCACATCCATATATTAAACACACTAATACAAAACACTAATAAAAAAAAAAAAACTTAATGACTAACTATTTATGCAAGCTCTGCTTCATTAAGCTGGCTAACACCTTTTCGAGTACACATGACCATATATAGTATTAGCTGGACATTTATCGTTTACGTTTTCCACAATAAATAAAGGCAGAAAGTTACATATACGCTCAACAGGCACTACACACGGCAAAGAAATACAAACTCGAAATACAAACTCCCTCTTGCATTATTTAAGGCAGATTTCACCAAAGCCTTCGACACGGTGAGTTGGCATTTTATAACAGAGGTAATGATGAATCAAGGCTTCCCACTGAAATATATAGCTTGGATCCGAAATGCAATCCTGACGGGCTCCTCTCAAATCATGATTAATGGGTTACTAGGACGTAAAATAATCTTGAAACGAGGGGTACGTCAAGGAGACCCGCTGTCCCCGCTTCTCTTCATCTTAGCTATAGATTTTCTTGCGAGATACTCTCAGAAACTTGCAAATTCAGGAGCGACCAAACTAGCTTTTGAAGGAATGTCACCTTGTCTACTATATGCCGACGACGCTCTTTTCTTTGTAAAACCCGAAATCCAACAGCTCCAAGCACTACAAGTGATGCTGACAGTTTTCCAAAGACTCTCTGGCTTATCAGTAAACTTATCCAAGTCAGAATTAGTAGTCTCAAATGGAACGGAAGCGACGAATCAAGAGCTTGCAAATGTAATAGGTTGTAAACTTGGAACTTTCCCATTCACATACTTGGGCCTCCCGTTATCAAATTCGAGATTGCCAAAAAGGCAAAAACAGCCTTTCTACCATTACTGCATAGAATGAACAAGCGACTCGCCGGATGGGCGGCAGCGCACCTATCCATAGCAGGTCGGATGGTACTATTGAATTCAGTATTATCATCTCTACCTACCTATTTATGTCATGCCTCAAGTTGCCAAATTGGGTAATACAAAAAATTGACAAAATTAGAAGATCTTTTTTATGGCAAGGGGTATCTCCTCAAACCAAAAAAATACATCTTGCTAATTGGGAGTTGGCATGTACACCGAAAAAATTAGGAGGAATGGGGATAATGGATTTAACCATCTTCAATCAGGCGCTCTTGATTAAATGGTATTGGCTGTGGAAAAAACCTGAAATTTTTTTGTGAACCTTTGCTGCAACAGAACCTTGACTCAACTGGTATGCTACCAGAATCTCCCATATTCACAACTGCAATAAAACCCGCAATCCAATTCTGTCAGAGCTTCTTTACACACATACCAGGAAATGGTCAACAAATAATGCTTTGGAACAATAATTGGGGAAATGGCTTACTCAGAGATGATCTCCTAAACCTATTCTCGCATGCAATCAATGAAAATATCACATTACAAGAAGCTGCCACAACCCCAATTCAGTCATTGTTCAGACAACCTTTGACTTTAGAAGCTCTCAGTGAAATACAAACCTTACAACAGATGCTTCATGCGATCCTCTTATCTTCAGATGCACAAGATGATATCTCTTGGAAAGGAACAAGCAATGGAAATTACACGGTAAAAAGTGCATACTTGCTGATGAAGAATACACCTAGAATACAACACAAGGTGCATAGAGTGTGGGCTTTGAAGGTGCCACCAAGGGTGAAAGTCTTTGGTTGGCTCATGTTGCGTAATCGACTACTGACAATTGATAATCTACACCAAAGGGGACTGACAATCCCAAACAGATGTGTGCTATGCAAATCCAACCTAGAGACAATTCACCACTTGTTTAATGCATGTCCTTACTCCCTTGCATTATTCAATAAGCTAGAAATGGAGAAACCAAGTATGATAGCAGGAAAATCAACCTTTTCGGCTTCAAGAACAGCATCCATCCTCTCCACAAGGGCTTCAAAAGAATACAAGACGACTACCTTAATTGCTCAATTCATCATATGGAGAGAAAGATGTGCAAGAACGTTTGGAGAAGTGAACAAAGACATAACAGAATTGATGCAAGAGATCGACATGCAATTGCATTTCATAACAAAATGATGAAATAATCAACTACTGTTCAGCAGTACGCCAAATTTTGAAGCTACTGTTCTCCTTTCCTTTACTATTTTATCTTAGTTTTTGTTTAATTTCACTTTCTTATTTAGCTCAATCATCTTGAGCAAATTGTAATTTTATTTCTAGGAGTTACATCTCCAATGTAACTCAAACTTCAATGAATCAAATACGGGCTAGACCCATATTTTCTTCAAAAAAACAATAAATAAAGGTGAAGAATAACAAAATAGGAGCCGCCCAAAATATAAACATATAAAGGATGAGCCACTTCCCAAACTGCTTCCTCAATCATGTACCCTTTATGTGAGTTCACCAACACATAGACATTCTCTCCTTCTCGCATTGCTACTGCCACAACGTTAACCATTTCTTCCTCCTCCATCTTCATTCTCTTGTTTTTAATAGCAACCCCTCGTGCCCAGCTATTGTCATCACTTTCTATTATGAGAAGACTATGATTTGTAGCAACAACTATTGATTTCTCAGTTTGCAACACAATGGCCTGGCCGGATGGTGCCAGTGGCATTGAACTATCTCTAGGTAATACCTCTTTCACTGTGCCGTCTGTTGTATTCAATTTCAAGATCTTTCCTGTTGTTGTCTATATATATAATGGAAGAAATACATAAATTTTGGAACTTGTGTGTTGATAATTTTTGGAACTTGTGTGTTGGCTGCAAGGATAAGAAATTAAGGAAAAAAATAAATCGTGACAACCGATTTTATTCATCCAATTAGATGAGGGAGATTCAAGAAATTCTAACCTAGCTGGAAATCATGTTTATTTTTTTCATTTGGTAACTTTTTTGGCAATCAAAATTTACATGAACTCAATTTTTTGCAAAATTACCTAATAAAACATATAGCCTGTGTGTGGGGGTGATATGTGGTTAACCAATAACTTAATAAAAAAAATCCCTTAAAATAAAGAACTAATATACATGATTGAAAATATTAGAGAGAAATATAAATTAAAATTAATATGAGAGATTCAGGTAAATGGAAGATATTACAAGCACTCTGATGCACCCTATTGGATTGGTAATTAAATTTTAATTTTGACAAGCATTTGTGACAAATTCTATAGTCTATATTGCATACCTGTAGAACAATGATGTATCCATGACTAAGATACACGATCCCACCGAGTCCCTTATCACCGGAAATTTTAAATTCTGAAATCTCTTTCTTGCTATCTCTTTGGAGCCCCACTTTCAACACAACCCCTCTTCTGGCACTGCTAACAAACACCTCCCCACTGTTTAAATCCACCACGACCCCACCAGGAACACCATCCAACTCTGACAAACGCACTGCACAAATTCTCCTGTATGATTTCAAATCATAAGCAAAGACAAATGAAGGATTTGAGAAGACAACAATCAGCCGAAGACGTATCTGATCAACAGCAAGAGCGGTTACTGAGACACCACTGCTATTGAAAAAAGGTTCTGAAATGAGGCACTCGACTGTTCCTTCATCAGAGATGGCATAAATAGTGGGGCCTATGGCTGATCCGGCAACAAAGTGTTGTGCGGTCGGATTCCATACTAGACTTGAAAATTGGAGAGTGGTGGTGTAATTAATATTAATGATGTGGCGTGCCGAGCAGGGAGTAGTGTTCAAGACCAGGAGGAAGATGAGAGAAAATAGCAACAAAGGACACATCGAGGCAGTTTTGATTTTGGGGCAAGTAAATGTTTGGGAGATTTTGGTTTTGATAATTTCTAGATACATTTATATGAATCTTATAATTTATATATTTAATAACATTTAATTTGGTCTTCCGAACAAAAATACAATAATGAGTTATGTTTTTTTTGCTTAGCTAAAATTATCATTATATCTTCCAACTTTTTTTGCCCTTATTTAGATTGTATGCTCTCTATATATATAATGCGTTATGTTTTTTTTGCTTGGCTAAAATTATCATTACATCTTCCAACTTTTTTTTGCCCTTATTTAGATTGTATGACATACATACATACATACATACATACATACATACGGTGGTTGCTGATTTTACTGTTTTGCTAAGTCACCGTTAGATCAACAATTTTGTAAAATACTTAATAAATAGTAAAAAAATTCATAAAAATATAAAATTTGATCTCCAAGCACATATTAATATGGAGAACAAGATGAACTGTTTGGATCAGTCATTTGGATTTTGAATTTTAGATTTATGATCCAATGCACAAATCACTCCATATATATATAGGACTTGGCTACGGTGCTATGGGTAGCTAAGAGGCCTCCCGTGCTACGGCTCAATATTCGACTTTTCAAAATGCTAACGGTCGATCCGAACCGTTCATCTTGTTCTCCATATTAATATGTGCTTGGAGACCAAATTTTACATTTTTTGGAAATTTTTTACTATTTTTTTAGATTTATTGAAAATCGCTGTTTTTCAGACAAATCTGGACCATAAAAAACAGCGATATTCAATAAATCTAAAAAATTAGTAAAAAATTTCCAAAAAATGTAAAATTTGGTCTCCAAACACATATTAATATGGAGAACAAGATGAACGGTTCGGATCGACCGTTCGGATTTTGAAAACTCGAATATTGAGCCGTAGCACGGGAGGCCTCTTAGCTACCCATAGCATATTAGCCAAATCCTATATATATATATATATATTGTTAACTCAGATTAGATATATTTGCTATTTTTCAAAATATTTGAATAAAAATAGAAAAAGCATAGTTGTATCAGAAAATTAGTAAATCGTAGACCTTAATTAAAGATACAAATCTGTAATGTCCATTTTTTTTGTAGTTATAAATGGAGGGAAGAGAGTACAAATGTACAATGTGATATCTATATATATTGAATTTATATTATTGTATATATAATTTCGAAAGGGTCTTTATTGTAAAGACTAAGGACTATTTATAGGCAGACTAATGACATTTTCAATGACCCCTCTAATTGTGCACAGATATAAATCTGAAAAATATATTTCATCGAAAATTAGGCAGACTAATGACATTTCAAGGTGCCGAAGACCAAATTAGTTAGAGAAGCTCATAACACTGGCAAATCTTTTGGGAATAACCAATAACCATTGTACCGAAAGCCTGATATTGTGATACAAATTAGCCGATTTATACTTTCTTTTACTTTCCTCCTACTCAATTAGTTGTAAATGAACATATACGTATAATATATAGAACTAGCTATAAAATTCAGCAAACCGAAAGGTAATGAAAAACGAAAGTTTTTATTTCATTAGTAAATTAAGAAATTCGGAATCATTGAGAAATAAATAAAAAATAATATTTGCATTCGGTACGTTCAACAAAGGTTTGACATATGGAAAGTTCATATATTTGTATAATATTTTATAGATATAACAATCAGCATATATAATACAAAAAATTATGGATTTTTATATCAATCACATATTCTAATTGTTTCTTGTATTTTGTTAATTTATCGCAAAAATTAGGGACTCAAGTTTGCACATTTATCATATCATTTGCATAAAAGTTTGTTTGGACACTCCTTTCAAAATAAATTTCTTCAAGGCTATCTACATTTTTAATGAAAACAAATATTCCGGCCTGCAAAGTCCTTTCTATATATTTTGAATAAATTTCTTCAAGACTATCTACATTTTTAATGAAAACAAATAATCCGGTCAATTGTAGAATATGGAGAGTGTTTTACAAGATATAGTTCACAATTATATAACTTTATTTTTGTTTTTTGTCTTTTGCAAGATGATATTACTAAAGAATGCATTATTCTAGTGATGAGGCTTTTAACTCATCGAAACAATACTAAACAAATGGTTATGAAGTAAAAGTTTTTGTATGTTGAATAGTATACTTGTGTGGAATGTATGAATTTGTGTTTAGAATGTTATTGTTTGTTTTTGCTACTGTTGAACAATGATGTTTTCAATAGTGACAGTTTATACTTGTGAACCGTTACTAATGTTTAACAATGTGGTTGTGAAATAGTTGATGTATTGATGTTTTATAGTTTGCATATGTTAGTTTTACTGTTTACATCTTTTAAATTTATAGTATTGAAGTTTGCAGTGTGTTTATCTCAGTTTTATAGTGTTTTAGGTTTCAAATTTACAGTTTTATAGCTTACGTTTGGGAATTTTACAGTATGTGTAGTGTTAATTTACAGGATATAGATGCATATATAAATATGAATAATTGAAGAAAAATTATGAAAAAAAAATTAAAAAAAAATTAAATTAATTTAAATTAAAAAAATGATTCAAAAAAATTAATTTTGATACAAAAAATTAATATTACATAATTTCTGGGATTATTTTGAAAAAAATGCAATTTTGAGAAGTAGTTCAGTTTTAAAATGTTCTATAAGGTTTTAAAACTGTCATTAATTGTAAGTTAGAGAAGTACACCAAGTAGTCCAGCAGCAAGTACAATTAGTTTGGCAAGTTGTGCAAGTTGCAAGTATACAAAGTGGTCCCGCTAGATGTTATAATTTTAAAGTGAGTTTTGTATATGACTCGATATATGAGATTCTAGTATAAAATTGAGATTTTACAGTATTCGCGCAAGTCAAATGACAGTTTTTTTGTGGAAAAACTGTAAACAACTCATTGTGGACAATTAGACGCTTCCTTATTTTAATTCAGCTGGGCCTTCTAGTTCAAGATGCGCTCTGGGTCGTTAGGATTGTGACGTATGGGCGTTAAGATCTGCGCAGCGCTAGATTGGGTTTCAATTAAATCAGGGCCACTGAGATACGGACTGGACCGTCAGGATGAGACCCGTGGATTTTGATATTAGTATAAACGCTATAATGAGGTTTAAGTTGGTCTTAGGCCGCTGACAAATGGTCCCCGGCTGGTCAGTAGCCGTTGGGGCTCTGAGTGATGTATGGGCTTTAATGTCCATTTGATATTTAGCCTTGAATGTAGGGTCAGATTATTTGAATGCATATATACATACTGATGCATAGCACACTATCATGTTGTACTATAGTATTTTTTTTTTTGTTCTACTTATATTCTAGAAAAACAAAATTCATACAAAGACTCTATTTTTTTTTTGAAAGTGACAAAGACTCTAATTTAATTTCACAGAAATGCTATTATGGTTTTTGGGGCTATTCAAGAATTTATTAATGATTTTAAAAGTGACTGGTTGTTTTTGTTTATGATGTACTGTCAGTCACTTTTTTTATTTAACTGATTAATATATGAATATATGTGTTCTTTTGTAGAGATACTGACAAATGCTTAATCCATACATTCTACCAAATTACCATAACTCTAGTATTATTTTTTTATGAGACGGCATGATGAACAATGCAACAAAAATAGCAAATTTTAAGTTTTTGAAAGATGAGATTCGGATGCATTCCTTCGTTTTTTTTAGAAAAAAAAAAAAGTATATATCAGAATAAAGCTAAAAAAAAATGTAAAATCAACTTCTGGAATATATAATTTTTTAAATTTTCTTTCTGCTTGTAAGAGGAGCTGACCAATCACCAAATGATCATTATGTCTTTATTTTTATAATCTTATTTACTTTACTTTTACTGTCTGTTTACCATTTTATTCACAGATTGTTTAGCTGTCCCTTGCTCGTTCAGTAACCAATTGGAGAATGCCAACTATGCCATCCAGTGCTGGAGCAGATTTGACCTTTGGATATTTTGGCACTTAGAAGGCCCAGATTTAATTGTGAGGTTTTTACATGGATTGAGAGTCATGCTTCTCAACAGCTTGGGAGAGCATTCTCGGCCGAATTAGTATCCTCCAGTGATGACACAACACCTGGCATCTAGACAAAAATATTTTCATAACAGCTGTAAACCGTTTTATGGTGTTTTGAGGGTATAACTGTCTTATCATGTTCCACCTCGGTTTGCGTACCTTTAGCTCATGAGAACATGCCACATAGCATAGTAGAAGTACCCTTATCATGTTCCAAAGGTTCAAGGCCGCAGCTCATCAATTGGTTTGAGCTACCTCCAATTCGGTTTCCATGTCAATCTCGTGTGCAAACCCAATTACAACCCTTTTGATCAAATTGACTCTACACACTTCATCGTCTAGGCCCCAGCAGTCTCCTTGCAAGAGCTTAGAGCTCAATTTGAAAACCATTTACATATACTAGTAATTAATTCATTGTTAATTAATGACATAATGTATTAATTATTTTGTCATTTTCTTAATTATTTAATTGTATTAATTTTCAGTCCAATCAGTCAAAATCTAATGATCACATATTTCAATTCTGGTTTATCATGGTCCTTTTGTTCTTTCTATCTTTTAGATTTTCCAGCCAGATCCGAAAAGAACCCAACATGAATATCAGTTAATCAAATTTTCTTATAAATCACATTTTTCCCAATCTTTAATTTTATTGACTAACTGGGGTATTTTAAAAAAGTTTTCAAAAATCTGTGGTTGAAAAGGCTGGACTTTGACAGATATGGCATGCCTATCTGATTCTCTGCATACTACAGACCCTAAGAGCATCTACATATCTGAAACTCTTTGAGTTTCTAATCTGATGTAGCAGTTTCTAAACCAGTTTCAAGGATGCATATGAGTTTCTTATTTAGTAACTTTGCTCCAAAGTTTCTTAATAAGAAACCGTTTATAAACTCTGATGTGGCCAAATAATTCGTTGAAATTCTTTTCTCTTGTAATTTATTTGCTGATGTGGCAATTAAGAAACTCTAATTTTAGTTTCAAGGATGTGGGGGTTTAGAAACTTTCAGAGACAAAATTTCTAAAAATTAGTTAATAGTTATTTAGAAACTTCAAGAGTTTCACGGATGTAGATGGTCTAACGCGTCCATTTTCTTCATGAAAGAGCAAAAAGTTATTTTTTAAAATTTTTTTATGAGATATTTATTTATTTTGATACGAAAGGAAAAAAAATATAATTGCTTTAGGACAGATTTTATTTCGACCAGCTTAGAATGTCGTGACAATGACATGGTCTCCGAAGAATGTGAATTGGACTATAAATTTGGAAGGCTGGCCCATTTTTTGTATTAGAACTGGCGGGAGAATGAGCTTGTTAGTTGTAAAGTTTATTATAAAGATATACTTCAAAGAGTAGAACTATGGTGTTCTTAACAAATTTACTTCGTTGAAATCAATCCACATTACACATTACGAGAAATACAGTTACATATCAAATTTATAATTTTTCGAATTAATTTTGTAACTAGGAACCAGTGGATTACTGGATTGGCAATAAATTTATTTTAGTTTTTAGAAAAGGTGATAGACACCTTAAACAAACATAGTCATTGTAGACGCCAATTAGAACTCATAAAAATGTATTCTAGCGTTCAACATAAGTTCCGTCAGAATTTGTTATATTGCGGAAATATTATGTCACTCATCGCAACTTAATCTACTGGCACATGTAACAATTATGGTGTGTGATTATTCAATTTCTGAAAAAGCTAGCTAAAAGTTTTAAATTAAGTGAATTCACCGAGGAATACTAATCATTGAAGATATGAGTCGTCAGTTTTAGTCTGATACAAATTTCAAAACATATCTCCTTTCTAAAAATAAGTATTGGATTGATTTTGATTTGGCCTGGAGTATTCTATTTCCTTAGATACCTGAGGAGATACTCCTCGGCGCTACGCACACTCTGCGGGCTTTTTTTTTTTTTCTTACCAATTACACATTTAGAAATTAAAGAGATCCACAAATTTAACAAACATCTTTCTTGTACTATAATGAAAATAATCTTAATTAATTACCATTATCAATTTGCTCCAATATCTAAAACAAAATTTGTCTAATATTGTAGCAGCACCGTAATTTTACCATCTCAATTACATTGCAATAGTTGATACATATTTTTTTTGTTTTTTTTTTTGACAAAAGTGGTATTTTACCACCGGTTTCATTACATAGTTGATACATATTATATGATATTTTTTTCTTTCTTTCAATTATAAATTAAAACCAAGTTACTTTGTAATCTTTTTCTTTGGAATTTTTTTTTAAACTGACTAAGCTATGCTTACATCAAACTACTTCAAAATTCAAATGATTGATGTGATTTATTTCGTGCTATCCTTTACCGAAAGAGCTTTCATTTTCGTTAAAACAGTTTTAAACAAAATTTACTCAAATCTAGATTTAAACTGTCCGATTTGTATTATAATTTGTGCAAACTAATTTAGAACTAATTAAATACAAACAATTACAATAATCTAAACCATCTGGTTATATATTTTGACTTATAATTCGTGCAAACTAATTTAGAACTAAATAAATACAAACAATTTCAATAATCTAAACCGTCTGCTTATATTTTGACATAAATCAGACAGTTTAGACACTAAAATAAAATTTTGTTCAAAACTTTTTCAATAAAAATCCATCTTTTTTTTATATATTTTCACATAGTTTAATAACACAGTACCACTCTTCGCCTCGAGTTCAAGCATGCAGGCCCAGCTTTGCACCAGGGTATTCAAGGCGATGGCTTCAAGCTCCAAGATCCAAGGGGGCTGGGAAAAAAAATTAGTTTGTATATATTAAAAAGAAAGTTAATCTGTCTATATTAAAAATAAAGTTAATCTATATATATTAAAAATAAATAAAATATTAGAGTCCAAACTTTGTATATATAAAGGGGCCAAATTTTTCTTCTGTTTCAAATTTCAAAATCTTCAGAATTGGCTCCACAAGCATGTGGTTAGCTTTTGTACTAATTTTGTATAGTATTTCTTGCTTTAGTGCAAATTTAATTTCATGACCAATTAAAAGTTTAATCATTTTAGTAAGCAGGCGCGCACATGCCTCTTTTTCGTTTTGTTGCAAATTAAATTTTGCCTATTATATTAACTTTTGTTGGAACCAGATATATCATATTTGTGCATAACACTAATTTAGTTTAATTTAGTTTGGTTATAGGCAAATAAAACCCAAAAATATCATGTTGATAAATTTGGCAAACACAACATAATTGGCAACCCATCTTGGCGATCATTTCAAAAGTAAAATTGGCAAGTGGATCGAGTTATATAATATAATATTCTAATATAAATATTCCATAACCTTTATCATACAAGATTTCTTGGTTTTTATTATAAAGCTATAGGGTCATGTTTGGTTGCGGATTAAAATTAAGAAAAAATAAATTACTTACTTCAAATTAAAGTGGAGTAATTTACTCTTGATTAATTCAAATTTTAGTCCGAATTACTTCTCTTCTTATACTCCTTATTTGATGAATTAAGTGTGGAGCAAGGGACTTACTCAGGGGGGGGTGGGGGTGGGGGGGAATATCGAATCGGGTTTAAATAGCGTATTGAATTTAAACCCATTAACTAATTGGATACTCGATAAAAAAAATAATGCTTTGACTTATATTTTCCAATTCTCTGACTTGTAATTTCTAATATTTTAACTTTTAATTCTAATTACCAATCATAATTCAAGAAATTTATTTTGATTTTAACACTAAATTTAACCCGAATTACAAATTAAACATTCAGAGAGGGACAAAAAAATTTCCAGATGAGAGCAAAGTTGATCGGTATCGATAGATCACCACTAAAACTCGGAATCCAGAGGGGACGGCTTCCCCCTGGTCTATGTTGGGTCCGCCCCTGGACTTACTCCACCACTTATTTCAAACTTATTCCACATATTTTACATCTCGTTTGATAATTTAACTCATAGTTTAAATTAATCCGCTTAGAGGAGTAAGATGGTGAAAAATGAGTGGACCCTACAAATGGAGTAAGTGTGAAGTAAGTTAATATACCTGAAAATGTGAAATAACTTATTTCATATTAACTCATCTCTGACTCCACTTCACCCTCATTTGCATACTTAACTGTGAAGTAAGAGATTTACTCCATCTTTTATTTCACGATCAAACATAGCCTATATGTCTAAATTTTTTATTTATATGTTATGTAGACGCATTACAATGCTAACCCCTGAGAAAAGTGTATTAAAATATTTTAATTCACTTGAATTCGGTCAAATTTGGTGACCTTGGATGAAATAGAAGCATAGTCCTAATTTCTACCCATCACCATGATTTTTTAATTTTTATTGGAAGTTCAATAAGATTGAATATGAAAGAAATTTAAACCCTTGCACATTATTTGAAAACCACAATAATCTCTCCTAAATCGCCTTGCATTTACACATTATTTGAAAACAACAATAATCACAGATTGCAGATTGGTCCTTTTCATATTTTCAACAACGTTTATTTTTAAGGCTCAAATTTATTAGGACCTGAAATGATTTTTTTTTTTTTTTTTTAAAAAAAAAGTTGGTATACGGATCGGATTGGTCAGGTTTTATTTAAAATTTTAATATGATCTGTATTAGTGATTATGATATTTTAGTTTCATAATCAATCATCATAATATCATTTTTCCAAAATCCAAACCTTTTTTAAAGAACCAAATTTTATTCTCTTGGAAACGTTGAATACTACTGGACATTTATCTAGATAATAGTACGCAAAAATGTTTTTAGATAATTTTTGGAGAGAAAAAAAATGCTCATTTTTGTTCTCTTAGATTTGAAAAGTCCTTTCCCGTTTTTAATTTTTGAAATTTTCCAAAGCAAGGCCCTGTATAGTTAAATTTATGCAGAGGCCGAAGTGGAAATTCAAAAAATACCGACTCGCCTGTAGGCTTGACAAAGCGATTGGGCAAATGCTGGTAGCCTAGGTAATTTCAAAAGGTCCTTTCCCATTTTTTTTTTTTTTTTTTTGTGTTAATTCGTCTACTCATGTAGTATATGAATTGATTATTAAATATTGTGTTAATTTGTCTACTTATGTAGATAATATTAAAAAAAATATGAATGGTATTCACAAATCTTATTACCATGTTATGGGTAATGTTAAAATTTAAAAACAAATTGAACTCGTCTATATCTTCAAAATGAATTATATTAGGTTCTATATATTAAAATGAAATCTAATATACAAAACCGACCTTAGCTCAGTTGGTAGAGCGGAGGACTGTAGTTGTAGCAGATATCCTTAGGTCGCTGGTTCGAATCCGGCAGGTCGGAATTTTTTAACCCTTTTTTATTCGATCGATTTTATTTTTTAGTTTCTTCGTTTTAATTGTTTTGTACATTCAAAATCAAACGAACCACGACAGCAACTTGCGATAAGCTAGGCGATTCTACAATTAAGTTATAATTCTCAATTCATTTTCTAAATTATCATGTCCAAGAAAATACATTCACATTCAATTTCATAATTTTGAATTTATCTCAACAATAACAACAATTTATGTATTCTGAATTTATGATAACTTGGCCTAAATTATCCTACTATCTTGGTCCGTAATCTAAAACGAAAAGTTCGATATATTAAACGAGAAAAAAATTGTGAATTTAATCCGCATTAGAGAATGAAATCAAGTTTCAAATTTTCTACATCAAAACATGCGTTCGGGAGCAAGACGTCTCCTGTGTACCTTTCAAATGGCTTCTCCAGTTTTCTGAAAAAGCACCTTTTAAGCAAAACAACTGATAAGTACATAACACCTAGCAGTTAAGAACTGTATTTTTCATATAAAAATTGATTTTGTACTGTCAGTTCACAGATAAGTGACAACATATATATTTGTAAAAAAGTTAACAAAATTTCGAAAAAAATATTCAATTAAAGCTTTTGAAACAAATTCATTATTTGTTTAACAAGAAGTAATAATTAATTCACAAGATATTATTAATAATGAATTAATTTCAAGCAATATTTAGTTACATACTGTACATCAACATATTCAACAAACGATGTTTGGTCTCGATCTGTCAATGTTTTGTAGGATAAATTGCTCATCAGTATACTGACATATCATCCTCTTGAAAAAGCAAAAAGATAAAAATTAATCCATTAGATAGATTATTCACATAACAGAAGATAATTATTGAAAAATTACCAAATGACTATTGACATGAGTAATTAAGTATTTCCAGCAACTAAAAATGAAATTGAATAGTAGCTGATTAGAAAATCATCATTCTATAACATAAAAGTAAATTCTCAAAAAGTTTCAAGTGCTTATGTGATCTATCAAATGTTTCATGCTTCACTGATCCAAAACCAATGTGATACTATTTTTCTTACCACACTAATTAATTATTTAATATCAAAAAAGTAATAACTACTGTGTTATGTGCATTAAATTTTCATTAAGAAAAAACAAAGGCTTTCCAGGCTTCCAGCTGGTATGGATGCAATTTCTCAGTTCGAAAAAAGAAGAAGATAACGCTCTTACCAATTAAATTAAAATATAATACTTTTTGTAAGTCTCTAACACCATTACACCGAGTGAAACCTTCAATTCAAGCATTTTCAGTTAATTAGTTTATAGGTCTTTCTTGCATAGGCACCATATTAATTAAACTGAACAAGCATATACCACTTCGGTCCGGTATTAATACTTATCATTTTAAAATACATATCATTAAAAACTCTTCCAAAATGATATTTAGATTAAAAATAAAATTAAAAAAAATGTTGATTCATACAGTTTATAAATACATGTACTTGTCGGTGTGTTGCTAAAATTTTAAAATCTTAAAAAATGACATAGTCTCAAATTTTTTTTTTTTTTTTTAAGAGAACATACAGTCTCAAATGCATCACATATTCACATGACCAGAGTACCAGACTAGTTAAGGGTAATTGTGTAATTGTTTCGCACCAGCTGGCTTGATCAGAAATTTTCTCTTATTCTGGTTAGGCTTGATCAGAATTTTGGCGTTTTGTACTGTCATACCGTACTGTGGCCCACTAACTTCTTCAATCAGAATCTTCTGTGGGTCCCACCAAAAAATGCATCTGCCATAAAATCACTTCCAAATAAACGGAGAACTATTTTTACAAGTCTACAACTCCTAAATATCATACCAGGTCATTAATTTGTAGAAAGGCGTAAAACAAAGAAGTGAAAGTTTCTTATAGAGATGTGGCCATGTGGGTAACGTTGTGATATGACTAACGAACATGCTACTGTATGTGTATGCGGACGTGGCGGAGAACATGGAATAAAGCTCCCTTTTAGTTCTAAGAGAAAGCCATCTCGTCAAGGCGTAGAAAGCCGTGAAAAAATGATGTGGTGTTTGTTCGTACTTAGACAGTGAAATGGCTATGGATATTCTCGCTCCTATATATACATATCCGCACGCCCGGGTTTCTCACTCCTCCTTTTGAACACTACTCTCTGTTCTAGTTGCTTATAGAACAGGTCATTTCCATCGGATTTGAACAGGGGGGAAGGGAGGGAAACACAGAGGAATTGCATGGGAAAGGTGATTTCCATCAGATCTGAAACTTTTTTTTTTTTGCATATTCTCAAATCTGTTGTTCGAAGATCTAGCTAACATAAGCTCTGTATATTTAACTCTGTAATTGCTTATACAGAAGAAGAAGAATGGAGGCGGAGGGGGAGGCAGCGCCGCAGGTGGTGGAGGCCAGGGAGGAGGAGGAGTCTCGGGCTCCAACACTTCTCCATCTTCTCCTGCTCCAGGCAACAGTAAAGATGCTAACACAGATCCTAACACTCTCTCGGGGGCTGAGGTTACAACAGGTAAAGGTGGGAAAGGAGGTGGCAAGGAGGGAGGAGCGTTTGTGACGGCGATGCTGAAGGTGGATTTTCACTGTGACGGGTGTGCAGGCCAGATCCGACGGTCCTTTAAAGGCTGTAAAGGTCTCTCTCTCTCTTTATGTTTTTCTCTCTTAAGTGACGCACACGGTTACAAATTGTAGTGTGTGCATTTTTAAATGCTAGTTTCTAAATTCTAAACATCGATCTAAGAGGGCATAGAAATTCTAGTGTGCGTTTATAATATATGTATTATTCTGTATTTCCATATCTCAATATGAGAGTTATTTTAGTATTTGGTTACATTGTTGATTTCTCAGTACTTATAATCACAATTTCCAATTCTTTTAACTTATGATATTCTTTTTAAGTTCTCGTTAACTATCAATTTCAAGGCGATGAGATCATGAGAATATTAATTCTCTTATTTTTAGTGTACTTTTTAGCATAGGTGTCCTGTTGTGCCTGTTGTTTGAGCACAAAAAACAAAAAAAAGAGAATACTGATACCTCTGACATTAGTCGGCTGGTTCAGAAAAGAGAACTGTGCATAAAAAACAAAACATTAATTGTGTCCTTTTTTTATCTGATAGAGTGACAGTTTATCGCTTTTTTTTTTTTTTTTATTGGAAAAACGTAGGCATGATCAATTAATTAGCAAAGGTCTTACATGATTTCAAAAATAACAAGGAAAAGGTACCTACCTGATAAACAATATATGCGATAGAAAAGAAAATAAACATCCTACTAACTGGGAAGTTAAAAATAAAAAACTGAAAGCCTAAAATGCCCCTTAAAGTTTCGCTCCCTTTTTCAGATTGTAGAAAACTCAAAGAAAACAGGGGGTTCACTGTAACTTTCCTTCCTCTTCGTCTGACAGCTCCTTTGCTTTACCAGTAAGCTGAGGCAAACTCCTTTTCTTGCATGATGGGGCTGAATCTGTACCAGCTTGCAGTTGCTTATTTCCATGTTAACCAACCGGAGATGTGTGAATATCTGGCAGTTGGCGAATTTGATTATCATATATGCCATCCGTTGAAATTGCTTATTCTGTTTATCGCTTTCACCATGCACTCTGATATCTGGCAGTGTGCGAAAAGCATGATTTCTGTCATTCCTTTATTATCTGGTAGTTAATTATCACTCTAACAATAGTACTAATCAGTCATGCCTTCTTCTGTCTCTTATTATTCTTCTAGGAGTTGAAGGTGTTAAAATGGACCGCGGTGCAAACAAAGTGACGGTGGTGGGGACCATGGACCCTTGGAAGCTTCGAGAGACAATTCAGAAGAAAACCAAGAAAAAAGTCGAACTTCTCTCTCTAGCAAAGACGAAAGAAGGCGGTGGCGATAAACAAGAGGCTGAAAAGGATGATAAGAAAGGCGATAATAAGCAGGTATAGTTTGTTCGCATCGGATCTCTTTTTAGTTCATAATTGAAGTAATTCTTCATTTATTTGGACCTAACCTGTTTATTTTTTTAGGTTTTGGTGGTGAACACAGTTGCAGTGAAGGTGGCGCTTCATTGTGATGGGTGTATCCGACGCATCAGAGGTGTCCTTATGAAGATTAAAGGTTCTTCCAACTTCATATTTACATCTCAATTATCTGATCATATTTTTGTTCTAACTTTTTCATTCTTTTAGTTTGTGATATTAGTTATTCTTTGCAAAATAGATTTACACATTTATACCATTTCTGAAAAATGCTGCAAATTGGACAGAAACATAATACATATAAATTTGCAAATAATAACACGGCATTTCTTTTTGTAACTAAAATGTAGTACATTTTATTCCCGTAAATTGTCCCACAGTTGTTTTTTTTTTTTGAGATCAAAGGCAGAGGCTGCCAGTATTATGAGTATAAAAAAGGTCCCTTATGGGATTACAACAAAGATTACATCCATTTTAATTGCTCATATGAAATCCTTCTAACCCATCCTAACTCAGCAGTTTAGCAGCCATAATCGACCCTCATCCGTGATTTTCTTCACAAGTACCTGATGGTCTATCGTTTCGCCTCTAAAAATTAGACCATTCCTCTGTTTCCAGAGCAGCCAACACACGCATTCAACCCATGTTGCCCATGTTTTTTCCTCCATGTGTCCTGTTTGCTTCACCTTATTCCATGATAACACCCATGTTTGTTGTACTGTCTCTGCCGGATGTGTGAGCTCGACCCTTATTGTGCCACAGTTGTTAAGGCGGTCAAGCAGCTTTTATCCTGATCACAACCTTCTTTTATTTTATTTTTCTGAAGAAAACAAATTATATTTTATTGTATCACCGAAAATGAACCAAAATTTTAATCCCAGTTTATTTGTTTTTCTCACTCTAGGTGTAGAGCAAGTGGTGATTGATCGACAGAAGAACCAAATAACAGTAAAAGGCACGATGCAAACAAAAGGGTTTGTAGAGTTATTGTCAAAGAAGATCCAAAGGCACGTGGAAGTGGTGGGCCAGAAAGAGAAGGACAAAGAGAAGGAGAAGGAGAAAGAAAAGGAGGTGAAAAAAGAGGAGAAGAGTTGCGTTGGACAGATGACGTGTCATGCTGAAATGGGCTGGTGTCACTGCGACAAGTGTGGTTACCACGTGTACATGGTACCCGCTCCCCAACTCTTCAGTGACGATAACCCCAATGCATGTGCGGTAATGTGATTTTCAGGTTATAGTGGATATAGCTTGGCAATTTTCTGTCTGTCTGTGTTGGATGTGTGCTTCTTTGTTTGGGAGAATTGGGATAAAATTTTGCATTTTCAACTTTTTCTTATTTTGCTCAATTTTGAAAAATTTAATTACGGAGCACTAACTTGTAGTTTTGAGAGAAAAGAAAGAGAAGATTAGGATATATATAGAAAACAAGAAACTGTTTTGTTCTTTGCTTCCGGACTGGACTGTTTAATTTCCTTACTGGAAATATTAATCAAAGTATATTTCTCTGTATTTTGTGGACTGTGGAAGTTGTTTATATGGTTTACAATTATTTCTTTTTATGTCAGAGGATGAAAAATATTTGACTTTGTTTGTGGTTCCAAAAAGTGCATGTCAAGTAACAGTAAGTTTTTTGCCACCTAATCTGAGCTTGATTTATGTTAATTAGACGGATTATTTTTACAATATTATTTTCTCATTTAAGAAGTATTCCATTTGTACAAGGTGAGACAAAACGTATTGTCCATTTTATTAAATAAACTTTTAGAGTCATTTACTCTCTTTTTTTATGTATATATTCCTCTACCTAAATTTTCCACGAATCGTCGTGCCATTTTTATTATACATAATTTTATCATTTATAAAGTATGTTTTTGTATTCAAAGTTAGTTGAATATAATTTTTTTTAAAAATTAAATTAAGTCATATTTTAAATTAAAGTTTTAAATAAATATTTTGTTAAGTATTTATTCATCATCCTTTCATGGCTGCTTGAATGATATGGGGTTATATTACCAAATAGGGCAACATAATGTATTTTTTTTTTTTTTTGAGGAAAAAATAATGTAAAGTTAATCAAGATGAAAGAGGAGGGGGAGTACAATATATACCTGGACCAAAATACCCCCACTCTTATCGTTCGCCTGTCCCTTCTGGTCTATAGCCTTACTGCCTTAGCCAGGTGTGCCTCTGTCATTCGTCTTTCCCTGCATCAACAAAATAAACCATATATTGTTTACAATAAATATTAATTTGGAATGTCAAGATTAATCTCCAAAATAAAGCGAGAACAGACGACATTTCATCGTTCGGCACAGGAATAGGTATATCATCAATATCTTTAAAAGACAGGAAAATTTTAAGGAAGAGAAGTATAATGCTAATTAGAATATATGGGAGATAAAAGTGGATACTAATTGGTGATCTTTAGAATAATAACAAAATTAGATGGGAGTTATATATATATATATATTAAGAATCTAATTAGTCAGAGACGTCTAAAAATATTAAAAGAAACAGCTACATAAACTCAACACATCTTTATATTAATTGAGTTATTAAAAATATATTAAATTTAGAATTATTATATTTGGCATTTCTCTTTTATTCAACTAAATTAAATTTAGATATATTGCATTGATCATTTCTCGTTAATTTATCAATTATGTATATACACACTAAATATTTATACAATTAGTACGATATATCCCTCTCCTACATCGTGATAAATTTTAGAGAACATAACTCCGAGGCTCTCATATTGTATTTCAGGTAATTGAATGAGGCTTGTGGTGGGTTTCTCTTCCCGTTTGTTATTTTTTTCAAACAATATTTTTTACCTGTGAATACAATTCAATCGATTGTATATACTGAAATATATATAATTGAATTTAGTGAGTTGATTTGACTATCCCTTTTTTTATTTTAGAACCATGTTAGGTTTAATTATATTGGATGTAGCGCTTTTATTTTAATTGAGGTTTAATTAATTACCTCTTGCATTACTGAATCTTTTATTTTTAAAAACTTGTATTACTCAATCTCAATTTGGGATAAGAAGGTTATTTTCTTGAAATTTTTGCCCAGATATCATATTCATGTTAAGGTGTTTGAGAAATGGTCTGAATGATTGAGGGGCCTATATATACATTTCCAACGTGATTCTTGACTAAGATCTTTTTAGTTATTTCTCTTATTTTATTTCCTAGCAAACTGTGCTAGAAGCCTAGAAGTAATCAATTTGTTGATTATTGTTCTTAATTTAATTAGGGTTGAATTCCTGATTTGCACAATCCCCTGTCATACTTTCTATCCGAGAAGAAAAATTGCTATATATATATTAGTTTGGTCTATATATTGTTTATACTTCAAATGGTACTACTTTTTTTTTCGTACTTGTGTAGTTGTGTATTAGCTTGAGATAACTTATGTTGATGATTTGTGGTTTGCGTGCATTTGAATACAGAGATCGTGCATGTAAGGTATTTGGAAGAATTTGTCATCACTTGTGAATAATGGAGGGTAGAGATTTAGCATGGGACAGAATTAGTGCCTTGCCAGACCCTCTTCTTACTCACATCCTTTCTTTTCTTATCTACCGAAGAGGCTGTGCGCACATGTATATTGTCCAAACGATGGACAAAAGTTTGGGTTTCTTTGCCTGTTCTTGTTTTTGATGATCATAAATGCAGACAAGATAAGCTAACAAAAGAAGAGTTCCAAAAACATGAAGATAAGTTTCTAAGATTTTTTCGCGGCGTCATTTTGAATCGAGAAAACTTGACTCTAGATACATTTAAACTGACATGGTGGGGGGATAATGTGAGGGACACTCTTCTTCATATATATGAATGTCTTTGCTGTGCAGTCGAGTGTAGACCCCGAATATTATCGATCGATATCGATATCAATACTAAGACACTTCCCGACTTGACTAATTCAATTTTCACATGTACATCAATAGAGGAGATGTCATTGTGGCTTCATACTGCCTATGTGCTTTATGAAGATAGTTTCATTAAACCGGGACCAATCAACCTCCCTTCCCTACAAAAATTGGAGCTTTGTTACCTAGATTTGAATAATGAAATAATGAGAATGCTTATATCCGGATGTCCTGTAATGGAAGAATTAGTTTTGATAAATTGCTTATTTGAACGGGTCATGATTTGCTCTAAGGTGCTGAAGAATTTGGTATTCGAGTGTTGCCATCATTGTGGGCCAATGGAGATTTCTTGTCCTGAAGTTGTATCTCTGAGCATTAAATCTATAAATACAGAAGGGATTACATTGAAGAATATGTCATCTCTTGCCACAGCTGACATCTCATGCGCAGGTGTCTATTTCTCTCTTGCCAGAATTAATCAGCAAGACTTGAGGCTTCTCGGTGGCCTTTCAAATGTCACAAGCCTAAAGCTATATTCAAGATGTCCTCACGTTCTGGTATTCTCTATTCTAGATTTCTTGTTCTGTCAAGTATAAGTCTTGACTCTTGACTATATCACTCGAAACATCAACTAATTATAAAAAAAAAAAAAAAATCATTATTAATTAATTAGTTAGTGTGTCAATAAGGAAAAGATAAAAGAAGGGACTAAAATGACTTATTCTTATATGAATGCTTTTAAGCAATTTCGTAGAATGATAAATGGAAGGAAAAACTAACGATTGGGTTGTGTTGGATTCTTCAACCATACTAGGCCATATCTTTGAATTTTTTTTAAAAACTATAAATAAAAAAAAAATTACCAAACCAATTTGATTGTTTTGGTTTTTACAAAACCAATAAGAACGGAGATGTCATTTCGGTCCGAAATTTATTTTTTGGGACCGAAATGACATCTCAATCCAAGATGTTTTCACAAGTTTCTACATCATTTTTTTTATCGAAATCTGTGAAAATGGCTCGGACTGAAATGACATCTCAGTCTCGAAAAAAAAAAATTCGGACCAAAATGGTATCTCAGTTCTTATGATTTTTGTAAAAACCAAAGCAATCAAGTTGGTTTGATAAATTTATTTTTTATTTATGATTTCTAAAAAAAGTTCTATATCTTTAGAGTACCATATATGAGAATATTTTTTTTACTTTGATGCAATGATTGATAACAAGTTGTGTTAAAGTAGCAATTTTATTTATTGAATAATTTGTCTAATTTAAAATTCATATTCCTCTCTAATAATTTTTTCCTTTCTACAATGTAGTATTTGTTGCACTCGGATATTTCAAATTGTCCAGTCCTAAAAAACTTAAAGAACTTGGATCTTGGATTAATAAAAATAAATTGTAATTACTGGAATTGGGTGGCCTGTCTCCTCCAACATTCATCCAATCTGAAGAACCTCACTTTGCACTTCTTTCGAGTATTTTCTCTCTCTTTCTCTCGTGATTTTCTAGTTAATAACTTATAAGTGAGTATGATGATTGATTTTCAACTAGTGTTGTTAAATATAAGAAGAGTCTGAATTCCCAATTTGATTTATGAAGGGAACAATGACTGGTGCAATTAATCTTGTAAGATGGTTATATATGTTTCAATTCCTTAATTATTACAAGATTTTGATAATGAACATATGTGATGCATACCAAACCATTATAAAAGTTATGTTGTCCTTTTAGTTATTTTTGTTGTTACTGTCTCCTGATTTTGTGAGTGTCTGGAAAGGGTATTAAGGCTCTTTATACTATATTGCCATAGAGAGATACAAATTGAATGGAGCGAAGCCTTCTATTTGATGTAAACTCAAATAGGCTACATATATATTCAGTAACTGTTATCTGCCATCTGATTAGTGAACTCTTATTTATTACCACCTAAGCAGAGTGAAGATGCTGCAAAAGAAGAGTTTCAAGGAGATATTTCATTCCAAAATAAGTACCTTGAAGCAGTGAAGATAAACTGTCCGGGGAAGAATGTTAAGTTGGCGGGAGAGGTGGTTCACACTTCGGGTGAACTTGCAAAGACAATAGCAAAGTTTATTCTCTTGTAGTCTTGTGAGATTGTCACTTGTCATATTGTTTGACATGTTTGGCTATTGATTTTGTTGACTAACTAGTTACTAGATGCTCATTACATGTGGTTAGCTTTGTTTCCTGAATATTTATCTTTATATCAGAACCGTTCAAAAAGTTTTTTTTTTTACTTTGTTCAGTGCACTTCATATATAAGAGTGTTGCTTGTATATTTAATCGTAGTTTCTTATATATGTGTTATTTCTACCTTGTTTTGTTTTGGTGTTGGATTTCAATTCTTATTTTGTATTCTTCGGTAGCTTAAGAGACATGTCCATATCTATTTTTTCAGTACAATGAAAAAATATTTAAAAAACTATAGTCTTATTAGTTGGTTTCATATATTTGTTCATGTGAATTGTTCAAACATATCAACAAACTAACAATCAGGTTTGAATAAACTCAAGAAGCACCGAACTTAAATCAAACTCTTCCAAGTTCCTACAAATTAATTATCAGATTTGTTTATGCCCAAAGATACTTTTTTTGAAATTGCTGGTTACTTGAGGGAGAAAGGTGATTTAATCTGAAGACAGACAAAGATCTGGCAATAGTAGGTAGGGGTGCAAACGGATCGGATACGGACCAGACAGTGGTATAACTAGCTATATACGTATCTGATTGTAGTTTTCGAATATGAACACGGATCAAATATTTGTCATTTTTTTTAAACAAGCTATGTTTTTTTTTCCTTTTTTAAATAAAGGATCAGGGCTGGTCCTGAAGATTTTGGGGCTAGGGACGGGAGAAAAATTTGAATCCTTTATATAGAGGTGTAAATGAATCGGATATTATCCGATTTCTTTTAGATCTGAATCTGAAAAATTACTTACATTATCTGATCTGTATTCGTATCCGAGACTATCGGTATTTGTATCTATATCCAAAAAGTTATAACGAATAAGGATACTGTTTAATAATTAACTATTTGTATCCACATCTGTACTCGTATCTGAAAAGTTACAATGGATAAGGATACAATTTAATAATTAACTATCCGTAACTATCTGTATCTGACCATTTACACCTCTACTTTACAAGAAATGATTTGTTTAATACCAATAATTTATTACTTATATTTTAATTGCATGGTATTGATATATAATCGTTAATGTAGCTGGTTCAAGACTCTCTTTATTTTTTTTGTCCTACATGCTTAGAAAATAACATTATTGATCTTGAATTGATATATTCTGATTAACAATAACATTTTGAGATGAATAATGACAAAATTTTGGTAATATGATGTATGTTTTGTATCCAACAAATTTATTATGAAAAATATTAGATATAATTAATGAATGAAAAAAAAACTATATTTAGATATTATACTTTACTAGAATATATATTAGTAATTTTTTTTAATTATCTGAATTATATTCATATCCATCCAATATATGATTCATATTCATATACATTTAATATCTGATCCGTATTCGGATACGAGACTATCCATATTCGCATCTGTATTTGAAAAATTACAACGGATAAAGATACGGTTTGATCACTATCCGATCCATATCCGACCATTTGCACCCTTACCTTTATATATATATATATTATTTTATTAATATGCCAATAGATCATTCCTATTTATAGAAAAGTTTAGAGCTTTTATATATACAAAGTTTGATTTCTAATATTTTATTTATTTTTAATATATACAAATAATTTTTTTTAATATATACATACTAAAAGAAATTTTGGGCCCTTTGGATCCTGGGGCCCGGGGCCATCGCCCTGGGTGCCCTGCCCCAGGACCGGGCATGTAAAGGATAAAATAAGTATTCTATGAATTTAAATGAGTTCTAACAGTAAAGACAATAAAATGGGTAGATTTGTAAGTTTTTGAAATTTAGAATATGGTAAATATGATACTATGAACTTTTGAGGGGGGATATGCAATTAGAAAGTTTTTAAAGGGTATACATGAAATTTCCGTAAACAAATTTGGATGACCTCACTAAACTTTGCTATTTAAAAAAACTCATTAATTGCCTACAACATATTCAGCATTTTGTTATTTTATTTTTGCTTCGTACACACTAATTTGTTGCTTGATAAACTAGTAGCAAAATTTTTATGATAAGCATTTTAATTAGCTAGTTAACAAGGATCATAATATTAATTTTTGCTTCGTCCAATTTGTCTAGTACCCTTTGCTTCTGTAGGCTTCTGTCAAATTGTTTTATTTTCTTTACAAACCCTCTACACATTTTCTTATGTGCAATGTTGATAAAGACAGTCGTATATCTTTATAGAAAGCTAACTGAAAAACTCAAACCAAGTTTTTTTTAATATACCATCCATTCAAGAAAAAAAAAATAATAACTTAGTATAAACCCGGTGCGCAGTATAATCTGCGCATCCTAAAAAAAATTTCAGGATGGTATATACAAAATCTCAAATTTGTTTCAAACAGAGAGTATTTTGATTTATCTTTTTTTGAATAGATGGTATATTAAAAAATTTCGGAAACCCAAATGTAAAATGCGTATCAAAAAGTTCCGGGACCAATAAAAAAGAAGAAGAGAGAATCCGACCATCCTCCTTCATTATACAAAAGGAAATATATATATTCAAGTAATGACAGCCGTCAGTCCTACAGAAAAAGCACTCAATCAGACCTCTTTTGTCCGCATGGAATAACCATGGATGAATTGCATCCCAAATCAAATCAACCATCTTGGTCTCTTCGACTAGCCCAAGAAGAGCAGTTATCCAGTCCAAGTTAAATTCGGTCTTAAATACTTACCCAAATCTGAGATCTCCCCATTGACTTGGTACACCCTCATGATATTTTCCACACCATCATAAATTATTTTCAACTTTTCTCAGATATCTTTTACCTTCTCCATGCCATCCACTGTGGATGCAATAGACGAAGGCAACGAGTTCAGAAGCCAGATGTACACCTACATGTGAGTGGACTTCCACTACTAGAATCAGATTTTTTTACATGACAAGGAAAATGGCCTTTTGCAAGGAGATACGCTTGCAACAAGCCCAAAAAGGCTATTTTCAAGGAGATACGCTTGCAAATGTATCCTTGGAACTGCATTCGTCACAAATACTCAGTATTTGCAAGGCCTCTCTTGAAAATACGCTGTTCTGACCTTTTGCAAGAGATTTGCCTTGCAACAACTACGCATGAAAATACTTTCAGAGTTGACCCCATCTGGTTATTTGCCAGGGAAGCAAAGATGGGTCCCACCTGACTATTTGCAAGGCTGGAAAACGTGGGTCCTACTTAACTATATGCAAGGCTAACACAAGTGGGTCCCACCTGACTATTAGCAAGACTAGTGGAAGTGGGTCCCACCTGACTATTAGCAAGGCAAAATAACGTGGGTCCCACATGACTATTAGCATGGGAGATGATTATCTTTTTACATGGTTGATTATTTTCAAGGATATGATTTACATTTGTTGCATGCACTGCAGTTCACACTATTTGCGTGAATGTACCAATGGTTATATTAACAGGAAGTGATTGTTGTAAATTAATATGCTCCAATTCTACCACCCTCCCTCCCTGTACCAATCTGGTACCGGCCCAGTTTTACAATTGCCAATTTTTCATTCATCAAGATTTACATAAAACACAATGAGAAATATATAGAAAGCAACTAATAAGCATTGAACAATAGTATAATCATCTTACATTATACCAGATTTAAAAAGTCGTAAAACAACATCACTAATAAAGACTTAACTTCTAAATATACCCAAAATGTACCCATCTGTCAAGCAGTAAAAGGAGACTAACGGTAATATTAAGAATTGACAACATGAAAAAATATTTTACGGGAATGATGCAGTCACTACTTCTCTTCTCTTGCTATGATGTCCTCCATGCAAACTCACTCTGCAAATTATTCTCAAATTAATGCAAGCTCACCCATTTAGCAAAATTAAGAACATAAGCAATGTTGTTTTATCAATTAAAAAGAAACAGATCTAAAGTAGGAAGAGAAGATCGAGATAGGTCAATGGAAAGAAAACCAACCCAGATCTGAGTTTAGCTGCGCACTGTCAGCCAATCTTTAAAAATTCATTCTGGACAATCTACAATGCCAAATTTTTTGTTCTTTTTATAGAAATGTAAAGGAAAGTCTAAACTACATGCTTGCCAAGTTTCAGGATTTTTGTAATTTTCCAACTAATTTTAACAGATGCTTGAATGCAGGGGCAGATTGGTAAAAGATGCAGAGAACAACATTTTTTTGGAGATTCAGAAAGCAAACTTTAAAAATAGCTAGTAAATCATAGAAAAATGCTATGAATGCAAAATTTGGGTCTAAAGTGTGTGTTTTTGAGTCCTCTATCTGACTGTTCATGTGGATTTTTGGTTTGGACTCCTGATCAGCCTGCACTGGCTGATCTGTCACAGAAGGTCATTTGGGGTTTTTGAGGTACCAGTAGAATTTCAAGGGTCAAACTTTAAAGCATTTAGTGAACAAAAATAATGAACTTACCATCTCGTAGAGACATATTCAGTATAAGGAGGCTCCGAGTAAAGTTCCCTTGCTAGCCCCAAATCTGCAATTTTAACTATTCCATCCTTAACCAATATATTTTCTACAAAAAATTGAAGCATCTTTTCATTGTTGCACAGAATTCAGAAATATGCTCACACAATTCAGAAGTTACATATTTACCCTTACAAATTATATCTCTCAACAGGTCTACTACAGGGCTGTTACTGGTATATACTGGTCAGTACCATACTAACGGTGAAACATCAAGAGTAAATGAACTTACACACACAAAATGTATATACAAAATGTAATCCTTAAATGTTACTGGTATATACTGGTCAGTACCATACACACACAAAATGTAATCCTTAAATGTAAAAATAATTTACCCTTATACCCCTACAAAAGAGTAAATGGTTCCATTTCATAACCAACCCTGCACTAACTGCTCTCTTATTTGCAGAACACTAGTAACGGAATGCATTTCAAGGAAGTGGGTATATGTGAATAGTTAAAATAATTGACCAGCTTTTAGGGAGCTTACACAACACATAGTTAAATTAAAAAGAAATAAACTTACAAGATAAGGCACATTACGGTCAAAGCACATGCATGATTTTGCCCTTACACGAGGGTCCTTGTGCTTCAAAGAGGCCTCCAATTTCAGCAGCAAAATTGATGGTGAAACCCGATTTGTCATATTAATTAGGGCTGCCTCAGCTGCCTCACACACAAATTTCTTGTCTTGTGATGATCTAATAAGAAACAATTGTACCAACTAGGGAAAGAGAAAAAACACAACAAAATGAGATAAATTTTAAAGAGATATAAAATATCAATGATACAAAACAAAATGAACAATTTAACCATCAATTCCTTTCAAGATTGGATGTCTCATCAAAGTTGTGTGTTTCACCTGTACTTGTGAATCAGAAAGTAAAGGATAGATGCTTGTGCTTTCTCTAAACATGTAACCTTTGACATTCGTCGTATTAGTTCAAATAGGAGAGTATCTATTAGTTCAAATAATAATCTAAAAATTCACCATAAGGCCAAATTCAGAAAATAAAATTAGAATCAATTTTAACCATAAAAGTTGGGAACAACCATAATACCAGTATTCAAGGTATTGTGAAAACAGTTTAATCTTGTAATATTGTTGGCCGAATAGTTTAAGACAGAATACCAGTACACCTTAATCTCTTTTGCAAACTTTTACTTTTGATCCAGGTCTTTCTGTTTCTGATACAAGCCGAGGTACAACTTATTTAGCAAAGTAAAATAGAAAATAAATAACAAGAACTGACCACCTTGCTTTAGATTCAAGGTTGTCGGAAGGTTACCACTTGCCAGTATTCAAGGCTGAGCGGCGGCAGCTGTACCCCGTCCCGCCTGAGCCACCGACTCGCCCGCCTCCCGCTGTCCCGCCTGAGTGCCCACTACCTGAGCCGACCGTCGCTGCTCTTCTCATTTATCTTCCGCACTTTAGATCTAGGGTTTGGAAAACTAGAACTGGAAGGGGCGTGGAGAGAGGACTGGTTGAGAGAGAGCGAAGGCAAAGAGAAGAGGGAAATGAAAATTTAGGAAGGCGCCGAAATGAGAATCTGAAATTTGCAAGGCCATACACGAGAATCTGAATTTTTAAGAGGGAAATGAAAATTTAGGAAGGCGCCGAAATGAATGTTTGGAGAGAAATGAAAATAAACCCTAATTCCCCTAAGTTCACAACAAAGAGATAAGATAGAAGACGCTCTGTATCCTATGTACTGAGAAGACCTAAATACAAACAAATTCATAAACTCCGAGGTAACATAATATTTTTGTTTAAATCAAGGTCATCTATCATCTTTGTTCACGAATATTAAAACATCTTGTGTATCATCTAAAACCGGATCTAAAAAGAAATAATATATTACCTCAGAGAATAGGGATTTCTTACCCACAGTCTCTAAAATGAAGACATCAAGACCCTTCACTATTTATCGAACGGCTCAGAGTTTAATATTTGCTAATTAGATAATGTATGTACAACAAATAATATTAAAAAGTTTCAAAAAATATAAAATTTAATTCTTTACATCTTATATAGTCAAATAATACTTACTATTGTCATTTTTATATACATTCATTACTATATGCTCCTTCAAATTTAGAAAATATTTTCGGACCGTTCATTTTCAAGCGGAAAATCAACGGTCGATCTGCAATGAAATCATTCCAAATCTATTTTAAAATGATCAAGATAGAACATTGAACATAATCAACATAAATTTTTGGAAGTTTTATTATGTATAAGCTTCGATCCAATACGAAGTGTTTATGGCCATACGATGCTTCAATTTTCGATCAACTAGATGGATAGGTAAATAAAAACAGATTTTTATCAAACTTGGGTGAGTGACAATAAGTATATTGCTCTTTAATTTAAGCGGTCCCGATCGATCAACAGACGACATATTTTCATTAGTCTTCATAAACTCGCGAAACAAGAGTTTATGTTTCATGTTCATGCATAAGAGATGTGAATCACATATGCAATATGCATGTAATGCTATATAATTTAATGGGTCAAATAATTTAATTTAGCAATACAACATAAATTATTACATAAGTTTCATTAATATAATTTCTATACAAATATTTTCTACAATTAAAATTAAATTTTGATATTAATTGACTAAAATTTACTAAATATTTTCACAAATATTGGTACACATTGAATGAGCAAATTATGATAAAATTCTATAAAATTAATAATTATAAGTATGATTTGTATGTAGAAACCGGAAAAAAATTGATAATATTTTGTTTGATTTTTTTATATTATTTGTTGTACTTTTAATTTTATTTTAAATTTACAAATTTGATTTTATAAAAAGTAACTCAACTTAATTTATTTTATCAATTTTCTCAATTTCATTTTTGTCTTTTTTTTTTCTACATGTGGGTTTTATTGGTATTGGGTTGCTCAGTTTAGGGTAAGCTAATGTAATTTTGAGATACTTAAAGGTTAATTAATGAGGGTGAATTGACCTTTAAATGGTTTTAACTTCATAATTATAATCTTGTTGTGCTTAATTTCCAATTTCATTAATCATGTAAATTACTAATCATACAAAATAACATCGATAACGTAAATTACTAAAATAATTTGTTCATTATCACATAAATTATTAATTCTTTCCATCTCCAATTAATAAAATTTCTGGTTAATGCCTAAATTTTAATATTTTTTCTTATTTCCTTTACAACCTTTTTTTATTCGTGTAAAAATCATTTTAGTTAGTCTTCAACAAAATTGAGCCTATGAAATAAGCGGCCCACCTGTCAGATTGAACTACACAAATAGCTGTATAGCCCTTGCCTCACTCGTTTTTCTCATTTTCTCTTATTTTCTCTCTCACTTCCAAGTGGATCCCACCCCAATAAATATACTCCATCTCTATCCCTTCATTCCCTTCCTGGAGAAGATGACTAACCCTCTCCAATTACAATTTCGCTCCAAAATTTCCAAAATTCCCAAACCAATTTTTTCATTTCGCTCCAAAATTCTAATTTTCATTTCCCTCTAAAACTCCTGTACTTTCAGTAACTTCCCTCTACATTTTCCCTCCACGATTTTTGGCTATCGCCAAATAATTTTTTTACGGTGAAATCGACGATTAGTGTTATTTCTGGCACGTCTCTCTACACCAACTATTGTACAATATAGTTTAATTTAACAATTAACACTTCCTTGCATGCCAATTAGAACTTCGGATTTCATTTGGGGAATTTCATCAAACAATTTCATTAAACTGCTAAGGCTTCTGTCTCCCTCTCTCTCTCCCTTTTTCTTTTCTGACACCTTAGGTGTTTAATTTCACAATGTAAACTGCTAAGGCTTAATTTGGTTTTCTTTTTGTCTTCCATAAAAAATTGTGAAGGTTGTTGGCACAGTCGAAACCTCCTTGGAAAAACACAGAAGTGAAAGCCGTTGACCTAGAATTATATTGCTCTAATACCTGAAGTCATGAAAAGCTATTACAAGGTAAATGTTTTTAAGAATTATATTGCTCTAGTACCACTACCGTAATGAATTAAAAGATAAATTGTAAATAGTTGGTTAAAGTGGTTTATTTCTTCAAATTTCAGGGTACGAAGGGCAGTTATCTTTCTCTGGCATGCTGCCTTGTGATTTTTGCACATAGCAAACTACAGGTCCAAATTAGGAGTTCTTGGTACCAAAATTCTCAGAACATCATGTACTATCACCTAGATTAATCTCAAAGTTTTTTGAATTTTCTAACTGGGTTAAACTAGTAATATTGTACTGTTAAGTTTTGGTACCAATCACCCATTGTACCAGTTGCTGGAATTTTTGAAATATGATCTTTGAAAGTCCTTAATTAATTGTATAAAAATCACAAAAATGTGAGGTTTGTTTCTGTGAGTTCCTGTTAATGTCCTATATCCATCTATCCAAGGATTTGGTTAATTTATAACTTTCTTCACTGGTTTCTGGTCTGATTTTTTTGTTTGAGGTATTCTCTGTATCAGTACCAGATTACATGTACTGCCATGATAGACATGCTTTTCAAGTTACATTACATAGTTGAAATCAGTGGCAAGACCCTTGTGCACCTCTACTATCATAAAAAAGGCTCAAAATACCCTTCTGCTGAAAACTGGCAAATCAGAGGACAAAGATTCTGATTATGTCAAAATAAACATGACAGGTAGATAGAGGACTCAATTCCATGCAGTTTGGACCCAAATTTTGATTAAAAATGAATTTTGTACTATTTTTAATAAATTTTTGAAATTCAACTTTCTGAAAATTCTTATTTTTTTCCTTTTCTTCTTCTTTTCTGTTGCTGGTATACAATGGCCATGGTACTGAACCCCTTACCAGTACGCTAGGGAAGCCAGAAATTTTTTGAAATAAATCACATGAGTACATTAAGTCTAAATGGATATTTTCATGAAAATAAATCCAAATTTCATGTAGCCAATTTCCTAGAATAAAATTAACAATTAAATGACAGAAAATGACAAACTGATGCCCTTGCATGCCAAATTCATGAATTAAAAATATAAATAAAATCTGTAAAAATGTGAAATTGGATCCAGAAGTGCCTAACATGGCCAGAGATGTGATTATGTAATAAAAATACATAACCATATTCAAAAATAATAAGTTTAAGGATCAAATCATGAACCACCAGCATATGAACTACACAGTGAAAATTGCTAAATACTCAAATTGAAAATCTAATAAAACATAAGGTACATATGCACTCCAGAATCAATCTAAATGATTGAAACAATATCGTTGATGCTCCTCTATGTTCTAATTTGACAAAAATCAAAGTTTCATATTATGAGATAGGCTTCCAGTACCAAACCGAAAGCCAAAACTTCAATTAATGAAGCTAGTGGAGTATTTACACGGACCTTCAATAAAATATTATATAAACATGTGGTGTAGTATTTGCAAGCAAATGGTGTTGAGTATTTGCAAGTACTTTTAATAAAATATAACATCTAAAATGTGGTAAAGTATTTCCAAGTGAATGGGGTTGAGTATTTGCAAGGACGTTCAATTAATTATAATATCTGACTTTCAAAATGTTTTTACAAGGGCAGGACGAAAATATTTACAAGGTTGCAGATCACACATTTCCCTGCGATACAATTTACAAGGGACTAGCCTTGCAAAAACTTTGAGGATTCCAGAAATGTCATTTCTTTTGCAAGGGCCGTCCTTACCTTGAAAAAAACTAGTACTACGCTTGCAAAAAACTCAGATTCTAGTAGTGTTCCACTCATCTCTCCCCAGTGCACCCTCAACTGGATCTGCCTTCTCCCCAGTCAAGTACCCCTCCAGATTCTTTCCTTCTAGAGTGTACCTTACTCGACGTGACCAGCTCAGATACTTTTCTGGCCCATCGAGTTTCGTACAATAGGTGGAAGATCCAACCTATGCTGCCTCAGCTCAACAGAAACTACATGGGCTGCGGGAGTTTGGCCCAATCCAGACATGACAAACTGACGTATCATGTGAGTCATCATGGCAATCACATCCTCCGCAGTCAGCTTCGCAATAGAATCAGCAAACAGATTACCCTCATTTTCCTTTTCCGATATCGATCAAACTCAGATCTACGCCTCACGTATTGTTCTAAGTCCGAATTACTTTTACAAAATCGAGTTCTTGAACCGATTTAGATCCACATCCCCCCCTCTTGACCCGATCTTGATCTAGCGCATCAAGATTAGAGTTAAAAAATAATCAAACTTCGATCCAAGTCCCCTTCTCGGGTATCGTGGGGTATAGGCCCCCCACGCTGGCCAAATCACTCAACAAAGACCCAACCTACCTTGGTTAGCCTGCTAGAAAGAAGAGAAAAAAAAACGGTTGTTGCTGTTTTTTGTTTAGTGGACCAAAAACAGTAAAAAACGATTTAGATACCAAACAGATCTAACTTAAAAAAACGACTTAACAACCAATGCTAGCTAGGGCCTGAGAAAGAAGAGATCAACCTAGGTCATCGCAGAGAGGAAGATAGGAAGGTCAGCTAGGGGCGGAGCAGCTAGGGGCGAGCTCAGGCGGCCAGGCGAAGCTAGGTCATCACAGAGGTCAGCTAGGGGTGGAGCTCAGCGGCCAGGCGACCCAGCTGGCGACAGGCGAAACTCAGGCGATCGGCTCTGGAGGGGCAGAGCTGATCTCTGCCTCTGTGCTGAACCCGCGGACCAGAGAGAGAAGCAACGGCAAGCTGGCGGCGATCTACAGTGCTGGCCAGCGGCTACAGTGGTGGTAACCTAACCCTAAACCTAGCTCTTGATACCAAGTGGAAATTGATTCTAAATGAATTGTATTTCTTCATTATTCTCTTTGGGCTTATATACGCACCAATCTTACATTTAAGTCCTTATAATGTTCTATATTCCTTTTCTTACCATAAGGTCCCTATAACGTCTATGAATACATAAACATACAAATCTCAACAGTATTCAAATAGTAGGTATATAAAGTTTAATAATTATGAAAAAATTTATATCTGATCCGTATCCGTATCTATATCCATCAAATATCTGATTCGTATCGTATCCCAAAAATAAAATTGGATACAGATATAGTTATACCACTGCTACTATTGCCAGATCTTTGACTGTCTTCAAATAAAATTGTTGATATGTTTGGACAGTTCACATGGACAAATATATGAAGCTGACTAATAATACTATTTAGTTTTTAAGGTATTTTCTCATTGGGCTGAAAAGTAGATATGGACATGTCTCTTTAGCCACCGAAGAACACAAAATAAGAATTGAAATCCAACATCAAATCAAGACAAGGTAGAAATAACAATAAGAAACTACGATTTAAAATACAAACAACACTCTTATTAAGTGCACTAAACAAAGTTAAAGACAAAAAATACTTTTTCAACGGTTTTGATATAAAGATAAATATTTAGAAAAAAAACTAACAACATGTAGTGAGCATCTAATGACTAGTTAGTTAACAAAAGCACTAGTCAAATATGTCGAACAATGTGACAAGAAGTGACAATCTTATAAGATAATAATCTTTGCTGTTGTCTCTACAAGTGTACCCGAAGTGCGAATCAGCTCCCCCGCCAACTTAACATTTTTCCCCGGACAATTTATCTTCACTGCTTCAAGGTACTCATTTTGGAATGAAATATCTCCTTGAAACTCTTCTTTTGCAGCATCTTTACTCGGCTTAGGTGGTGAAAAAAAAGAGTTCACTAATCAGATGCATGGCAGATAACAATAACCGAATATGTATCCTATTTGGATTTACATGAAACAGAGTGCTTTGCTCCATTCATTTTGAATTTCTCTATGGCATAGAGTATAATTATTTTTTTTCCTCAATTCTACTATTTGTCTTGACTGGTTTTAGTATGTTGTGGGAGCGAGTTAGAACCTTAATACCCTATCTAGGCCCGGCAAGTTAACACACACATCCAGACATTCACAAAATCAGAAGGCAGGAACAACAAAAATAACTAAAAGGACAAAAAAAATTTATAATGGTTTGGCACCACATATGTTCATTATTGAAATCTTGTAATTATGGCATTGAAACTGAGCCATCTTACCAGATTAATTGTACTAGTCATTGTTCCCTTCATTAATCAAATTGGGAATTCAGACTCTTCTTATATTTAACAACACTAGTTGAAAATCAATCATCATATCGGCTTATAAGTTATAACTAGGAAATCACGAGAGAGAGAGAGAGAGAATACTCGAAAGAAGTGCAAAGTGAGGTCCTTCAGATTGGATGAATGTTTGAGGAGACAGGCCACCCAATTCCAGTTACAATTGATTTTTATTTCTCCAAGATCCAAGCTCTGTATGTTTTTTAAGGTCGGACAGTTTGGAATATCTGCTCACAGCAAATACTACATGGTATAAAAGAAAATGTTATTAAAATGATGAATATGAATTTAACATTGGACAAATTATTCAATAAATAAAACTGTTGCTTTAACCCAACTTTTTATTAATCATTGCATCAAAGTAAAAGAAGTTATATTTTCATATCTGGTACACTAAAGATATTGTCACACCCCAAAACAGGAATTCTGGATTAAGGTGTGATCAACCTCGCCTCGTGCTTAATAAATCATTAAGCACGCAAGGCTAATCATAAATAATAAATCAAACAGCAGCGAAAGCAAAATAATATAAATGTCAAGCATCAGTCACATAGCAATAAATAAACATACACATACATAACATATAATTCGATCCATCTCGGATCCAAATAACACCATCTATAGAAGGGGATACATGATCTATCGAGCCCGTATATATAACACAGGAAATACGGGACTCGTAAACCTAATCAAAAGCCTAACCCTAACTAGGTCAAGTGGTATGGCCCTCGGGGACAGCTCCTGACATCTCCTGCTGCGGACCGCCAGAACCTGTACCTAAAACCCACGAAACAACTTGTGGGTGAGCAACGAATTGCCCAGTATGTGACCCAGAATTATCCCCTCATGGATCCTCTACGGTCAAAGCACTTCTATTTATAAAATGAATACGATTAAAAATATGCACATGTGTGAACCTATATTAATAGCTAATAGAATTTACAATACTTTTGAATGATGCCATGATGCGATTATTCTATTATGCCAACATGCGAAATAAACCCAAAATAAAATAAAGGTGTAATATCAGATATAAATCAAGTCGGAATCCAGTACTCCTTGCACTGTGTGCCCAAATACAATAATAATAATAATAATAATAATAATATGGATAAAGTAATCACCCCGTGCCAATAGGATCAAAAGATCCAAACAATATAATCCAAGGACTGTGATCAGAGTGCAATGATACACGTTGCCTAGTGACATCGAGCATTGCTCCACAAGATAATAACACACTAGCCGATGGTTATATCAAACCAATATGTCATCTCGCCTAACGATTCATCACCCAAACATATCCAATAGGAGAAATCATACAATGCAGGTCGTAAAAAGTTAATCTCTTCCCTCATGAGAAGGAGAGAACTCTACCGTCCGGCCAGACCAATAGGACACCACACATGGATTCTACCCAAACCGGTGCTGGAACCCCGTACAAGATTCTACCCAAGACTCGCCGGTCTTGGAATCCCGCACAAGATTCTACCCAACACTACCCGGCTTGGAATCCCGTTCTAGGCAAAGTAGCTCCTAATGTAAGGAGGGAATAGATCCCGAATCGTATCGTGCCACAGAACTCGAGTCCGGAACTGCTCACGTCAAATAGTAAAATGATCGAAAATGATACATAATCAAAGTTTATACATATAATATAAATCCTAAAGCCATCCAAGGATCAAGTGACCCTCAGCTCAGTGGTTGTCGGGCCGTCCCATGCCAAGTGACACCAAGACGGAACGAAGTCACTCGGCTCTGCTCAGCTCTCACCAATGCATGCGTATGCACGTGAAATAATAATATAGTCTTCTACGAGAAGAAGACAGCTAATAACCTAATATTCTAATAAGATATATATATATACTATTATTTATATATCATTTTTGTTGCCTTGAGTATTATTTCATTTATGAATCATTCCTAGTTCATGACTGAAATTGTGAAACTTCGTAATACAGATGATATATACTCTTAAAAGTCTCTGACCGAGGTAATTAGCAGGAACACTAATTACCGTTATAAGGTTAGCATGTGGATTAAAAGATGGTTAAGTTTTACAAACCATTTGACAAGAGATGTCATTTTAATCACATAGATACATGTTCTAGGAACATGGTTTTGACAGACCCTGAATGAAACATGAAATAGAATTGTGTTCGTGTCATTAATGTTTTCATTCAGTATTAAGTTATACAGTATGAGGTATTCATCGTTCCTACTAAGAGATATATATGTGTGAGTGTTATCTAACGCTGTCCGTAAAAAGCAGTTATAATGATAATACTTCTGTATGCATAGCTTAGCTAAGGAAGTGATGGTTTACCAAAAATACTATTGTCCCTCGTATATCTGTACGAGTTATAGCATCACTGGTCCCCTTGGTAGAGTAAGATTATCTGCTAGCGGTATAATTACAAGAGTAATTATATTTGATAATATGCTCAAGATCAAGAAAATATTAAGTTAGCAAAGATGACACACATCTACTTTGAAACTGATCTGATAGCTGTGTGACAGAAGAACTGACACAAGTAAATAGTTTACTGGATCATAATATTGTACAGTACATCATCATCTGTGTAATTGGATGGTCATAGTGCATATGTTAGATGCCCTCCTATGATTATAGAAGTTAAAACATTTTTAATTCTATTTACCAACATAACACATATCCTATTGGGTCACACCGTATAGGAGCTAATTGATAGGCCTAAATTATATACACATTCGATCTGATTTTTAGTATAAAATAACTCTAATTATCATGTATTTATAATATAAAGTGATTAAAATACATCTGGAATCAAGTTACTGCGGTTGTTTGACTTTAAATGCTAGAAAAGGCGAAAAACTGAAGAAAATGACCTCCAGTGCGGACGCAGTCAGCACTTAGCCGCATTTCCAACATCACAGCGAACTCAGGAATTTTTCCTGAGCGTAATGCGTCCGCACTCCAAAACCAATGCGGGTCAATCACCCGCACTCAATACTTGGGCCGATTTCTTCAAGCTCCAGAACAACACAGAAATTTCACCAGTGCGGGTCAGCCACCCGCACCCATATCTAGTGCGGACGCACTGAGGAGATTTCGCAGGATTTGCCCAAGTTAAATAAGGAAACTCAGAGTCCAGTGCGGGTGGGCCACCCGCACTCAAACCAGTGCGGACGCACTGGAGCCGCAGAAAGCCAAATTTACACAGTTTCAACACGGTTTCTATTTTTGGCGCATCATGGACGCGTTTTGACAGCAGAATGTGGACAAGGCATCCTGGAAAACAATCCAAAAATAGCCCCCACTAACTCCACTTCCTAGCCTCTTAATTGGGCATAGCCCTTGGCTATAAAAGAGGGGGTTAGTTCCCATTCAAAGGGACATCGATTATCTCATTCTCTCTCTCTCTACACACACATTACTTAGCGATAAATTCTGAAGCAAGGAAAGCTTTCAAGCAGGGAGAAGAAGGGTTTCCTGAGCAGGATTCGGCAAGATAGAGGTTTTTGATTCAATAAAGGGTGTAATCATTTCTTTATTTCATTTCTTCTTACTTTGCCAAATTTTTGTAATGGATCTCTCCATGAGGGAGTAGATCTCTCTCTAGGGATTTAGGTCAATGCATGAACTTGTTTAATTCTATTTTATTCGAATTTTAGTTTTTATGATAATTGTTTGATTTGATTGTTAATTTCTGTGATTTATTCTTTATGAATTTCATTAGCACTTGAATTATAGTTCACCTGGTTAGGTTTAGTAAATTGAAGTAGCTTGAAATCATGTTAAATCATGTCTTTCCGCTTTATTCGGTATTTGTATCAATATTTGTTCCAAAGGCTAACATAGGTTAGAAACCCCATCAAATCATACTTGAATTCAAACAAATACCGAATAAATAGAGTTAGCAAGGAATTTTAGACCAAAGACCCCTAGATCTTCTCAAACTAGAAAGCAAACCAATCTTTATTTCTTTTATTTACAATTATTGTTTCAAACTCATTTCTTTTGGGTATTGAACCCATTCTTAGGAATTGTTAGAACAAACCCCCCCCCCAATTTACTTTTATTGCACTTTGCTTTATTATATTTTTCTGAAATTTATTACTAAAGTTTTAACATAGTAATTAAACACACTCCCTGTGGATCGATACCCGACAATATACTACACGATAGGATTGTATACTTGCAATATGAACCAAAAAGTGTATTTAGGGATAAAAGGTACATCTAATTGTACTGAAACTTTTTACCATACCCTTTGGACGTATCAAGTTTTTGGCGCCGTTGCCGGGGGTATAGTTTAATTCTAAGTTTTTACTTTACAAATTTATTTCAGATTTTTGTTCTCTTTTTGTTTGAGAGCTAACCTTAGTTCTTTTTCAGCTTTCTATGAGCTTTGGGAGAACCCCTTTAGGAACGCTCCATTATGAAGAAGAAGAATACTCAAACATGGCTACCCGATCCCTACCCATCAACTTCAATAACCACGTAGAGAATCCGGTTTTCCAACATAACGACCGAAACGCACAAGACAACCGAGATGATCAATCCGTTCATGACGAAAGTTCCCGTGTACGAGGAGTAACACTATCTCCTAACAGGAACCACAGCAACAACAATGGAAATGGCCGTAACCGTCAACAAGGACACCGCTTCGGTTTCATTCCTCATGGCCAAGATCCACGCGACATCAAGCCCTCTCTCATCCACCTTCTTGGCCAAAGTCAGTTTAGGGGAGCCCAAAACGAAGACCCACACGCCCATTTGGCGGTTTTTGAAGAACATTGTGGCACTTTCGCTCGAGAAGGAGATGATCTAGACAACCTCAAACTCAAATGCTTCCACTTGTCCCTCCGAGACAGTGCAAGAACATGGCTAAGGACCGTCAACCGAGACCACATCGAGACATGGGACGACATGGAGAAGTTATTCTTAGGAAAATACTTTCCTCCATCCAAAACCCAACATTTCCGGACGAAGATCACGACGTTCAAGCAAGCCGAGGGGGAGTCTCTAACTGAGGCATGGGACCGATGGGCGAAACTCCAACGCTTGTGCCCTAACCATGGCCTTGACATGTGGTTGCTCTTTCAATTCTTTTATGGGGGTTGCACAATAGCTACTAAAACTCATTTAAATTCAGCTGCAGGGGGAAACATGTCACGAATGGATCCGGCACAAGCCATGGCAATGATTGAAGATATGGCGATCAACCAAAGGGAGTGGACAGCCGAGCGAGGGGGACGAGCCCAAACCACACCGGGCATCATGAAAGTCGACGAGGTTACCGCCTTGAGAGCACAAATGGAGGCCTTACAACACCAAGTAGCACAAATGCATAACGCCAAATCCGTGACGAAAAAGGCTCCATGTGGCATATGTGGAGAGGCGACTCACACTACAGCCGTTTGCCAAGTCCTTATTGAAGGCGACGAGGTAGAGCAAGCAAATGCCATGTTTTATAACCAAGGCGATAAGAGGAATGACCCGATCTATAACAAGGTTAGGCAAACCGACAATTTCAATACAAACTCTTACAACCCTAACAATAGGTGGAACCATCCGAACTTCAAGTGGAAGACCGAGAATAACAATGCCAACCAATATCAAAGCCGACCCAACCAAAACTCGTACCAAGGAACCTCCCAAAATAACAATCTAGAAAAGATGATGCAAGACTTGATAACCCAACAAAGTGACTTCATAGCATATCAAAGGAACACCAACACGGATTTTTCGGATTCCTTGAGGGACTTGAAGAAGAAGTTTGAGTTCTTAGACACCAAGACCTCAATGCTAGAAACACAAGTTGCACAACAAGCGTCTTCCTCCTTCCGACAGCAAGGCACACTACCGGGCAAGCCAGACATTAACCCTAGGGAGCACGCAAAGGCAATAACCTTGAGGAGTGGCACGGAATACGAAGGACCCAAGATGCCCATCATTGAAGGGCAGCAACAACCACCAAAGGAGGCACAACAACCTCCAGCTCCTCTCAATGCGGAAACACCGGCATCGAAAGAATCTCAAGAACCGGGTAATTCTATCCCGGCCAAGGTAAAACCTACTGAAACTCCTAAGTATATTCCACCACATAGGTTTATACCCTTTCCTCAAAGGTTGGTAAAAAACAAACTTGACCAACAATATACCAAATTCATAGAACACCTCAAGAAATTGAATATCACCATCCCTTTTACCGAGGCAATTACTCACATGCCCGCTTATGCAAAATTCTTGAAAGACATACTATCTAACAAAAGATCAATTGAGGAGGTAGGTACGGTGTCCCTTAATGCGGAGTGTAGCGCTCTTTTCTTAAACAAGCTACCTCCGAAGTTGAAGGACCCCGGGAGTTTTGCAATTCCATGTATAATTGGTGATACCAAATTCGAGAGGTGCCTATGTGATTTGGGTGCAAGTGTGAGCCTTATGCCAAAGACCGTCTATCAAAGACTAAATCTTGTTGACTTGAAACCCACAAGAATGTCACTACAACTAGCCGATAAGACGATACGATACCCCGAGGGGATTGCGGAAGACGTGATTGTTATGATAGGTAAGTACTTTGTCCCGGTAGATTTTGTGGTAGTGGAAATGGAGGAGGATACCCATACCCCTCTCCTACTGGGACGGGATTTCCTAACCACAGCCGATGCAAACATTAATGTCAAAGAAGGAAAAATATCCTTTGACATTGGAGGCGAGAAGGTAAATTTTCACATGTTTAATGCCATTAAATTCCCTTCAAATGATAATGATTATATTTGTAGATTGGATGTTTTAGATTCAATTTTAGCTACTCATGAGGAGGAAGAGATGGTGAACGAACAACTTGACCAAGTACTTGAAGAAACCGGCTTCGAAAACGATCAAACTGGTGAAAATTTTCACCAGTGCGGGTCAGACACCCGCACTGACACGGAGTGCGTCCGCACTGAGCCCCCTGAAGCTGCAGACTCAATTTCCCGAGCCCAGTACGTCCGCACTGACCACCCAGTGCGGATCAACCACCCGCACTCAGCAATTTCAGCCCAAATTTGTGCCGTTTTGACCGATTCCGGTGCACCAAAGGTCGAGCTCAAGCCTCTGCCCCACCCTTCGCTATGAATACTTGGGGGAAGACGAGACATACCCGGTGATCGTCAACTCCGAGCTCAACAAAGAACAAACCGAGAAACTCTTACACGAGCTAAGGCTACACCGGAAGGCAATTGGCTACACGATCGATGATCTAACCGGCATCAGTCCCTCCCTTTGCATGCATAGAATTTTGATGGATGATGACCACAAACCCACTGTTGAAGCACAACGAAGGCTCAATCCGAATCTAAAGGAGGTGGTAAAGAAGGAAATCCTCAAACTACTTGATGTCGGCATCATCTACCCGATCTCCGATTCCAAATGGGTAAGCCCGGTTCATGTAGTTCCAAAAAAGGGAGGCACAACAGTGGTGAAGGGCGAAGATGACAAAATGATCTCCACGAGGGTGGTCACCGGATGGAGGATGTGCATCGATTACCGAAAACTCAACAATGCAACAAGGAAAGATCACTTCCCTCTACCATTCGTGGATCAAATGCTCGAACGGCTAGCCAATCACACACACTTTTGTTACCTAGATGGGTATAGCGGATTCTTTCAAATCCCCATACACCCCGAGGACCAAGAGAAGACAACTTTTACTTGTCCATACCGTTCGCGTATCGAAGGATGCCGTTCGGTCTATGCAATGCCCCAGCTACGTTCCAAAGGGCCATGATGGCTATTTTTTCATATTTATTAGAAAATTCCGTAGAGGTCTTCATGGACGATTTTTCAGTTTTTGGTACTTCTTTTGATGATTGCCTAACTAACTTGATTAAAGTTTTAGAACGTTGTGAGCAGGTCAATCTAGTGCTAAACTGGGATAAGTGCCACTTCATGGTGCAAACGGGGGTTGTCATAGGCCACGTGGTGTCTTCCAAAGGCTTAGAAGTCGACAAGGCAAAAGTTGAAGTGATAGAGAAGCTACCATATCCGACTTGTGTCAAGGATGTGAGAAGTTTTCTAGGGCATGCCGGGTTCTATCGGCAGTTTATCAAGGATTTTTTCAAAATTTGTAAACCTCTTACCAATCTAACTATGAAAGATGCAGAATATAATTTTGATAAACCTTGCATAGATGCTTTTGATAGGATCAAGAAGGCGCTAATCTCAGCCCCAATACTCCGACCACCTAATTGGGAGATGTCGTTCGAGATTATGTGTGATGCGAGCGATTTCGCCGTTGGGGCCGTGCTAGGACAAAGGATCGACAACAAGCCACATGTGATCTATTATGCGAGCAAAGTCCTAGATGAAGCACAAATGAATTACACAACCACGGAAAAAGAATTCTTAGCCGTCATATTCGCTATAAACAAATTCCGGCCCTACTAGGTGGGATCCAAGGTAGTTGTCTATACCGATCATGCGGCAATCTGATATCTTCTCAACAAGAAGGATGCCAAACCACGACTAAGTCTTCTCAACAACGGGGGTTGTCAACTACCTTACATGCAGTATAATACCTCCCGATCTAACTTATCAACAATGAAAAAAATTCTTTTCGGATGTGAAAAATTATTTTTGGGATGAACCGTTGTTGTTTAAGTTAGGGGTGGATGGTATCCATAGAAGGTGTGTACCTCACGAGGAAACTGAACAAATTCTTCATTGTTGCCACTCATCCGCCTATGGAGGACACGCTTCAACCGACAAAACCGTCGCCAAAGTTCTTCAAGCTGGGTTCTTTTGGCCCACACTCTTTCAAGATGCAAGGGAGTATGTGCTTAGGTGCGACAAATGTCAAAGAACCGGGAACATATTAAGAAGACATGAGATGCCCCTAAACACCATACTAGAAGTCGAATTATTTGATGTTTGGGGGATCGACTTCATGGGTCCATTTCCTAGTTCTTGCAACAACAAGTACATCCTCGTAGCGGTAGATTATGTGTCAAAATGGGTAGAAGCCATAGCTAGCCCAACCGCCGACTCCGCCGTGGTAAGAAAACTCTTTAAAAAGATTATTTTTCCTAGGTTCGGAGTACCCCGAGTGGTGATAAGTGATGGCGGATCTCATTTCGTAAACCGCCAATTCGACAACCTTCTATTCAAATACGGAGTCAAGCACAAGGTGGCCACACCATACCATCCTCAAACAAGCGGGCAAGTGGAGGTGTCTAATCGCGAGATCAAGAACATCCTACAAAAAGTGGTCAACACATCAAGAAAAGATTGGTCTCTCAAATTAGACGAAGCTCTATGGGCGTATCGCACCGCCTTCAAAACACCCATAGGTATGACTCCTTTTAAGCTAGTTTATGGAAAGCCGTGTCATTTGCCGGTTGAACTTGAGCACAAAGCTTATTGGGCCATTAGAGCCCTAAATTTTGACCTGAGGGCTGCCGGTGAGAAAAGAATCCTTGACCTTCATGAATTAGAAGAATTGCGTCTTAATGCATATGAAAATGCCAAGTTATATAAAGAAAAGACAAAAAGATGGCATGATAAACGCATCATTAGGCGGGATTTTAAAGAAGGGGACACGGTTCTATTCTACAACTCAAGACTCCGACTCTTTCCCGGCAAATTGAGATCAAAATGGAATGGTCCATACAAGGTGGAGAGGGTATTTAATCATGGAGCAATTGAAATTTGGAGCGAACGAACCGGGGTATTGAAAGTAAATAGACAACGCCTCAAGCATTTTAACTTTGCAAGTCCGATAGGCGAGGGAGAGAGAATTCAATTAGAAGACCCACACGAATAGTGAGCACGAATCATGTCGAGCTCACGACGTAAAATTGAGCGCTTCTTGGGAGGCAACCCAAGGTTTTATTTATTTTCATTACCTTCATGCACTTTATTTTACTTAGTTTATCTTAATTGTTAGAATTAATCACTTTATGAGATTTACAAGGATAAAAACCGTCGAAAAATCATCCAGTGCGGATCAACCATCCGCACTACAGGTAAGTTTTCCGATTTTCAGAATTTCAAGTGATCAGTGCGGATGGGCCCACCCGCACTGATCCCAGTGCGTCCGCACTGCATGTCATTTCTTCAGAAATTTGAAAAATTGAAAATTTTTGTCGGTGCGGACGGGGCCACCCGCACCCATCTCAGTGCGTCCGCACTGATTCACCTCTTTAAACCTGACCCCTTCGTTTTTCTTTGCGCCCTTTCATTTCAATAACTCCAAATCACGGTTTTCTCTCTCCCAAAACCGAAAACCCTCTTCCTCAACCTATTTCTTCATCCCCTTTTCATTTACTACCGTTTATTTCTTCTCCTTCTTCTCTTTTGTTCTCCAAAACCGAAGAACTCGCCTATTTTAAGCCATTCCAAGCGCCACTACTCCAAAACTCGGATCTTTTCACGTTTTCTAGAAATTTTCACGATCTACACGAGGTTTGATCTCTCCTTACTCTAAATTTCATTATTTTGTAGTTAGATCTGTAAAATGGTACAAAAAAATCGACCAAATCGGCCAAAAATTTGAAAACGGTGAAAAAATCGGCCTCTAGTACGGATGGGCCCAACCGCACTCAATCTTTCAAAACCCTAGATAGTCTCAAGTACTCAGTGCGGCCAGACCACCCGCACTGGATATGAGTGCGTCCGCACTCAACCAAGAAAACCAGCATAACATTGTCCAAGTACCCAGTGCGGCCGAACCACCCGCACTAAGAGCCAGTGCGTCCGCACTAGGCTCAGGTTGGGTCCGATTACCACCAGAACAATACAATTGACACCAGTGCGTCCGCACTGAACATAAATTCAATGAAATCTCTCAAAATTTTAACTTTTCTAATCTGTAGAACAAATGGAGCGCAAATCCAAGAGAACCAGGTCTGGGAAAGGGAAGGGGCAGAGCAGTTTCCAACCACTTCCATATCAACCCGCCACGCCTTTAACCAATGATCAAGAGATAAGGCAGAATCTTCTGGAGTATCAACGGACCATCGAACCATCCCGGTGGATCTGCACCTATACCCTACAGACATTGCGACTCACTGATACGGTGCAGATGCTGACCCAGAGACTTGGGCTGTGGGATTTTCTATGTGATGAAGTCGAGACCTATAAGAAGATCACAATCGAATTCCTCTCCTCCTACGAATTCGACAGGGACTCAAGGACAATGAGTTTCAACCTTGGGGGTTATCACCATGAGTTGCACACCACCGAACTCATGGCCGGTCTAGGGTTACCAACCGAGAATGTTGAAGAGATGTGCACGACCCTCCGTTTCTACAATGACATGAATGAACATCAGTTCCGAGTCCTCACATGCCATGAAGGCGAGCTCGGGAGGCAAAGGGTCAAGAATGTCCTCCACCCGGCAATACGTTATCTCTAACGGGTACTCTCTTACACTCTTTTTGCCCGAGGGGAGACCGCTTCGGTCTTCAACTTCGCAGATATGACTTATGTTTGCAGCATGCTCCGAAGAAATAATGGGGAGATGCGTTACATGCCACACCTCGGGTACCACTTGACCAAGCATATATATAATGTAGCGCATAACAGGCAATCGGGGGGCATAGTTCGCATTGGAGGGATCATCACAAAGATTGCCCGACACTTGCACATACCACTCGGAGATGATGTGGTACCGGGCTATACTCTAGTGGATATCGCTGGGCTAGAAAGAGCAAGATTGATCAAGTTTTCGATGATATCCAAGAGGCGTGGATCAACTTGGGACCGGGCAACATCCGACACCGGTTACCTCTACAGAATCAGCTTGATCCATTGAACTACAACTCATGGAAAATCATAGCTGACCCACTCGAAGCCCAGGAGCCAGTTCCCCCACAACCTCCTGAGCTTCATGCCGGTCCTCAACCAGTCGCCGATGCCGCTCAGCCACAAGGGTACCCGACGGCTCAACAAATGTGGGACTTCATGCAGTCCATACAAGCCTCAATGCAATCCATGCAGACATCCCTCGGTGACTTGCGCATACATGTTGACCGCCGCATGGATACCATTGAGCACCGCTTAGATGAGGTGGAGACCGAGGCCGCCTGCGCGAATTACTATGCCAAGCAAGGAGTCCAGTCCAACACTCCCGATTATGAGGACGATCCACCCACACCTCCATACCAAAGAAGGGCAGCCATCCGGAGAGAGCAAGAGATGGCCCGGGTGCGTGCGGAGGCAGCAAGACTTGCAGCTGAACAACAAGCAGATGCAGCAGCTCAAGCCGGACAACAAGCTGTTGTTCGTACAATAATCATTTTCGTCTATTTGACTAATTTGCAAAAACATATAATTATTGAATTTTACGATTTCTTCTATTTTAAGATTATGCAGATTCAAGAAGAGTTGGAACTGCGATGTAATATGTTTGTACAGAAGAAATCATGAAGATCTTTATCAAGAATATAAATTGTAAAATTAAAAGCTTGGTAAAGTAAGTTTGAGGCTGTTTTTACAGAGCAAAACGTTATAACGTTTTACTCCTGTCAAAAACACTAAGTAAAAGCTTGAACAAACTCAGAGGAAAACATAAAACGTTACAACGTTTTATAAAAACGTTATAACGTTTTTATAATGTTAAAGGACTGTGACATCCAGCTGTACAAATCCTCTAAAACGTTATAACGTTTTTATAAAACGTTGTAACGTTTTAGAGATGTTAAGGAACTACGAAATCCAGTTGTACAAGAGTCTTAAAACGTTATAACGTTTTCAGAAAACGTTATAACGTTTTAATTAAATTTGTTCTTCAAAACAATATGTTTTTGATCAAGATTTTACAGAACAAAACGTTATGTAACATTTTATAATCGTTATAACGTTTTTGAACATTTTGCTGAGCTATCAGAAAATTAAAACCCTAAATCGCACTTTGAACTAAAACGTTATAACGTTTTATAAAACGTTGTAACGTTTTTTGTCAAACAGCTCATTTTTAGGCTGGCACTATAAATAGAGCAGTGGGGTTTCTTCCCCATCCATCTGAGCCGACCCTAATTAATTCAAAAGCGATTTTCTGAGAGCTTAGCCTACTCCATTGTTGTGAGAGCTTAAAACTTCAAAATCCCTCAAGCAACCTCAAACCTACTTCACTAATCTTGATATAGATTAGGTTAGAGTGATCTATTGAGTGTTTCTCTTGTGTTTCTAGACAATCGAGACCTTGTTCTCATCTCTTTGAGTTGGCCGTTTGACTTCCCGCTTGGTGTGTAAGGGCTCAACGGTTCACAAGTTGTAATCCTTTCGTATTGGGTAATAGAAAGGAGCACCACACAAGGTTGCGAAGCCCCGGAGACGTAGGCCTTTGTTTTGCCGAACTCCGTTATCATCCCGCGTGTCAATTTCTCTAAACTCATCTATTTACTTTCAATTGCAATTATTTTCAGTTTTTGAGCTAATTAGAGGTGCCCCTAAGTGTAACAAAGTGGTATCAGAGCAAGTTACTCGAATTAAGACACACTTAATTGGAGATTAGATCAACTTGACAAATGGCACCCTATAGATCCGTGAAAGAACCCCTAATTTTTGGTACTACTACCAAAAATTTCATGCATTGGAAGAAAATCATGATTAATTACTTGAATACCCTTGAGGTGTGGTATGTGGTTGAAAAGGGGTATACACCAACATACACAAATGTTGCTACCGAGGGTTCAACCGATGCCAAAATTGAGACCGTCGATTCCAAACAAACCAAGAAAGACAATGACCTAGCAACCAATGCCATATTCAATTTGGTTAGTGAATCGGTAGCCTCACTCTTTGGGAGTGCATCAATTGCAAAAGAAATGTGGGATGCTCTTGTAAACCGGTATGAAGGAAATACCCAAATCAAACGAACCAAAATAACCGGTTTAGAAGCAAAATTTGAAACCTTTAAGGTTGAAGATGGTGAAAGCATTGAGGATATGTATAATAGACTTTTGCATATCCAAAATGAGTTTACCGAATTGGGAGAATCACTTTCTAACAATAAAATTGTAGGAAAGCTATTGAGAGTGATGCTCATGAGGGATAGATGGTCCGGGTTGGTGAGTGCTCTAGAGGCAATCCAAGGCACGCACGACACATTCACACCGGATGACCTCTATGCTCATTTTAGAAGTTTTGAAGAAAAACTTCGACAATCCGGTGATTTGAAGCAAAGCTCAAAATCCAAAACCGTAGCTTTTCCGGCACAAAACCGTAACTTTCCAAGCTCCTCAAACACTCGTCTTTCAAATGATCAATTTATCAACAAAATTGATCATGAAACATCCAAGGATGCCCTTCTCTTATCCAAGATGTTTCAAGGAATGTTTGACTTTGAAAGAAAATACAACAAGGAACAAGAAGAGAAGAACAAAAGGGTAATGTGTTTCGCTTGCCATAGAGAGGGGCATTTCATTCAAACATGCTTCAAGCTATTTCCACAATTGAAGAATACAAATGGCGAAACACAACAAGATCGAAAACCAAGACAAAAGTATGATGGGTACAAGAAGAAGAAAGCCAAAGCTATGCAAGCTTTGTTCTCGGATAGCGAGACGGAACAATCTGATACGGAATCGGAGAATGAAGAGGAGATCAACCTTGCATTAATGGCAAGTGTAGATGAATGTCCCTCGAAAATTGACATAGACTCAATTATAGCTAGCAAGAACATCACCGATGAAACAACCATCAACTTTCTAATGGAGCTTGTTAAATCAAGGAATGCCAAGGAGGGAGATGATGGAGTCAACACCTCAACAAACTTCGCTAGTGAGGTACATTCAACCCTTAGTCTTGATGGTTATGAGACCGAACTTGAATTTATAAATGAAGGTGGTGAAGAATATAGTGGTGAAATTGATATTGAAAATTGTATAATCACAAATGAGACCAATAATGACTTGAGTACAAATCGGTTAGACACCAATGATGCAAGCACTTTCAAAAATGAAATTCTAATGCACGATGATAATGAATCTAGGTTGAAATCACTCCTTGATGAGTCCAATAGAACCTTGGTTGAGAAGGAAGGTATTATTCAAAAATTAATTGCTAAAAATGACATGTTAGAACTTGAAAATAAAAAGTTAAAAGCATCACACTTAGGTGAAATAGGCATTTTAAAAGTTAAAGTTCAAACCTTAGAAACCGAAATTCGGGCATTGAGATCTCGTAGTGAATTATCAAAAGTCACTAGTCTAGATCCCTATTATGTGAGCAAGTTGATACATGATCAATCCTATTATAAAAATGATAGAGTTGGTCTTGGATTTGAGAAGGGTAAATCCTCACTTAAATCTAATCACATGAAAGGCCCTAAAGGAAAAGGGGAACATTCTCAAACTTCAAGTATTCCAAATGCCAAACTAAAGTTTAATTGTGAACAATATTCAACTTATCAATTTTTTTACTAAAAAGGGTTTAACTCCTTTGAACAAGGAGTCATCTAGATTGAAGTCTTCTCATGCCCCAAATGCTAAACAAGATCAAAAGTTACCAAATTATGCATTTAGGTACAAGTACAATAAAAGAATTTCTAAGAACAAAAATGCTTCTAAAGATTGTGATAGGAACACTCTTAATCCAAAAGGGTCAAACAAAACATATTTCAAAGGACCCGATGGATGGTTTTATGAATTCAAAAATAAAATTGTTTTACAAAACCAAACTCAAAGAAATGGTTTAGCTAGAGATGTTCCCCAACATCACAATAGATTTGATTCTAACAAAACCAAGAGTGTTGCATTTAAAGTTGCAAATAGGTCACATGGTAGTAATAAAAGTAGTTTGCATGAAGTGAAGTACCAATCCATTCTCAAACAAGGTTCTACTACTCAAAAGCAATCAACTACAATGTGCACCTATTGTTGCAAACTTGGTCACATTTCCTTAGAATGTAGATTTAGGAATGTAAACAACAAACATAGTGTTGTTTGGGTTCCTAAAGCTATACTAGCTTAGGTTCACACTTAATCTCCCCTAAAAGTATTATAATTGCCAAACATAAAGGGGGAGATTAAAAACAAGGTATATGTTAGTTACTAACTCAATAATAACTAATATATACTTTGTAGGTGTGTTTGATTTCATCTCAAAAGGAAAGTGCTTGGATCATTGATAGTGGATGCTCACACCATATGACCGGTGACAAATCTAATTTTAAATTCTTAGAACCATATGATGGAGGTACGGTTACCTTTGGCAATAATCAAAGAAAGAGCTCTATTATTGGTATAGGCTCAATTGGTAACCAACACTTGACCATATCTAATGTATCTCTTGTTGATGGATTAGATTACAACTTACTTAGTGTAAGTAAGCTATGTGATTCGGGATATTACACTAAATTTGATACTAATGCTTGTCATATAGTTAGGTCCTCGGATGAAGCGTTAATATATTCGGGTAAAAGAAAGAAAAATGTGTACTATCTATATTTTACCCATTTTGATTCCGGTGAAACATGTCTAAGTGTCATATCTAATGGATCATGGTTATGGCATCGTAGATTAGGTCATGTTTCAATTGATACCATTAGGAAATTAGTGAAATTAGATCTTGTGCGTGGCTTACCAACACATAAACTAGAACTTGAAGGACTATGTGAAGCTTGTGTTCAAGGTAAACAAACCAAAAGTAGTTTTAAATCCAAGGATATGGTTTCAACCGATCAACCTTTGCAATTACTACATATGGATTTATTTGGACTAATAAGTGTACCAAGTTTAGCTAAAAAGAAATATGCATATGTAATTTTAGATGACTATAGTCGCTTTACTTGGGTTTTGTTCCTACAACACAAGGATAAAGCAATTAGCAACTTCATTGAATTTTGCAAACGTGTTGAAAATGAAAAGGGATAAAAAAATCATTAGGATTAGAAGTGACCATGGGGGGGGAATTTGAAAATGCAAAATTTGATCAACTTTGCTCTAAAAGGGGATACAAACATGAGTATTCGGCTCCTCGCACACCTCAACAAAATGGGGTAGTTGAGAGGAAGAACCGAACCTTAGTTGAGCTTGCCCGAACCATGCTAAACGAATACTCCTTACCTAAACACTTGTGGGCCGAGGCGGTAAATACGGCATGCTACGTGGTAAATCGCATAAGCATAAGGACCATATTGAATAAAACACCATATGAGCTATGGAAAGGGTACAAGCCTAAGATATCTCATTTTAGAGTATTTGGTTCAAAATGCTTTGTTCTCGATGAATCTCCCAAAGTAACTAAATTTGATTCTAAATTAATTGAGGGAATGTTTGTAGGATACTCAAACTTAAGCAAAGCCTATAGAATTTACATTCCATCTCAAAAAATTGTAATTGAATCCGTGCATGTTAAATTTGATGAAAATGCTAATCAAGAGGTCGAGAAAGGTATTGAGATTGTAGGTGTTGAAGTGCCAATTCTTGATCAAGATGAAGTTGAGACAAGAACCGACACAATTGAGAATCAACCCGAGCAAACTCAACCCGAAATGGATACAACCAACAATATTGAGACGGATCAAATAATTGAAGATGCAAACAATAATGAGATGGATCCAATAGTTGAAGGAATGCAAACCGAAGAGATACAACCTTCACGAATTGAGTATCAAATTCCCCAAGACCTAAGGAAAGTATCATCTCATCCTCTTTCTAATGTAATTGGGGATCCTAGGGAAAGGGTTAAAACAAGATCCGAATTAAATCAAATGATTAGTCATTGTGCATTTGTATCTCATATCGAACCTAAAAATTTTAAAGATGCAAATGTAGACCCAAATTGGATTTGTGTCATGCAAGAAGAACTTGCTCAATTTGAAAGGAACAAAGTTTGGGAACTTATACCAAAGCCAAATGATAGAATGATTATTGGAACAAAATGGGTCTTTAGAAATAAAAAGGATGAAGATGGAAATGTAATTCGCAACAAAGCTAGGTTGGTAGCTCAAGGGTACAAACAACAATATGGTATTGACTTTGAAGAAACCTTTGCTCCCGTAGCTCGTCTTGAATCCATTAGAATGCTTTTAGCATATGCATCAAACAAAAATTTCAAATTATTCCAAATGGATGTTAAAAGTGCATTTTTAAATGGATTCATAGATGAGGAGGTGTATGTTAATCAACCTCAAGGCTTTGTTGATTCAACATTTCCTAATCATGTGTATAGACTCACCAAAGCTCTCTATGGACTCAAACAAGCCCCTAGGGCATGGTATGGTAGATTAAGTTCCTTTCTAATTGACAATGAATTCATTAGAGGCAATAATGATACAGCTCTCTTCACCAAGAAAAGAGATGGATCACTTTTGGTGGTTCAAATCTATGTAGATGACATAATTTTTGGTTCACCTAATGCGGCACTTGCCGAGGAATTTTCTTCTCTTATGAGTAGTGAATTCGAGATGAGCATGATGGGTGAATTGAATTTCTTCTTGGGACTCCAAATCAAGCAACTCATGGATGGCACCTTTGTGAGCCAAACCAAGTATGCAAAGGAGTTGATCAAGAAGTTTGGAATGACCGAAAGCAACACAAGCAAAACTCCAATGGCTACGAATGCAAATCTTGACTCGGATCCGAATGGCACATCCGTGGACATCACTCAATACCGAGCTATGATAGGTAGCCTACTTTATTTAACCGCCAGTAGACCCGATATAATGTTTGCGGTATGTCTATGTGCTAGGTATCAAGCAAATCCCAAAGAATTACACTTGAAAGCCGTCAAAAGAATTCTTAAATATGTCAAGGGTAGTTTAAATTTGGGATTATGGTATGGCAAACAATCGGATTTAGACTTGATAGGATATGCCGATGCCGATGCCGATTTTGCCGGTGACTGTATGGATAGAAAAAGCACAAGTGGTACATGCCAATTTCTTGGTGGTTCACTTGTATCTTGGTCGAGTCGCAAACAAACCTCGGTTGCCCTTTCCACAACGGAAGCCGAGTATGTAGCGGCCGGTAGTTGTTGCACACAAATTCTTTGGATGATCCAATCCTTAAATGATTATGAAATTCGCTTCCGCAACGTACCAATTATGTGTGACAATACTAGTGCCATTATGATATCCAAGAATCCGGTCCTTCATTCTAGAACCAAGCACATAGAGATAAGGCATCATTTCATTAGGGATCTCATAGAAAAAGGTGAAATTGAACATAAACATATCGACACCAAAGAACAAATTGCCGATATATTCACAAAACCCTTGAATACTCAACAACACAATGAATTAAGGTTGAAATTAGGCATGCTTGAATTTAGAGAATAAGGCATTCAAATCTTCATATCAAAACAACTCATAGCAATCAAAATAGTTAATCTTAAAACTGATCTGCAAATGCAAAACGTTGGAAACGTTTATAAAACGTTATAACGTTTTTCATCTAATATACTTGTTAAGCAGTTTGAACAGCTAAAACGTTATAACGTTTCATTAATCGTTGTAACGGTTTAATTAAATTTCTAAAAAATCTGAGAGTTCGACTTGTTGTCACATTTTACAGGGATAAACGTTGTATAAACGTTGGTGAAACGTTACAATGTTTTCATGATTCATTTGAAAATTAGAAGTTCTGCATATAACGTTATAACGTTTCTTTACTCGTTGGAACGATTCAACTAATCAGTTCTCTTACCAAAAACGTTACAACGATTTAAATCGAATTTTTGAAAATTTGAGAATTAAAATTTCACAAGTCAGTAGTCTCGAGACAGAACAAATCGTTAAGAAATCGTTATAACGTTTGAAGTAAATAACGCAGTAATTTCCAAAACGTTACAACGTTTTGGAAAACGTTATAACGTTTTACAGCGAAAAGGGATTATTTCCAGAATCCGATCCGTTTCTCTCCTTTCTTCTTCTCCAAACACCCACACCTCTTCATCTCTCTCTCTCTCTCTCTCTACTCCGCCATTTTTCTCTCTCTCTCTCTCTCTTCTTCATCCAACCTCACCAAGTCACCGTTTCAAGAACAAATAACACCATTTTTCTCTCCTCTCTTCTCTCTATCCGAATCTCTCTCTCAAATCTCCATTCTCTCTCTCTCCACTCTCTTCTCCAAAACCCTAACCGAAACCCTACTTGCAAATCCGGCGATCCGACCGTTGGTTTGACGATCCAAGTTCATCACTACACTTCTCCTGCTTCACTTTCCTTCGTTTGGTGCTTCATTCATCAATCGGTAATTCTTCAAAGTTTAACTCAATCTAATGGCTCCAAGGAAATGTGCTGTTAATAAGGGCAAGAAAGGGACCGTATGGGGGATGAGGTTCCAGGTAGCGGAGGTAATATTGAACCTAATTGGGAATTGGAACAAACCAACCGGTATCTCTTTAGGGATGTTGTGGGGTATGAGAACTACATGTACTCGTTCCGTAACCGGCACTTATCCAAGTGCTATTATTTTGATAAGTCAACTGTCACGTTTAGTGCTCCCGAGGATAATAAGATCCTCAATTACATAACTCATTGGAATTGGCACCCGGTTTTAAGTTGTAGTGAGTCATTTACCAAAATTCTCACTCGTGTTTTCTACGCAAATTTAAGATTTCAAGATGAACCATTCATACTCACTACTTGGATTTGTGGGAGAGAAATTGCCTTGTCTCTTGGAAACATAGCCACTTGGCTTGAGGTACCAAATGATGGTGAGGAGACATATATCCTAAGAGGTTGGCCCCAAATGGCACTTGGTATGCCCGATCAATACAAAACATGGTTTGACCGAAATAATAGGGGTGGGGCACCTATCTATGTATCCAACCTTCCCTCTCTCCATCGGTTGCTCTTTAACTTTATTAACAACATCTTAATTCCAAAAGCAACCATCAAAACCAATCTCGAGTGGGGTCCAATGTACTATCTTCGTCACCTTATTCAAATGGATAAAACCTTCAACATCCCATACATCATCCTTCGTCATATGAGAAGTGCCTTGCATAGCAAGGTAGCTTCATTACCTTACGCCAACCTAATTCATAGAATCATTCGGGCAAATGGGATAGTATTACCCGAGAACCAACAGTTTGAAAATCCAATTCATTTGGTTGATCACTTGACAAAGACCGGTTGGGTCCAACACTATTCCCATTCGGGTCTACGGTGCTTTGCACCCGATCAAAGGGATATAAACTCTTGGATAAAAGCCACAGATGCCGCACCAAACCAATATTGGGATCCCGAGGAAGTTCTCCAACAAGAAAATCAAGAACAAGTTCCACCGGTTAATCCTCAACCCTTTGCAATGCCTCCAATGGATCAATTTGTACTCCCACAAGGACCCGAAGCTCAAATGGAATTTCTTTGCCGTGAGATGTATGCTCAACGGCTTGAAATTCAAGCGATGAGAAAGGAGCAGCAGCAAGTTCGACTACGAGTCAATCGTAATTACAGGGAAATTGGATTGCTTCGTGAATCACAATCAAGTCTCACGCAACGATTCATCAATCAATACGGTGTCGAAAGCACTTCGGCATCTCAACCAATTCCTCAACCTCAACAAGATGGGAATGAAGATGAAGAGCTTGATGATCCAAATGATGAGGAGGTCCTTGAAGATGATGGCGAGGATGAGGAGCTCCAAGATATGGGTACGGGGAGAAATGATATGCGTGACGATTAGTTTCTCAAACTCTAGCTTTAAAAACTTAACTAATTTTGATTGCTATGTTTGGTTGCATGAACTATTTTATGTTTAATTGCATGTTTATTTTAATTGTTAACTTCTTAATTAATCTAAATGCTAGTGTTGATTGCATTGAGGAATTATGACTTAATTAGAATTTAAATTGCTAAAATTGTGAATTCTAAGCATTTCAAATGATTTATGGGTTTAAATGAAAAAGGTCAATTGGGTGAAATGCTTGAAATTGTTTGAGTCACTTGAATTGCATGAATTGATTGAATTGTTAAATTGGATATTTTATATTTGGTGTGGATATGTATGAGATGTAGGTATTTTAAATGTGGTATGTGAATTGATAACTTGTTAGGGGCTATATTGCAAAATTGCATAAATATGTCAAATTGGATATCTTGGAGCCTTGACAAGTTGTATTGAGTTACTTGAATTGCATGATTTGAAATGTTGTATATACATGGTTTTATGCATATTGATACGCATGACATTATATATTGAATTAAAAAAATTGAATTGTCTTGTATGTTAGAATTACACCCTCAATTATATTTTATTTGTGAATTATCAATTGTTATATTGCAAAATTGAGGGGGAGTGCATATTTTGAGGGGGAGCACTTAAAATTAGTGCTAATTTTTATTCCCTTTCGTCGATTTCCAAAAAGGGGGAGAAATTGGTACCAATTGCTAGACATACAAAATCAAAATTGGGTGAACCAAATTGGAAAATTTTCGATCTATGCACGTACTCGCATTATATGTTTTTGCAAATCGTCAAAAGGGGGAGATTGTTGTTCGTACAATAATCATTTTCGTCTATTTGACTAATTTGCAAAAACATATAATTATTGAATTTTACGATTTCTTCTATTTTAAGATTATGCAGATTCAAGAAGAGTTGGAACTGCGATTTCTTCTATTTTAAGATTCTGTTTCTACAATGACATGAATGAACATCAGTTCCGAGTCCTCACATGCCATGAAGGCGAGCTCGGGAGGCAAAGGGTCAAGACTGTCCTCCACCCAGCAATACGTTATCTCCAACGGGTACTCTCTTACACTCTTTTTGCCCGAGGGGACACCGCTTCGGTCTTCAACTTCGGAGATATGACTTATGTTTGCAGCATGCTCCGAAGAAATAATGGGGAGATGCGTTACATGCCACACCTCGGGTACCACTTGGCCAAGCATATATATAATGTAGCGCATAACAGGCAATCGGGGGGCATAGTTCGCATTGGAGGGATCATCACAAAGATTGCCCGACACTTGCACATACCACTCGGAGATGATGTGGTACCGGGCTATACTCTAGTGGATATCGCTGGGCTAGAAAGAGCAAGATTGATCAAGTTTTCGATGATATCCAAGAGGCGTGGATCAACTTGGGACCGGGCAACATCCGACACCGGTTACCTCTACAGAATCAGCTTGATCCATTGAACTACAACTCATGGAAAATCATAGATGACCCACTCGAAGCCCAGGAGCCACTTCCCCCACAACCTCCTGAGCTTCATGCCGGTCCTCAACCAGTCGCCGATGCCGCTCAGCCACAAGGGTACCCGACGGCTCAACAAATGTGGGACTTCATGCAGTCCATGCAAGCCTCAATGCAATCCATGCAGACATCCCTCGGTGACTTGCGCATACATGTTGACCGCCGCATGGATACCATTGAGCACCGCTTGGATGAGGTGGAGACCGAGGCCGCCTGCGCGAATTACTATGCCAAGCAAGGAGTCCAGTCCAACACTCCCGATTATGAGGACGATCCACCCACACCTCCATACTAAAGAAGGGCAGCCATCCGGAGAGAGCAAGAGATGGCCTGGGTGCGTGCGGAGGCAGCAAGACTTGCAGCTGAACAACAAGCAGATGCAGCAGCTCAAGCCGGACAACAAGCTGTTGTTCGTACAATAATCATTTTCGTCTATTTGACTAATTTGCAAAAACATATAATTATTGAATTTTACGATTTCTTCTATTTTAAGATTATGCAGATTCAAGAAGAGTTGGAACTGCGATGTAATATGTTTGTACAGAAGAAATCATGAAGATCTTTATCAAGAATATAAATTGTAAAATTAAAAGCTTGGTAAAGTAAGTTTGAGGCTGTTTTTACAGAGCAAAACGTTATAACGTTTTACTCCTGTCAAAAACACTAAGTAAAAGCTTGAACAAACTCAGAGGAAAACATAAAACGTTACAACGTTTTATAAAAACGTTATAACGTTTTTATAATGTTAAAGGACTGTGACATCCAGCTGTACAAATCCTCTAAAACGTTATAACGTTTTTATAAAACGTTGTAACGTTTTAGAGATGTTAAGGAACTACGAAATCCAGTTGTACAAGAGTCCTAAAACGTTATAACGTTTTCAGAAAACGTTATAACGTTTTAATTAAATTTGTTCTTCAAAACAATATGTTTTTGATCAAGATTTTACAGAACAAAACGTTATGTAACATTTTATAATCGTTATAACGTTTTTGAAAATTTTGCTGAGCTGTCAGAAAATTAAAACCCTAAATCGCACTTTGAACTAAAACGTTATAACGTTTTATAAAACGTTGTAACGTTTTTTGTCAAACAGCTCATTTTTAGGCTGGCACTATAAATAGAGCAGTGGGGTTTCTTCCCCATCCATCTGAGCCGACCCTAATTAATTCAAAAGCAATTTTCTGAGAGCTTAGCCTACTCCATTGTTGTGAGAGCTTAAAACTTCAAAATCCCTCAAGCAACCTCAAACCTACTTCACTAATCTTGATATAGATTAGGTTAGAGTGATCTATTGAGTGTTTCTCTTGTGTTTCTAGACAATCGAGACCTTGTTCTCATCTCTTTGAGTTGGCCGTTTGACTTCCCGCTTGGTGTGTAAGGGCTCAACGGTTCACAAGTTGTAATCCTTTCGTATTGGGTAATAGAAAGGCGCACCATACAAGGTTGCAAAGCCCCGGAAACGTAGGCCTTTGTTTTGCCGAACTCCGTTATCATCCCGCGTGTCAATTTCTCTAAACTCATCTATTTACTTTAAATTGCAATTATTTTCAGTTTTTGAGCTAATTAGAGGTGCCCCTAAGTGTAACACAAGCCGCCAATGATGAAGAAGAGGACGGCGAGGACATGGATGAGGATCATAATTGATCTCATTCCGCACCACCACCACCGCAAGACCAGTGTATCGTGTTTCTTCTCATCTTTTTCGTTTATTTTTACGCATTGAGGACAATGCTTAATTTAAGCTTGGGGGATGGGGAAGAAATTGTATCTGCATGCATGTTTATTTTAATTTTTAGTTTATTTAATTGTTAGAATTAATTTTTGTTGTTACGATTCATAACTATGTTTTTTACTTGACCTTGAGTAGGATTTGTGAAATTAAACTTAATTGTTTGAGATTACAAGTTTGTCAAGATGTTTTATGTAGTTATGAAAAATAGAGTCTTGCACGATTGAACTTAATTGTTTGAAAATGCATAAAGTATAAAATCATGTTTAAATTGTGTATTAGAAGTTGGCAAAAATAAGAATTTTTCAAAAAAAAAAAATCTGCGTGATTGACAAAACATTAGAAATTTTAGTGCGAATTTTTATAAGTTTTTAGTAATACCCTTGGAATAATTTGAAATAACCACATAATTTGGCGAAAAACTTTGTGGAAATAAAGGTTTATGAAAATGAAAACTTAGAGATTTAAATTTGTTTTTGAAAATACGACTTATGTGTGGAAAACAAATTTAGAAAGATTGGGATATCCATAGGTATGATTTAATGCCTAAGGATGTGTGTATTCATGATATTTTGCAAAAATGTTGAAAAATTATTTAAAATTAAAAAATTTTAGAAAAGAAATGAGATTCTGCTTTCTTATGTTACGGCGACATGACGTACTTATAGCAATGAATCATTGACACTTTGCTCCGCTAGTTTGCCCGATAAAGTGACTGGGTTTGCACTAAACATGTGAGTTCGTGTCATGGAAGGGTTGAACCAAGAGCATGCAAATTGCACTTTTGAATTAAAATGGTTGGGTATGGTTAACTACCTATAACTAACCAGTTTTGTTCTAAGGATAAAGATTTATAGTGTCATAAAAATAAAAAGCAACAAAAGAGAAATAAAATTTGGCAAATATCAACACACGAAGTCCGCGAATTTCTAAGCCTAAGCTTGTTCCAAGCTTGGGGGAATTTTTGAAAGAATTTCCGCAAAATAAGTATAATTTTTTTATAATAAGTTTAGATGTCCGAAGTTTACAAGTTCTAAGTCTTTAAGGAAATAAAAGTTAGAGTAAGTAAATTGTGGGGGTGAATCATGATTAACCAAGGGTTGAACTTTAGATTTGTAAAAATTTACGTTGAGATTTTTAAATTTTGTCAAGGTCATACAAATTTTTCAATTGAAGAAATATACTTGATAAGGGGTTAAATTAGAGATTGAATTGTAGTCCAAGTTTAGATGTTGCTTGAGGACAAGCAATGTTCAAGCTTGGGGGAATTTGATAGGCCTAAATTATATACACATTCGATCTGATTTTTAGTATAAAATAACTCTAATTATCATGTATTTATAATATAAAGTAATTAAAATACACCTGGAATCAAGTTACTGCGGTTGTTTGACTTTAAATGCAGGAAAAGGCAAAAAACTGAAGAAAATGACCTCCAGTGAGGACGCACTGAAGCCAGTGCGGACGCACTCAGCACTTAGCCGCATTTCCAACATCACAGCGAACTCAGGAATTTTTCCTGAGCGTAATGCGTCCGCACTCCAAAACCAATGCGGGTCAATCACCCGCACTCAATACTTGGGCCGATTTCTTCTAGCTCCAGAACAACACAGAAATTTCACCAGTGCGAGTCAGCCACCCGCACCCATATCCAGTGCGGATGCACTGAGGAGATTTCGCAGGATTTGCCCAAGTTAAATAAGGAAACTCAGAGTCCAGTGCGGGTGGGCCACCCGCACTCAAACCAGTGCGGACACACTGGAGCCGCAGAAAGCCAAATTTACACAGTTTCAACACGGTTTCTATTTTTGGCGCATCATGGACGCGTTTTGACAGCAGAATGTGGACAAGGCATCCTGGAAAACAATCCAAAAATAGCCCCCACTAACTCCACTTCCTAGCCTCTTAATTGGGCATAGCCTTTGGCTATAAAAGAGGGGGTTAGTTCTCATTCAAAGGGACATCGATTATCTCATTCTCTCTCTCTCTCTCTACACACACATTACTTAGCGATAAATTTTGAAGCAAGGAAAGCTTTCAAGCAGGGAGAAGAAGGGTTTCCTGAGCAGGATTCGGCAAGATAGAGGTTTTTGATTCAATAAAGGGTGTAATCATTTCTTTATTTCATTTCTTATTACTTTGCCAAATTTTTGTAATGGATCTCTCCATGAGGGAGTAGATCTCTCTCTAGGGGTTTAGGTCAATGCATGAACTTGTTTAATTCTATTTTATTCGAATTTTAGTTTTTATGATGATTGTTTGATTTGATTGTTAATTTATGTGATTTATTCTTTATGAATTTCATTAGCACTTGAATTATAGTTCACCTGGTTAGGTTTAGTAAATTGAAGTAGCTTGAAATCATGTTATATCATGTCTTTCCGCTTTAGTTTATTAAAGTTCTAGCATTGGTCTAGGTAAGGAAAGTACTAATTGAAACCATAAACATACATCTTAGGATTTGGATTAGAAGCGACCGTACTTTGATATCCATAACCGGAACTATAGAAATTAAGGGTTAGGGTTTGGTGAAGAACGAACGTGAAGTCAAACCCCTACTTGGGACACCTTAGAACAAATATTGTGAAATACTTTAAATTATGTGTATTAAAAATCTCTCTAGGTAGTGACAGCCCTAGAAATCGAGGAACATTAATCCGTTCACCCAAGATATTTGTATCAATATTTGTTCCAAAGGCTAACATAGGTTAGAAACCCCATCAAATCATACTTGAATTCAAACAAATACCGAATAAATAGAGTTAGCAAGGAATTGTAGACCAAAGACCCCTAGATCTTCTCAAACTAGAAAGCAAACCAATCTTTATTTCTTTTATTTACAATTATTGTTTCAAACTCATTTTTTTGGGTATTGAACCCATCGTTAGGAATTGTTAGAACAACCCCCCCCCCCAATTTACTTTTATTGCACTTTGCTTTATTATATTTTTCTGAAATTTATTACTAAAGTTTTAACATAGTAATTAAACACACTCACTGTGGATAGATACCCGACAATATACTACACGGTAGGATTGTATACTTGCAATCTGAACCAAAAAGTGTATTTAGGGATAAAAGGTACATCTAATTGTACTGAAACTTTTTACCATACCCTTTGGACGTATCACTAATCGAAGAATCTTGTTGATTAATAAAAGATGATTATAATTAATTATACGTGATATAATTAAATTAAATTATAAATGTCATATAAGATGACAAGCAAAAACAACGGTTAATTTATAAACGTGTACGACACGTTGTATAAAAGTTACCGAAACAACAACCGCGAGAAATATAATTGTTCATAATAATTATATGATATTAATTGGATTTGGGCCAAGGGCATTTTGGTCTTTTCACATGTCATCCTTATCCACATGACACGTCATCGATCTTATTCACATGACACGTCATCATCCTTATCCACCCGAGGCTATTTCGAGCATTTGGCAACTGCCATATAACTTTATAAATAGGGATGGAGGGGTAGAGAGAAAATTTGCTAATTCATTTCGTATCGGATTGTGTCAGATCGATTCGAGTTTCTACTTTCTCTCTTTCTAGGTTTCTCTCCCAAATAGTGTTTCGGTTGAGAAAAGAGTGTTATACATAGTTGACGTATAATCTTGCGGGTTGTTGAGAAGTATATCTGCGGGATCGGTGAATAGTATTTTCCTGAATTTCGCAGTATTTCAGTTTTGCTTATTAATGAATCTGAATAACTGTAAATTCGTGTTTACGTGTTTTTGTCTTTTCTCGGTGAATAGTGTTTTTGCATAATTTCGCGGTTTACTGTATTTCTGACAAAAAAAATTAACCGCTCTCCGGTTAATCCTGGTGGATAATTGATAGAGGCATCAAACGTCTGATGCTCTGAGACGAATCATTCCGATGCGAGTCATTCTTCTCAGTCGGTCTTCATTCCAATCCGAATTTGAAAACGAGATATAAATGTTATATTAATCTATTTAATTGGTAAATATATTTAATTTTTAGAAATCAATTATGGAGTAGATCTATAAAAGGATTAAATTGGATTTTGATGCCAAAGGAATACAAAAGGTGGACAGCCTTGAAATGTTTCCTGACATACCCCGTTTAATCCTTGGCTTAAGTTAGAAGTAAAATTTTTGTTTTACTGTCTTTCCGCATCTTAAGCTAATCAATGGGTTTGAACTGTCAAAATTCAACATATTGGAGCGGCATGATTCTACCTAAGGGCAGAATTCGGCCAAGGACAGAGGCAATGCAGCAGTAAGAAGGCAGGGGAGACTCTCAAGGTGTACTCCTTCCATCTCTTTTTCTTCTTTTTTGTTGTATCATGTCTCTTCTATCTATTTTCCTTGTGTATTTGCCCATGAGAGGCTAGATAGAACCTTTCTAGGGTGAAAACATATAATCTTGAATTCTTTTGAGTTTAATCTAGTTGTTAATTTATATTATCTTTGCACTATGATATGAATTCTTACTGAGATCCCTATGCCTTATGTTCTTGTTTATTGTGTGCTTAAAGTGACCTCGTATGCGTGGAGTACGTAATCCACTCATACCCTTGTGGGGCTAACCAATATCCTAAGAACATAAGTATCTTAGATACAAATAGAATAGACTGACCAGTTGACCGCTTATATTCGAACTATAGTAAGAGACCTATTAGGATATGGTTTAGCAGACGAATGTCGCATTCCATGACGAATAGTGGGGTAATATTAATTGTTGCTATTACCAAAGGTTAGAGAAAGGACCGACCAAGTGAACTTGATTCTTTTGTAATATTATTAAATAAGACTTATCATTAATCTACATTCAATTGTGCTAAGTACCCGACAAGTACTTACTCAGTTAGGGTGTTGTGAGACTGACCGGAGATCAACACTAGAATAGGATTAGCAGCTCTCATATCGCATTGATACCAGTATAGGGCGTGTGCAGTTCTGATCAAACTGTGTGTGATTCCGACTGGAGTGGAAACCAGACTGTGTACGATTTACCCAGGCGTGTGTGGATGGTGACAGAACTGCATGCTACTGAGTGACTTTACAACTGACAGATATTAGCAGTAGCATGCGATTGGTGACAGACCGTGCGCTATTGTTATGACAACCAGAACCTAGATTGAGTAAGTAGGAATGATAGATAGCCTGATCCCTAGAACCCTTTATTACCTTTAATCCTTTACTTTACTACTTTGATTGATCACCTTAAACACAATATAACTCAACCAAACAACCAAACAACTCTAGAATTAGTGAACAACTTAACCTTAATACACTATCCCTGTGGATCGATACCCCAATCTATACTATACGGTAGATTCATACGCTTGTGAATCGATAATAAAGTAGACATTAGGGTTATAAATGTTATTAGCATTGATTTCCACCCTATCATCCATCAATCCATATTGCATTATTAAATCTTATGAATCTGCAAATATCTCAACCAAAGAAATTGTAAAACTCAAATTGATATGCTTTGCAAATTAGTCAAATGAAACAATAGAAAATTGCTTACAGCTACAATTTATTCTTAACAACACATACACACTTTACATGTGTAAGTAACACATTTATTTAATGAAAAAATAAAATTGAAGAATTGACTTTTTTAAGATACTAATAACATATTATTTGAAAGAAATGAAACATTGCAACATATAATCACTAATTTAGTTTATGGTAAAAACATAATTTCATATATAAACATATCGTACTAATAAAAAAAATTACATCACTAAGTAAGATAAATATATAGTATATCAGTAATTGAAGAATTAATCAATTTCAAAGTAAGTAAGAAGACAAAATATATAAATATTGAAAGTATATTCAAACACAAATAAAACTACAATACATCATTTATCATTTATGAAACTTATATTATTACAGAGTCACAGGAAAATATATTTTGATAAAAAAAATACAATATGAAAATAAATAGTGAGTGAAATAAACAGAAATAAACTAATGATAGGGATAAAATAAGTAGTGATTTACCCTATCACTTGACCTAAAAAATAGTCATTTATCGAATATTTATCTATTTTCTAAAGAATCATATTCATTTTTGTTATTTCACCTGATTTTAAGAAATTGCAGATTTTTTTTGTTTTTAGGTCTAAAACAGGGATAAAACAAAGCATTTTGGACACTAAGTATTTGCCATGCGGTTTGAACACAAACCACATGCAAATGAAGCAAGGAAAGATCTCCACCAGCTTCTTCTTCCTCCTCTGCAACTATCAGATGTGCCCGGTTGCCTCCTCTTCCACCTCTCCGACCTCCACGGCCGCGACCACGATTCCCAAATTGCCCCCTCCCACCTGTGTCTCTCTCCTTTGGTGGCTTAAGGCAAGCCTGCTTCAGGTGACCTACCTCACCACAGTTGTAGCACTATCGAGTCTCGCCTCTGTACTCTGTGTTACCTGAGTTGGAGACCACTAGTGCTGACTTCACTCCTGGAAGTCCTCCTGCCCCAGCCTGTAGCCTCATCCAGCTTTCCTCCTGTATCATGGTTGAGACTGCCTCCGCAAGCGAGGGAATCCTGTTCCCGCTCAGTAACATAGACACCCTCTGCTCAAATGCTGGCACCAGACGCTTGAGGAACAACATAGTCCTATCCTCCATGGAGGCCTCTTTCTCAGAACACGTAGGGTGTGGGCAACATGGTCGGACCCTGAAGTGATCATGCTCTAACCATAAGCGCTCCAGCTCTATGGAATACTCCTGCACGGTCTTCTCCCCCTGTACCACATCCGAGATCTCCCCCTTGATTTGGTACACCCTCATGATATTTCACACACCATCATAAGTTATTTTCAACTTTTTCCAGGCATCATTTACCTTCTCCATGCCATCCATTGTGGATGCAATAGACGAAGGCAACGAGCTCAGATACACCTACATGTGAGTGGACTTCCACTCATCTCTCCCCAATACACCCTCAACTGGCTCTGCCTTCTCCAAATTCTTTCCTTCTAGAGTGTACCTTACTCGACGTGACCAGCTCAGATACTTTTCTGGCCCATCGAGTTTCGTACAATAGGTGGAAGATCCAACCTATGCTGCCTCGGCTCAACAGGAACTACAGGGGCTACGGGAGTTTGGCCCAATCCAGACATGGCAAACTGACGCATCATGTGAGTCATCATGGCACTCACATCCTCCGCAGTCAGCTTCGCAATAGCCTCAGCAAACGGATCCCCCTCCTTTTCCTTTTCCGACATTGATCAAACTCATATCTACGCCTCACGTATTGTTCTAAGTCTGAATTACTTTTACAAAATCGAGTTCTTGAACCGATTTAGATCCACATCTCCCCCCTCTTGACCCGATTTTGATCTAGCGCATCAAGATTCGAGTTAAAAACAATCCAACTCCGATCTAAGTCCCCTTCTCGGGTATCGTGGGGTATAGGCCCCCCACGCCGGCCAAATCACTCAACAAAGACCCAACCTATCTTGGTTAGCCTGCTAGAAAGAAGAGAAAAAGAAAACGGCTGTTTTTTTTAGTGGACCAAAAACAATAAAAAATGATTTAGATACCAAACAGATCTAACTTAAAAAAAAACGACTGAACAACCAATGCTGGCTAGGGGCTGAGAAAGAAGGGATCAACCTAGGTCCTCGCAGAGAGGAAGAAAGGAAGGTCAGCTAGGGGCGAGCTCAGGCGGCCAGGCGGAGCTAGGTCGGAGCTCAAGTCGTGGCCAGTAAGGCCAGGCGACCCAGCTGGCGACAGGCGATCAGCTATGGAGGGGCGGAGCTGATCTCTGCCTCTGTGCTGAACCCGCGGACCAAAGAGAGAAGCAGCGGCGAGCTAGCGGCGATCTACAGTGCTGACCGGCGGCTACAGTGGTGGTAACCTAACCCTAAACCTAGCTCTTGATACCAAGTGGAAATTGATTCTAAATGAATTGTATTTCTTCATTGTTCTCTTTGGGCTTATATACGCACCAATCTTACATTTAAGTCCTTATAATGTTCTATATTCTTTTTCTTACCATAAGGTCCCTATAACGTCTATGAATACATAAACAAACAAATCTCAACCGTATTCAAATAGTAGGTATATAAAGTTTAATAATTATGAAAAAATTTATATCTGATCCGTATCCGTATCTATATCCATCAAATATCTGATTCGTATCGTATCCCAAAAATAAAATTGGATACAGATATAGTTATACCACTGCTACTATTGCCAGATCTTTGACTGTCTTCAAATAAAATTGTTGATATGTTTGGACAGTTCACATGGACAAATATATGAAGCTGACTAATAATACTATTTAGTTTTTAAGGTATTTTCTCATTGGGCTGAAAAAGTAGATATGGACATGTCTCTTTAGCCACCGAAGAACACAAAATAAGAATTGAAATCCAACATCAAATCAAGACAAGGTAGAAATAACAATAAGAAACTACGATTTAAAATACAAACAACACTCTTATTAAGTGCACTAAACAAAGTTAAAGACAAAAAATACTTTTTCAACGGTTTTGATATAAAGATAAATATTTAGAAAAAAAACTAACAACATGTAGTGAGCATGTAATGACTAGTTAGTTAACAAAAGCACTAGCCAAATATGTCGAACAATGTGACAAGAAGTGACAATCTTATAAGATAATAATCTTTGCTGTTGTCTCTACAAGTGTACCCGAAGTGCGAATCAGCTCCCCCGCCAACTTAACATTTTTCCCCGGACAATTTATCTTCACTGCTTCAAGGTACTCATTTTGGAATGAAATATCTCCTTGAAACTCTTCTTTTGCAGCATCTTTACCCGGCTTAGGTGGTGAAAAAAAAGAGTTCACTAATCAGATGCATGGCAGATAACAATAACCGAATATGTATCCTATTTGGATTTACATGAAACAGAGTGCTTTGCTCCATTCATTTTGAATTTCTCTATGGCATAGAGTATAATTATTTTTTTTCCTCAATGCTACTATTTGTCTTGACTGGTTTTATTATGTTGTGGGAGCGAGTTAGAACCTTAATACCCTATCTAGGCCCGGCAAGTTAACACACACATCCAGACATTCACAAAATCAGAAGGCAGGAACAACAAAAATAACTAAAAGGACAAAAAAAATTTATAATGGTTTGGCACCACATATGTTCATTATTGAAATCTTGCAATTATGGCATTGAAACTGAGCCATCTTACCAGATTAATTGTACTAGTCATTGTTCCCTTCATTAATCAAATTGGGAATTCAGACTCTTCTTATATTTAACAACACTAGTTGAAAATCAATCATCATATCGGCTTATAAGTTATAACTAGGAAATCACGAGAGAGAGAGAGAGAGAGAATACTCGAAAGAAGTGCAAAGTGAGGTCCTTCAGATTGGATGAATGTTTGAGGAGACAGGCCACCCAATTCCAGTTACAATTGATTTTTATTTCTCCAAGATCCAAGCTCTGTAAGTTTTTTAAGGTCGGACAGTTTGGAATATCTGCTCGCAGCAAATACTACATGGTATAAAAGAAAATGTTATTAAAATGATGAATATGAATTTAAAATTGGACAAATTATTCAATAAATAAAACTGTTGCTTTAACCCAACTTTTTATCAATCATTGCATCAAAGTAAAAGAAGTTATATTTTCATATCTAGTACACTAAAGATATAGCCTAGCATGTTTGAAGAATCCAACCCAACACAATTGTTAGTTTTTCCTTCCATTTACCATTCCACGAAATTGCTCAATAGCATTCATATAATAATAGGTTGTTTTAGTCTTTATCTTTTTCTTATTGACACACTAACTAATCAATTAATAATGAATTTTATTATTTTTTTAAATTAGTTGATGTTTCCATTGATATAGTCAAGACTTCTACTTGACAGAACTAGAAATAAAGAAAGGAGAATACCATAACATAAGGACATCCTGAATATAGCTTTAGGCTTGTGACATTTGAAAGGCCACCGAGAAGCCTCAACTTAAGATGATCGACTGTTGCAAGAGATGAAAACACAGGTGCACATAAGATGTCAGCTGTGACAAGAGATGACATATTCTTCAATGTAATCCCTTCCGTATTTATAGATTCAATACTCAGAGACACAACTCTAGGGCAAGAAATCTCCATTGGCCCACAATGATGGCAATACTTCAGTACCAACTTCTTCAGCACCTTAAAGGAAATCATACACCATTCCAACACGCATTTTAACAAAACTAATTCTTCTATAACAGGACATCCAGATATAAACATTCTCATTATATCATTATTCAAATTCAGGTAATAAAGCTCCAATTTTTGTAGGAAAGGGAGGTTGAATGGTTTCGGTTTAATAAAGCTATCTTCATAAAGCAGATAATCAATTTCAAGCCACAATGACATCTCCTCTACTGATGTGCATTTGAAAATTGAATCAGTCAAGCCGGGAAGTGTCTTAGTATCGATATCGATATGGATTGATAATATGCGGGGTCTACACTCGACTGCACAGCAAAAGTATTTAAATATATGAAGAAGAGTGTCCCTCACATTACTCCCCCACCATGTCAGTTTAAATGTATCCAGAGTCAAGTTTTCTCGATTCAATATGACACTGCAAAAGAATCTTAGATACTTTTCTTCACGTTTTTGGAACTCTTCTTTTGTTAGATTATCTTGTTTGCATTTACGATTATCAAACACAAGAACAGGCAAAGACACCCAAACCTTTACCCATCGTTTGGACAATATACATGTGCGCACAGCCTCTTCGATAGGTAAAAAAGAGAGAATGTGAGTAAGAAGCGGGTCAGGCAAGCCACTAATTCTGTCCCAGGCTAAATCTCTACCTTCCATCATTCACAAGTGATAACAAATTCTCCCAAATACCTTACATGCACGATCTCTGTATTCAAATGCACGAAAACCACAAATCATCTGTAAGTTATCTCAAGCTAATACATAAGTACCAATAAAAAGTAGTATATCTTGAAATATAAACAATATATATAAACCAAACTAATATAACAATTTTTCTTCTCGAATAGGAAGGTATGAAAGGGATTGTGCAAATCAGGAATTCAACCCTAATTCAATTAAGAACAATAACCGACAAATTGATTACTTCTTGCTTAGTTTGCTAGGAAATAAAATAGGATAAATAACTAAAGAACATCTGAGTCAAGAATCACGATGGAAAAGTATATATAGGCCCCTCAATCATTTAGACCATTTCTCAAGCACCTTAACAGGCATATGATATCTGGGCTAAAATTTCAAGAAAATAACCTTCTTATCTCAAATTTGGATTGAGTACTTGAGTAATACAAGCTTTTCAAAAAAAAAAAAAACAAGAAGAAGAAGAGATTCAGTAATACAAGAGGTAAACCCCAATTAAAATAAAGGCGCTATATCCAATATAATTAAACCTAACATGGTTCTCCAAAAAAAGGGATAGTCAAATCAACTCACTAAATTCAATCATATATTTCAGTATATACAATCGATTGAATTGTATTCACAAGTAAAAAATATTGTTTGAAACAATTAACAAACGGGAAGAGAAACCCACCACAAGTCCCATTCAATTACCTGAAATAGAATATGAAAGCCTTGGAGATATATTCGCGAGAGGGAGACGTACGTCAAGGAGTTTCGATTGGCATCTTCGAAAGTACTTGGTTAAAATTAATCTCGATGTAGAAGAGAGATATATCGTACAAATTGTATAATTTTAGTGTGTATAAATAATTGATAAATGAGAATGGTAAATACTATATATCTAATTTAGTTTAGTGGAATTAAAGAGAAATGCCAAATATAATAAAGTCTAAATTTAATGTATTTTTTATAACTCAGAGACGTCTAAAATATTAAAAGAAATATTAAATTTAATATATATTAGATGTCTCTGAGTAATTAGATTCTTAATAACTCCCATCTAATTTTGTTATTATTCTAAAGACCACCAATTAGTATCCACTTTTATCACCAATTGATTTAGAAGTTAGTTATTAGTTTGAACGAGAAAATATTGTTGAGAGCTGCAGTTTTAACATTCTTTGGGAAAAAATGTAGAGTTGAACAAATTTCCAAGCTAGCTGAGGCAGCGTTTACTGGACTTATTGTTCTGACTCAGTCAAATAACGGCTTATTTATTTTTATCTGGTAAATAACTTGTTCAATTTTACTTACGTCCTTTCTTTTTCTGGATTATGTTTGGTCGCTCTGTCTAATTAATTTCTAGTAACAATTAGACTTGATTTAATATAATTCAAGCCATCAATATTGCCAATTACCATGATATTAGTGTAGGATATGAACAAAAATAGATTATTTACAATGGAAGTCTGGAACTATGCTTGATGTAGCAAGACGTGTAAATGAAAGGATGTTGAAAGAGTTATAATTTATTTCACAAGGAATATCCTTATGAGTGAGGCTATGATACTGTGCATAGCACGAATTAGATCATACTATGGATTAATATCTCTATTTTCAAAGTCCAAACAGTCCATATAAACCGTTCAATATGATCTCTATGTGCAAATATACTTGTAATTAAATTTTATATTTTTTTAATTGAGTAAAAAATTACTACTTTTGAATGCTCTATAAATTTTAGATAAAGTGATTTTCAACCTAATTAAAAAAAAAAGTAAATTTTTTCCATCTACAAATACATTTTCATATAGAGATATAGAGATCATGTTGAACGCTTTCATTTAAACTTTTTAAATGAAAACATTTATCCATAATACAATCCGATGGATGCTATGCATAGTACCATAGTCTCATTCATTCCTTATTGGGTTATCGACATATAAATTACCCAAACACTTCCAAAAGGGATGATGATAATTAACACAATAAAACTTTTTATTAATAAACCAACTTCAAACTTTTAACTAGTATGGACAAAGAACAGTAAAAAAGGAGGTAAATAAATAAACTGATTCTGGGCCAGGCACATCATTCGTAGGGCGCGATTCTGGTACCACAACACCCAGCAAAGAGACGCCAGGATGCCTTAGAGTGGGAGCGATCCAATGGTCATCGGATCAAATTCGGCCGATACACAATTGGAGCCGTCTGATTCACATCAAGATTAGTGTGAACTTAATCCGTACGAATTTTTAGATTTTCCATTGCGAAACTTGATGTGGATTGGACGGCTCTGACCTGACAAAAGAACGAATTTCATATGCCCATCGGACTGCCCCCTATTCCTCTAGAGCAAAGACATAAACCCCCTTTTTTGTTCTACACTACACATGGAACTAAGGCTCATTTTATACAAGGTGTGCTTTCAAGCAAGCACAGGGTGATGTTCTACACTAGAAAAAAAAAAGAACACATTCTGAGAACCTCAACTTTCAGATATTATTTTTCTTTCAAAAAAAAGGGGAAAAAAGAATGACATAATAAACCTATAAACAAAGAAGACTGTAGAATACGAGGGGTATGAAAGCATTGTCAAGTTGAGCTGTATATGCCTCCAATAAGCCGCTCAGTGTCACAGCTATCAACAATGACCCCCAATGCTACATTATTAAACCATAGAGAACGGTTAATTAAAATTGAAGGCAAAAGAGTTAGAACCGAGCTTCATCCAAGCCTACTATCGGTTCTACACATATTTCCTCAATAGAAAATTTATACCTACATGGCTACACTAGAAAGAAAGGAGGGAAAGAAAAATAAACCTGAGAGAGAATATATCCACTGGAAGCAAGAAGAGGGAGGAGTATATAACAAGCCGCCCAAACAGAGGTTATTCCAGCTGCTGTCCCTTCTACTGTTTTCTCTGTTTTAATTTTTTTTTATAAAAGTATGTTCAAGTTTAGAATAAGTAATAAGGTAAACTTAAGTAATAATAAAAGAGAGAAAAATATATGTATATATTACTGACTTCCAGCTTTGCTCCATCTCAGAACCCCATACTTGTGACCCACCATTGATGCCTGTTTAATTGAAAACACAAACTATACTTGGTCAAAACGATTACTAAAATGTAAGGTTTGTACTTTGAAACTGAGCTGCTTTTGGTGGTATGGTAAACATAGTAAAAGGATTACTGACTGTCAACTACTGATGTCTGCTTAATAGAAAAATCATAAAATACTCTAAATGTGCATGTTTGGTTGTGGAGTAAAGTTACTCCAGATTAAATTCCTTACTCCAAGTTAAAGTGGATAAGTTAATCATGTTTAGTGGAGTAACTGTAAAGAGAGAAAATTAAAAAAAGATAAATGTTACTCTGACGATGGGATCCCACTTACTCCAAAATGATAAGGGGTACCAATGGAAATGGTGCAATACACATCCAGGGTAATTTTTTGTGACAATGACTAAAAGGGAGATAACTGGAGAAAGGCATGATGATAAAAGGATAGAAAATGGAACGAACCATAGTATCACCAATCCCTAAGCTGAGTATACCAGCAAATGGGGCAAGAGGCCGGTCGTTAAACCCTGATGACATCCATTTGGGAAGTGCACAACCCAACAACAGAGAAAAATGACTGAAAATTAAAAAGGGAAAAATAGAGTATTAGATATGATATTTTGTAAAGATGAAAATTCATCAAGACCCGTGAAAATGGAGAGAAAAAAAAAAAAAAAAAAACCTAAGCATGGAACTTCCACATACTGCTACAAAGCACTAATCGTAAAATATTCTTTACAACCACTGTGGAAATGGAAGAAATATACATGATGCTTGGAAATTTTCTAGGTTGTATGAGGAACTTATAATTCCAAGAGCATAATTTTTTTTTTGAAATTTAGCAGAGCACAGATTTTTCTAATTAAAAACACAGCTCCAAAATAATTCAAGGGTCAATTTTTTGTTTGACCTTGACAAATCTCAAACTTGCATATAAGCATGGAAACATGAGAGTATTCTACTATTCTTTAATCCCCCCTCTCTCCCCATTTATTCAATAGACTCACAAGAGGTTGAAAGGTATAGTAATTCTTAGTAGAAGAGAAGCATGCTATACTTTACTAAATGATGCACTTCTAATTTTCTGCAGGAGATGATTCATATTTCCATGTTTTAATTAATATATATCAATACCTTTACTTAACAAAAATATTTAATAAGTAGAGGGCACATGCCTGACAATAAGAATATCTGAATCCCGGTGGTCGGTGAAAGCATTCATGAATTGGTGCACCATTTTACCCAGAGGCCATATTTCCCACACCTATAAAATATACTATTGTCAATACATGACACTTCTTTAATGAAACTTCGAATTATGCTCATAATGATCCAAAGGTTTCAGTAAATGCATACCCGAATTATTTCTAATAATAAGAAAACCATTAAAGCTGTACCAAATGCCAGATCCAAGAAAGACGACTGCAAAAAACCGACATATAAATAAATAACATTTCTGGCATAGAGGCTAATAATATTAGAGTAAAAAAAGGTTACTTTTCATTGAGTGGAAATCCAACCCAATATCTTCTACAGATAACACCAACCAAGGGAGCTCAAATTGAACTTATAATAATCAATGATGGATATTCATTTTATTATTGAAGAACAGATTATGAAACAACAACTTTCAATTACATTATATGAGTTGGGATCAAATGCCTCATTCATGCCTCACATCCTCATCTCCGTTTTCAAAGTCCACGCAGTCGATCTGAACCGTTCAACATGATGTCCATATTAAAATGTGCTTGGAGACCAAATATTATATTTTTTTGGTATTCTTTTACTTTTTTGTTATAGGTACAAAATCACTGTATTTCAGAAAATTCTGACCATCCAAAAACAGTGATTTTGTACCTATCTAAAAAATAGTAAGAAATTTCCAAAAAATATAATATTTGGTCTCCAAGTTTATTTTAATATGGATATCATGTTGAGCGATTCACATCGACTTTTTGGACTTTGAAAACGGAGATAAGAATGTGAGTCATGAATGAGGCATGAAAGACATGAGGTGTCTGAACCCTGCTCACGTTATATATAGCTGACTACGATAATTATAATCGGGTTATGGAGGACAGTCAAATTAGAAAATTTTCAGTGTTAATTGCAAATAAGATAAACTTTTGGTACACCGGGAACCTTTAAAAGAATAGTTAGTGACAAAGTACCTGAAATATGAGAGCCGGTACAAACATTAGGACAGCAACAAGGTGGTAGTACTTTCTGAGAAGTATCCTCTCTGTTTTACTTTGTTTTGATATTTTGTAAAACCGCAAAACAGAGATGCATATAACGCATATCCAGTATGAACATAGGGCTAGCCGTTCAAGCGGACTTGTAAACACAAAACTTATTACCCTGTTAAACAGAAAAGAATTTATTTCAGGTACACTATTGCTTTAAAAATTAAATATACATCTATATATATATATGATGAATATCGTATATCGATAACATGGCAAAAAGTAGAAGCCAGATCTATGTTCTCAGCTGTACACACCCGTAAAAATTTCACACCAACATTTAAAATTTAGCTAATTTAGAAAAACCTAACTAATTAAGCCTCATATTGCAATTAAGCAAAAAGCAGCCGAATCTAGCGTCACTTCATAACAATACCAAAAATCCAAGGAAAAAGAATGAAGGACCAAGAAGGTAGACAGACCAGTACAGGTAGTCAGGAATTACGACTACAGATAAATGACTGGTACTGTACAGTAATTTAGATTAAATCTTACAAGGATGCTCACCAAAACAGCGGGTGCACACCAAAATTGTGAACAAAATTCATCCAAGCTGGCATTAAGAATGCTAACATCACAATAGTGGAAGTATAAAATAAGGTTGTTCTTTCAATTTTTCTTGGTGTTCTCGTATTTCTGCAATAACCCCATATCTGAATGGTCAATTTGAAAAAAAATGGCACAAGAAAAAGTCCGAGCAGTTCTCCCTGAAAACAAGAGACAAATAATGTACATAGAAAAAGTTAGGTAAGAGTAAGGAGTAAGGACTATCAGGTTGGATCTCGTACAGACACGTTCTTATCCTTTGCTGCACTGCACTGTTCAGTGCAGTGCACATGCACTGTGGAATTAAGGAGGGGGAATTTTGGTTTATATCTAAACAACTTGCACAAAATTTGACAAAACCCGGTCCCTCGGATTGCCGCGCTAAGGATTGGCATTCTATACCGACCAGGTCATGCTCATTAATGAACTCATACCAGATGTTAAGCAACCATTTTGCAATATATACTGTCATGTTTTCAAATTTGCAAGCTCTGAGGTATGGTACGACCTGAAGTTTAAAAAGTATTGCTAGTATAAGATAGATAATGATAGTTAAAAAACAAAACCTGAATAATTGTGGGTATTTCAATATCAGTTCTGCTTGACAGATAATACGATTTCGAGGATACAGACAATATACTCAGCTGCACAAATTTTATACACAAGTTAGCTTTAATAATACAACAATGCGAGTTATGAGATCTAGACCTGTAATAGTAACATAAAACCAAAAGATACTGTATGTACCTTAGCAAGAGTACGAGTTAACATATCACCAAAGCAGAGAACCATGCCAGCTGAAACCAGAAGCGCCTCACCTAGGATCGACAAAAATGCTCAAATCAGTGATTTTTCAAACTGACCGAAAGATTAGAAGTACCTCAATAAAATTTTCAATTTTAATAACACGATGAGAAGGACCACATGAATTAGAGCAAGGTTATAATAGATATACATGCATGCTTTTCTGCTTATGACATACATGCTTTTCTGCTTCTTTTTTCTGTTTTTATTCTTTGTCATATGATCAACACAGCTGCTATTTTGTCAGGTGGGAAGGTACTTTATTCCCGATAATCATATTATGTACTGGAAAATAAAAAAATAAAACATCTGAAGGTATTAAACTATAAACCTCAAGTAAAAGTACCAAATGATGCGCAGGAAGGAAATTTTTGCAATATGTGCTGGATAAGAACTGCAGTAGCTGCTCCATGAGAAATCAAGTACCATATGTTTGAATCAAACCAACCTAATCAATCATAAAAAATTAGGGTTTTAGGCCAAATCTTTTTTTCTAGCTACATCTTGACACAATATACAGAGAAGTAGGCATTCAGCCTACTTCAAATTATGATCATTAATTCAGATTTTTTTTTTTCCTGGCTTCATTTGCCAGAACCAAGATATCAGGCCTGGTACCATAGTTCTGACACCACGTGTCATGATAGTTTTTTGGAAAACTATTTATTAAACAGTGCATCTTACCTGCATTTGTCTTGAATTTAAAGCAGAAGTAGCATGTGACCATGTAAAGCAATACACAGAGGTATGTGCAAGAAAATTCTCTAGAGCATAATGAAAATGGAGCATCCCAATTTTTGTGAGAAGTAGCTTGAAGATACAACAAGAATAGAAGTACACCTAAGCAGCATGCAGACGCTGTCCAATATTGCATGTCAAAATATGCAAGCTCTGCTAATGGAAAACTCAATTTAGTTTCTAAAGAAAGGAAAATTATATAAGCAAGTTTTAAAGTATCAATAACATGGAACATAGAAAATCAGACTACTTCACTATGCTCACAGAATAGCCAGCAGTACTGACAACCTTATAATATTGATTGGTTCAATGAACTAAGTGTAAAATAGCACGTAAAGTTTCTGGGAATTAAACAAAAATAAGCATGTTTTTTCCAAAGTAACATGCAACCTGCAAAGCAACAATTTACAAAAAACACCCTGCAGCCAACAAAATTGTAACATGAAGAAACAAACAAAATGTTTCTCAGCTCATGATTATGATAATATTTATTTCCATAACACAACTTAGATTAAATAAATCTTACCATTCTCAGGTACACAACTGATAACACTAGATATTATCATACACAACTTAATGGAACTGATTGTAATTATGCATGAACATCATGTTTTCAAATAGTAAGAAAAAGTGCTTTCCTTCTGCTCCATTTTCATGAATTGATAATACTCTTGATATCTGAATAAGCCGTGAAAGCATCACACTTGGCAGTGTGCTTGCACCAAGAAGAATCCCAGATGAAGCACCAGGCCTACAACATGCAATGGCTTACATTCAATATTTTAGATGTGATATCATACTGTTCAGGTAAAAATTAAAGACTGGTTTCTACTGTCTTTGCTAGAAATTCAACCCAGACAAATCCGATCTTCCTGGGCTACCTTCTATTTAATTATTTACAATTAATATTATGAAAGCTCCTTTAAGCCAGTAGCAAACAAGCATGGTATTGTACCAGTAAGGTCATGTACCAGCCGACAATACCGATCTGAATTGATAGTACAAACTTGTACCAGTTACTCAAGGTAGTCATCTAACCCCTTTTCCCCGAATTTAGTGTTACCTAGCTAGCCTCTTATTTGGGTAAACCTTTGCTTGATTTATTTCTAGTGAGATCACTGACCTCAATTTCAAAACATAAAAGAAATGTCGACAAGCGACATTGGACCAGTTATGTTGTTACCGACTAAATTTCATCTCAAGCCAGCCCTCTTTTTTTCTTTTCAAAATACCATCCATAGCCGACCATAGGCGCGTAATTCCCAAATTGATGCAAAGCATGTGAAATTAAAGGAGTTACTAACCTAATTTTGAAGAGTTGAAGAGAAGCATTGGAACTTTCCACCGAGATCTCAACAAAAAGGGCTGCCAGAGAAAGGAGGCAGAGAGCGGAGGCGTGGAGAAAGAGAGAGGAAGGAACGGAAAGAGCCACGCGGAAGACGAAGAGGAGCACGACGGCCCTCTCGCCGTAGCAGAGCTCTTTGTGGGCCTCACCAGCCATGGGAGGCGCAGCAGCGCAGGAGAGGAATGGGAGAGGTTGGGTTTGGCGGGAGGGAGGGAAGGAGCCAGAAAGGAACAGCGACCGAGTCGCGTGTACCGTTGTGTGTACGCAAAAGGGGGTAATATGGTATACCGGTTTGGATTATTCTATTGTGGGGGAATTCATATCCCCTTAAGGTAATTACTAAGGTAACAGAATATTTATTTTTAGATCCTAACCGTTAGATCACTATCCGCACGAATATTAAAGAGATCCCGAGCATTTCACCTTGGGTCGGATTAGCCCGGATTCTGATCATACAGTTCAGGTCTAAACAGAAATATTCTGTTACCTCAGAGAATATGGACTCATTGTGGGGCCGGTGCGATGTGAAGTTGGTTTGAATCGCGCGTTTTTTGGTCCGCTGCTGAGTAACGACTGGGAAAAGAGCAGTTGACTCGCGACTAGTTCGGCACCAATGTACAGAGTTCGTTGATGGTTCGCAGATCTTAACATTCCATTCGATATTGAACGGTCCAGATATGCACTACTAGACCAGTTGCTCGCTCCTTTCTGTACAACTGCGGGAAGAAATGTTTAACGGGAGCATCAGCATCTCTTTTCAAATCTAGGTACTTAGCATCTACAATGATAATTGTTTTAGGGTTACTAATTTGATGTGTCAATTGTTAATATAATTGTAGAGATGTACTATAGTTTTTAAATTAACAAATTTGCTTCAAAACAATTGTTGTTTAATGATACATTGTCCAATTGATTAGCTTAAAATATTTCTTAGTGCTCTCTAATAAAAAAGAAATGTGCGTTAATGTAGACAAAGAAAGCAATTTAATTTAATTGCATCAATGTAGTAGATGAGTTGCTAAAATTTTCATAACCGCTGTTAAGCAATTAATTTCAATTGCGAGATTCTCTTGCAAGTTTGGTTTGTTATTTTTAATGAAATATTTCACAGACCGCTAATACTTCTTAAGAATAATTTTGAAACTTGATCTTCTATAGCCACAATATAATCACTGTCCATGTAGCGGGTCATTATGTGGCGGGTTTGGTGACTTTGGTCTACCTATGTCTTATTAACAACTTCGATAGTGTGTTTATACTGTGACAGGTCGTTGTTGCCTGTATGGCGGGTCATTATGTAGTTATTTGATGATTTTGATATCGCTAATTGATTTACTCTTTTGATTTGCTCCGGACTGACGGCGTTGGGTTTTTTTTTTTAATTTTCTTTGCATTTCAGATTTATCACTTTCCTTTTCTTTTCTTTTTTTTGCTTGTATTTTAATTTTTTTTTCTTGTTCCTCACTATTTGTAATCTTTTAGTTAAATTTAATAAAATTTTAATACACAAAACCTACAACCTAAAAAGGAAATTGATAATATGCCACCGAAATTATGTCTTAATTATGTCTTAATTAGTTCATTTGACTGATAAAGTTGTTAAAATATTTTATTAATGTTTGAACTTGTTTTCCTTATAAATTAATACTTAAAATACCTTACATATATTTTATGTTTCAACGTAGAGATTTTTGTTCTACAGACTTTGTTTTATTCTTAAATATAAAACTGACACACCTCAATCAAATATATCATTGTTCTATATCTGGATGCGCTAAGAATATGGGCTATTTGAGAATAAGACTGGAATAGTAATGTACACACAAATAATATTTTTATTATTTGAAATAGCTAGAATAACTGTTATTTTTTATTCATGGTAAATATTTAAATAGCTATTATTCGGAAGTACGAAAGAGAGAGGAAAACATGTTTTTTTCTTGGATTTCCGCTAACACAGTCCCGAAATAATAAAGTTGATATCACTTTTATCATCTCCAAATCGTGATAATTCGTTTGAGATTCCATGCCCATCTTTCTTCTTAATTAGCACTTTGTTAATACTATTTTTTTCTCGATTAGAGCTATTCACTATTCCAAATGTACAATCCAAACAACAGTTTTATTAATCTGAATAACATCATTTTCACACTAATATGAAAATCACTATATTTTTTTTCTCTATTCTTATCTAATTTCTCAAATTTCACTATTCTCATTAATTATTCTAACTCTCATTCAAACATACTCTATAATACCACCACCTTATTTGCTCAGGTAAACATTTCAACTATCTTAATATTTGAATATTATCAAAGAGGAACCATGTTAGTATACCATCAATGGTTCGCCTGTCGCCAGCGTTAGGTGACTCTTGTTCAACAACAGTTAACAAATCATAAAAAATACATTTACATCATCTGTTTTTAACGATTATCATGAAAGAATATCTAATTTAAGAGACAAAAATGCTCCTAATTTATTTACTTATTAATGGCAAATAGATGGCAATGTTTTAGATCCGATTTATTGGAACTAGAGAGTTAATTTATTGTTAATTATGAATTATATGATATTCAGATCTAGATATCCATCCACCGCATCTTGATAATAATTTTATTTTTAAAATAAGATAGGGGTTTCTAATTTTATATTTTAGTGATAAATTAAAACGAATATACAATCTAAAGAATAAAAAATTAAATTGCTCAATGAGTATCAAGCAGAAAAAAAAATACACATCTCTTAATACTTGATCAACCAACTTAAAAATAAAATAAAAATTCTCTAAAAATTCGATTGTATATCTCTCTCCATAATATGAAAATAGCAATCATAAATAATTTTCGTAACCGCATAGGATACTTATTTTGAAGAACACATAATGGTTTGACAATTATCATTTTACCACATCTATGCGAATGTAATGGTGAAATTACTGTTTTAAGGTATGGTAGAGAGATAAGGAGAAAGAGCGTTCATAAATAAGTGTGTCACCGTCTCTACACTGTGCTTGGAGAGAGAACAGATGCTTGAAAGGTACCATCCACATTTCATCAAGTCGTTGGTGGTTAAAATTTTATTTTGGATTGCCAACCATGCAAAAATTTACATCCTAGGCGGTATTCGTATCTTCCAAATGATTTTTTTTTTTATCTCAATGCATGTGTAAACTCCTTCTGAAGAAAGACATAAAAAGAGTTAGAAGTGAATGATTTATTGGAATTGAGATTCCAAGTGATCATGTCAGCAGTTGAGTAAAGTTCAAGGACCCCATGCAAAATTAAGAAGATTCAATAGAGAATTTTGCTATTGCTCAGCTTCAAGGATCAGATTTGACCTTGTGTTAAGATACCGATTGTCTTGAAAGAGAACTTCTTGTAGAATCGTGTTTTGGTAGAGGGAGAAAGAGTAGAGATTAGAATGTGAATATTTTAAAATATCATGACTCCAATTAATTGTGATGTCAAAACAAAATTACATAGTTATTTATCATGATAAAAGGTAACATTTGGAAAGAAATTTGTTAGAATTGGACTCAATCCTTGCATAAATGTTGTTGCAAAACACTTCCATCAGTGAGTGAAGTATCAGTAGACAATAATGTTTGCTTTCATAGATAAAACAGTTGGTTGGAAACACAATAACTTAGCTTGTAAAGAAAGATTTACGGTCCACTTGTACAAAAAGCATGTGATGCATGATATTCGTCACATAATGGGCGTGATATACATGCCGAGGACATGAACCTAACCGAGCCTATCTTGCTATTTTTACCACGGGGCATTTATCTAAAATAAACGCACTAATTTATTTGGAAAAAAAGAAGTAAGAATCAATTGGGCCTTCAAAATGACCTTCAACCAGGCCAGGATTATATAAAGCCCATTAATTCTAAACGGGTTTGGTCTGAGAGCCCGCTTCAGTCTAAGAACCTGGAAATCTGCGAGGCATTTTATTCTCTCTCCTTATCAGCTCAGGCGCGAACTGTGCACCAAAAAGAGGCACGAGCTGTACTTGCAATGGAGCTAGCTTCTTTCGTTTCTTCTCATGGTAATCTTATAATTTCTTGCAATTATTTTCTAATGCCACAAGCAATAAATTGGCCGGAATTTAGAAATGCTTAGTTACTGGTCTAGTAGAACATGTAACTCATGGTGTATGCCCTCTTTTTTTCACAAAATTTTACTTTTTGTTAAATATTTAACAAGTGAAAATTTGGAATTAGTAGTTTGTTCGGCAAAGTAGTAGAATAAAGGAAAAGTGAGAAAATGTGAAATTTGGAATAGAGGAGGGACCAAATTGTAAAAAGTTCAAACTCAGTTCCAGTTTTCCCATTTCCACAATTCCACTCAATTATTTTCTCTTGTTCAGATGGAATAGATGATCTATTCCAATCAACTCCCCTATTCCTTCCCAACCGAACAGGCCCAAAATCAAGGGATTAGCATCTACCTTATAATCATCTTTTTGGTTTTTACCATAAATTAATTAAAATTCCTCTACTGTTAAACTGATCCGAATTATCGCTGACAACTTATTGTTTCAGTGTCCAATCTCAGGTCTCGAACACCAATTCATTTACCATCTGTACACCATTGTAGCTCAAAATTGTGTAGCGTCAGGAGGAAGAAAAGTTACGTGCAATTTGCTTTACCTGAAACTGCAGCTTCCATCCTGGTCGCTTCAGTAGCTGTAGGTGCAGCAGCAACCCTTCTTGCAAAGAGGCTGAAAGCTTCAGAAACTTCCACTGTACATGCTTCATCTATCTACTCAAATAATTGTTACCCTTTTTACAGCAGCTTCTTCACTTACAATAGAAGTGCTATATGACAGCAGAAAAAACAAACTGATCTGCCGAAAAAGAAAAAAAATTAAAGATAACTAAGAAGATCAATTTTGAACCTTGGCTGGTACAGTATTGATATCCAGTACAGTGATTCTTATGACATCTTTATATCAAGTTTGTATAAATTTGACATTTTGTTTTGAAATAGACAGAGGCCTTGAAGGATTGTGAAGAATGCAGTGGTTCAGGCCTTTGCTCAGAGTGTAATGGAGAAGGATATGTCTTCAAGAAAATTTCAGAGGAGAGCGCACGAAAGGCCAGAACAGCTTCAAAGACTGCAGCCACCCGTTATACAGCTGGGTAAGCTTATCATTTTTGTCCTCCCATATATACTATATTATTTTGTTATCTTTTCTTTTATAGCATGAGATTTCAGTTTGTCTTCTTTATTTTCACTCTTCAGGGTGAATTGGAGATAAATAAGGTAATTGGAGACTAAATCGGTTGTCAAATGAGGGGTAATTGGTCTTGTCAGGGTCAATTGAGGAAAAATGGACAGAAATTAGGCTTAATTTGTGACCACTTGCAAAATCCTGTTGCAAAAAAATGGTACCATTTTTAATTTCAAGAAAAAAAATAATTTAGCCGGCTCATGTGCCTAAATATAAGTTTGATCTGTACTCTTTAGTAAATTGAAAGCTTGTTGAATTGTCAACACTTACAATTCCTACTAGACCTGACGGCTGTGGACTTGTGGTCTCAGCACATGACTTAAAAGGTACTAACTCTGGTACATTACTGAGTTTGTGGCCATCGGCATCTTTTGTTGAGCAACTAAAATGAAATTTAAAGAAACATTATATAGTAATTTAATTGAATTACTAGACCAATTTTAATGGAAAAGAAAACCTCCTTTTATTCAGGCTCCCAACAAAGTGGACTTACTGCTCTAAGTGTTCTTCAGCTCGGTCTTGCAGAACATGTAGCGGCTCTGGTCAAGTAAAATTGTAAAGTGTTATCTTATAATTTCAACACATTTTCATGCGCTACCCTGCAAAACCTCAAAACATCGCTTGTGCCCAAAAACATGGAAAAAATAATAATATATTATATGAATTCTGGACCATTTGGATCCTTCTCTTGCTGCATTTGATACCAAATGATGGAGAAGAGGGGATTTTTGGTATTTTAGAAGAAATCAGGAGAGGCTGAGTATAGGTGATACAGTTTAGCATGGCATATTTTTGGGTGTAGGTGAGATAATACTTGAAGCTTACCTGTTATATTTTGTAGTTGTGTAATTTTATTTCTGAATGAATAATTTTTCTATCTTCTTGTGTGTAAATGCTTTGAAAGATATATAATTGTTCTAAATATTTTACCTCTGTTATGCTAGTGCTATCAAGTGAAAATTGGTCTGGAACATCAGAGAACTTATACTTGGTAAATGGTTTTAGAGGTGGTAATTGGATATGACGGGTTGGGTTTCGATCAGTTTGATTTCAGATGATTGTCAGGTCTTGGATCGTCACCGGTTAGGTTGGTTCGGATTGGGTTGGGTTTCAATTTGTCTTGCTTGGGTTCATTCTTTAGTCTTGGGTCAAGTGGAGTCAGATCTCGGATCGTCTTACTTCGGATTATTTTCAAGTTTCGGGTCGGACTAGTAGAGGCAAAGTTATGTTAAGATCAGATTGGTTTGAGTCAGATCATTTTAGGTCATTGCCACGGGTTCTAGTAAGCTTAAGTTCGGGTTGTCTCAAGTTCGAGTCATTTTTTGGGATTTCGTTCATGTTTTGGGTCGGATTGGGTGAGTTCTTTGTTCCAGGTTAGATTTTGCTACCTCTAGGTTTGATGCAGGAATTACCAATTTACCATAGTGAATAAACTTATCCATTTGTTGGTAAATGTGTTTGGTGTTTTAACAGCCTGACTGGATCAGTAGGTCCATTTGAGCCTTTTTCTGGGATGTTACATTGATGTTTCCAACATATAGTACATTTATTTTACAGAGACTTGAATCTGCTGTATGCTTTACAGGCAGAATATAAATTTTGTAATTATGGGGCAGTTGTTTGATATTTCGATTCTGGAGGAACTTTATGTACACCCCTAAAAAAAATCATGAAATTATGTATTTACCTCACAAATTTCATAATATCATATTTACCCTTCTAAATTTTAAAAACTCACAATTTTATCCAATTGATCGACTTCTCTACTAAAATTCATTTTAAATTTATAAAATATACATTTTACTCCTTATTAAAAAATAAAAATATGTGATATGTATAAGAAAATATTTCAATGGTTCATTTCATTAATTGTGACGCCCGTATACACAGTCATATTTAGACATATTTTTGTTTGTGCGTCATAAGAAGATGAACCATTGGCTCTCAAATCCAACCAATTAGAAGGCTAAATATTTATCTTAACAAACTACATTTTTTTTAATAAATGGTAAAATGATAATATAAATTAAATTGAGTTCTAATTGGAAAAGTCAATAAAGTGGGTGAATTGTGAGTTTTTTTTAATTTAGAAGGTTATATATCATGATATTATGAATTTTAATTTAGACGGTGGAATATACAATTTTACGATTTTTTAGGGGTATACATGAAATCCCCCTCCCCTTAAATTTTACATGCGATAACTACCGGCTTAAAAAGTTGATCACAGCCTCTGTATTGTTAAAAGTCTCACGTACACGGTGGTCTATATTTTATAGCCGGCAAGTGATACCTGAGTCTAGTGATTAAAAAATGCATAGACAGGCTGCTGATCTCGTGCACCATAGAAAATATATTTTCATATTTATTTGATTGAAAGCAATTTAACTGGCATGTCCAGAGCTTTTATTTCATTTACATGGAACCGTGTCCGTGCTACACTGCTACTACATATACGTCGGTGCTTCTATACAAAGTAAAGAGTTGGGTTTTTACGTACATGTGTGCATGGTATCTGGCGGCTGGTGCATGCATGATCTGTCACATGCCATGCTGTGTCTCAATTAAATTGATTGTCTAATTCTCTTGGAACAGAACAAGCAGTTTTATTATTATGATCTGTCAGTCCTTTTAGAACAATTAATATATTTGGTATCAGTTCTCTAATGTATATATATATATATATATATATATATATAGAACGTTTATTTGAAATTGAAATAGTCACTAGATTTAGATTTTGACCTTCATCAGTTGCCTTTCAAAATATACTGCAAAACAAATCTGAATTTTACATGCTAATAATAAATATTATATTTGTGAGCATGAAATCAGAACTACAGTAAAAAAAAAAAAACTTTCTAACCTGAAGTTGAAAATTGTAGAGTTATATTGAGTTGTCTCCATTCTAGAGCTGGATCACTGTGAGTGGTGCCCACTAGAAAGTAGAGACTGTACCACCTCACATGCATGCAACCAAAAAGAAAAGCAATTCCTGCATTTTGTACATTCTCTCCTCCAATCACCAAGTGGGGAGATTTTAAAGAATGCACCTCATTGGCAAACTTCCAGTAACGGTACTCATGATTTTTTTGGAACAGAAAAACTTGTGGCAACTGGCAAATGTTAAAGTTGCAGCCTTAAGTTACTTCTGGAGAGATCTGATATTCAAAGTTATTACTGGTTAGGGAAAACTTGGGGTTAATTCAGATATTTACTTTATCTTGCCATTCATTCTTTTCTTACATTTCTAGATGAGTATACATGTGATGTACTTGAAAAAACCATCTCTTAACAGTGAGTTCTATTAACTATGGAAAGCTCTATCCTCCATATGGTATCAGATGCCTCTCTATACAGGAGTGCAGGGACAAAATTAGAAAAAAATGATTGGAGAGGAAGGGTTAAATGTAAAATGCATAATGTGTGGTCATGAAATTTGAATTCAAGTCTAAACAACCACAAAGTGTGGAACTCTAACCACTAAGCTATAAGCACACATTTAACATTTTATAAAGGTAGTGAAGTATATAAAAAACTTAAAACAAGAAAATTTCAATATACATGATTAAAAAATTTAAAATTATAGAGGTAGCGAGGCATCCCTCGCTTAGCTGCTCATGCAGAAGTGAAGTTCAAATCTAAATACAAGCAATCCGATCAATTGTTTTCTCAGGACTTATCATGTTGCTAATTTTCAAAAACAAATTATCTTACTTTCAAGTGAGAGTATTCAGTATTGATGTTATCCCTATATTACAAGGTGTGAAAGAAAAAAGGCTGAAACCTTGGTACTGCCTCTTCAAAGGTACAGATACCTAGTTCATGATGTCAGGTGTGCTTCTGAGACCAATTCCAGACACTAATTTTTTCTAGGGGTAGATTTTTTTTTTTTTTAGTAAGTCTTGTTCTGTTTTGAAACTTTGTATTTTGCATCTTATTATAATGGAAGGGCATATGTCTATTTTTCCAAAAAAAAAAAAAAGGGTGAGAAAGAATATTCAATAATTAAAGGCATAAACAAATTATTAACTTTGACTTCAAAAGAAAAATATAACAATAATATAACAATAACTAGAGGTCACAAGTATAGATAATTCAAAAACAAAAAATTAAAAAGAAGGAAGAAAAAATAATTAAAGAGGTAATAATTACTAAGTTAAAATGGAAGTTGTTTTAAAAAAAAATCTTGACATGTTAGCATATGTAGGGCTGACAAAAAAATTCATAGTTCGTGATTCGATTCGGGTTTGATTCGAGTTTAATTCGATTCGAAATGGGTTCGAATTGAAACGAATCAAATCAGGTTCGGTTTGAAATTCAAACCAAACTCAAACCTAGCCTGGTTCGATCGAAATGGGTTCAGTTACTTCTATGGTTCGAATCTCATAATAACATTGAACGTTCATTTACCTGATGAAATTAAAATCCAAGATAGAGAGTCATAATTTAACTTAGCCGACACTCCCTCGCTCTCAAATCTCAATAACCTAATTCTCTCTCCACCTCTCCTAACTCACTCTCCCTCTAGCTCTAAAATCTAGCCGACGCTCTCGACGACTGGCTGTCTCTTCGGCTGTCACTCCTCTCTCCGGCCTAGATGACTGTCTCTCCTCTCTCTTCGGTCGTCTCTCATAGTTCATACCAGGAAAGCCGTCTCTGATGTATTTTTTTCATGAACAATTTTTCAACTTAAGAACACTCATTTCATAGTTCATACCGGTAAAAGGAAACCATGTAAATTTTGTCTCACGAGAAAAAATTAATGTATAAACTACCGGTATAACTAGGGCTGCTAAAAAATAATTTAGTTCGTGATTCGATTTGGGTTCGATTCGAAAAATGTGTAGTTCGCAATTAATTTGATTCGAAATGGGTTCGGTTCGAAACGAATCAAACCAGGTTCGGTTCGAAATTAATTCAAACCAAACTCAAACCTAGGGTAAGTTCGGTTCGGTTCGGTTTGATTCGTTGCCACCCCTAAGCATATGCCCTTTTTTTGGTAATTAATATATCTATGTACGAACAGAGACGGGTCTACAACTTTGGCAAGCTACTCCTATGATTTAGATTTTTTAATTATATATATTGAAAATCAATTGATTTTTTTTTAAAGTTTTTTATATCATTCCCTCATAAAATGCTAAGTGTATTCTTGTAATTTAGTGGTTGGAATTTCACTTTGTGGTTGTGAAAATTTGAGTTCAAATGTCACTGCCACACATTACGCATTCTACTTTTCAGCCTCCCAATCAAAATTTTCTAGTTCCGCTCATGTATACGAAAAAAAATATATATACATATATAGAACAACAATTAATTGTGTCATTATAATTAGTTCTTCTTATCAGCTATCAATTAACTTTGTGTAAACAAAGTACACGCAGAGCTTGAATGCAGAGATGCAAAGGCTTTATTAGTGACTGACAAGTGACAAGGATGAATGCATGAGGTGCAGTGCAGCGTGATATTCACCTTATCTTCTGATATTGATTCCCTTTTTCTTTACTTCTTTGCTCTTTTAACTGTTTTGATGAAAATCAATCAGCTTATCTCTTGAATAATGAGAAGTATGTTGTGTTGAGATTTGAGAAACAACAACCAGTAGGTAGATGCCTGTCTGTTGAAACTGTTGAAACTGAGAACTTTAAGGTACACTTGGCAGAAAAACTACAGTATATTGTTGAAAGATATGCTTTCTTGTGATGATCACATCAATGTTAGAGTCAGGCTACGTTACGGCACAATATTGGTCCATAGTAAAACTGTAAAATCAATCTAGAAATGTAATTTCATATGGAGATATATCATATGTTGAACGGTTCATATATATTAACTGTTTGAATTTTGAAAATGAAAATATCGATTCGTAATAAGTCGTATTATTACGGATGCCAATATGCATTATGCATAGTTCAGTAGCCTCGTTCTACCATTAATTTAGGTGAGGCTATGCATAATACCATAGTCTCGCTCTAAATATTAATGTATACGAAATTTATTAAAAAAATAATGAAAGCATAATAATAATTAATCACCCAAATATAGTGCAGCTGATCATGAACATATATATAATTAAACAAGTGAATTTTATTCGCTTGAAGCCAAATTAAATGGTATAATTACACAAGCAACACACTGAGAAAAGGTTCGTATTGTTTTTAGCTAGCATTCTCATAGGCGAATTCAGTGTCGGTGAATAAGAATTAATTGACTCCATTTATTTTTAAAATTTATATACTTATACATAATTTTCTATATAACTTAAGAGTAAAATGCTATGTCAAATTTTACCATAAAATTGACCCCCATACAAAGTAAGAAAATTTTATATGTTTCACTTCTCAACGCGTTTTTGACCCTCATAGTTTGCAACTCTGACTCCACTTCCGTCTCTAGCGATCGATCCTAGAACAAATTTATTTTAGAAGCAGAATGGACTGGCCAGACTTCATGCATAACCATGCACATATTCTGTTATAGGTTGATTATAATTTTCAAATCGAAGATTTTTAGGAGAGGCTAATAATGATGCAGTGTCATTATCTTTTTTTTTTTTGAAAACCTGGCAGTGGCTGCCTAGGTGGATGCAGTGCCATTATCTCTCTCTCTGAAATCTACACATTGGTGCTTGAATGTTGGTCATTATTTTAACATTACCTGGAGAAAACCAATAAGCAAAAGACGGTGGGTCATCTTATCAATGACACATCGCTAGAGATTGAGAGATGTGGTTAGGCAACAGTTAGATTGCGAACAATACAATTAATAAGGAATTAGGTATAACAATAAGTCACTCCATGTATAGACATATTCACTAGCGAGGGAGAACTTTTTGTTACTCAAAAACTTTTGTAATTATTCTTCTTATCAATATATTTGTTGTCGGCAATTGCCGTCAACTATCAAAAAAAACATTACCTGGAGAAAAGAAAGGGGAGACATCGATCACTGCTCGAAAAATACCAAAGGGATTGAATAATAAGATAGTACTGTATGGATTGGATAATAACTAGTCATTGGTCACTTCTTTTGTACCATTCTACAGTTATACCGTACATGGTTGATGTTACAGATGTTATCTAGTCATGGTAGTTTCTCGCGCTTGTACAGTTGTCATGCATGCTCCGTCTCCATCAGTATGTATTGTATATGTAAGAAAACATGCACATTATAATTTCTATACAGCATATATATATACACATAACACATATGTGATTTATGTCATCTAAACATTCCAACATATGTGTTTATATCATCTAAACATTCCAAAAACACGAACCCAATTGCACATAAAGTTGACAGTTCAAAGAAAAATGGCATTCAGATTGACATGAAACTGTATAAACAATTAATGCATGAAGTTCAAATAGAGTTGCATAATTTACAAATAAATTGGTACTTAATTATATTAGCTTGACACTTCCTTAGATCATGCATGATTAACACTTTTCATGCATGTCAGAAAAGAATCTTAATTAATTTGAAAGTTGAGTTTTATTATAGTGTTTTTTTAATATAGAAGCTAAGGACTAAATTAATACAATATTAACTATTGTGGATATATTTGCCCTTTATGAAATCAATGTTTTGGATTTCTGTATATGAAAAATCAACGGCTACGATGTTCAAGAATAAATTGAATATTATAAGAAAATCTAAAAGAAAAGCATCATGGTAGAATTCATATATACACATGAAGTAGAATATCATATAATGTTCTTCACATACAAATAAATGTGCCTAGAGCTAGATATGGGTTGATGAGTTGATGGTAAGAATGTATAATATACAACCTTCCTAGGAGATGCACACAAATAGAGCTACTGTTTGACATATGATCATGAGTAGGTAAATATATATATATATATATATATATATATATATATATATATATATATATATGCATATCTTTCACAGAGATTATTGTATGGTGGCACTGATATGTCACAGAAAGAGCAAAAAATATGTACTGTGAAAAGAGTTGGTCCCCTTTGCAATAATAACTGCAATTTGTACCTCCTGTTTTAGGTCCACTTGCAACTACTAGTGGCCAGGACAGGGTGACAAGGCCTCCCTGCTGCTCCACTGCGTCATATTTCACCAAAAAAAGATTGCATGTTTTTTTCACTCAAAAGTGAGAAAAATATATATAAATTTTCTTCTATTAATTATAGCTAAAAGCCTAAATAACTAAAAAAAAAGTTATTACTTATTACTTATTAGTAAGGTCCAGCATGTTAGTAAGAAATGCCAATAATTTAATAACTCTTGTATTCCTTTAGTTGCTCATCAAGCTGACTGTCACAAACTAATACACATGATTCTCAAGGGTACTTTTACAAAAATTCAAGCTAACAAAAGAAAATGCATTCAGGTGCATATATAAAGTGAGATCACAAAAGTGCTAGCTATTGGTCTATTACCAAATAGCAAATAAATAAATATATATATATATATATATATATTGTTGGAATTAATGTTTATGGTGTCAAACATATCTTTCATTAATTCTAGTATGATAACCAAACCCTACTTGAATCAGGCTAGCTAATTCAAAATTCAAAAGAATTAAGGGTTTGGTGAGAAGATCTAGTAGGTAGTGTTTAGGTGGTCCCTTTGTGTTGAATGCGCCTGCTATGGCATATCATAAATGTTTACTTTAACTTAACTGATCAGTTCATAAGTAAAGCAAAATGCGATTTACAAGACAGCTGAACTAGAACTCTGTCGAAACAGTAATCCCCAATTAAACCCCCATTTGGCATACACAGGTCTCTTATTTATTGCTTTATTTACTCCATCCACATCTCATCAACTCCTGTAAATAGGCTCTTGCTGTAGCTCAATAAAATTTTGAGTTTCACAGGAGGATAATTAGCATAATAACATATTATAAAATAAATGAAAACGGAGCAAACTTTCCTCTGTAAATTGACTATGATGCTTTTGTCAGATGTACTGTATTTAACAAGAGAATAAGAGATGGTGGAAGGATTTCCATCTGCTTGGTACTTGCCCATTATCCATATCAACTTTTGAAGTAAGATAATAATTTATTTCCTCTTCAAAAGTCATTTTAAATTAGTTTTCCAATTTTTCTTTTTCAAACCTTCTTACATTTTAAAACAGTGACCTAACTGTTGATGTATTATCAGCTAACTGAGAAAAGATCAATGTGTTAAAGAATTACATTTTTATGGAATTGCACATAATCACTATATATACTTACTAGATTTCCTAAAGGACATCCAATAAAAACCAAACAATTAGTGTGGATCGATCAAATGAGTACGCAAGCAACTGATTGTATCAGAATGCATATATTAGATGTACTAGTTAAAGCAACATCTATTTTGAGTCAGATGAATTGGTTTGTAGATTATGATGCCGCTTGCTGAAAGGCCAACATTTTAGAAATTACCGAGGACTTGATTTTGTTTTGAAATGGAATATAATCAAAGAAACCTCTCTGATTAAGCTATATTTTTTATGGTAATTAACTTATTCTACATGTTACAAGTTATGATCATGTTTGGTTAGTATATAGTCTTAGACTCTTAGTGATCAATTATATTATATATTATATCTTATTCTTATTTGATTGTGCAAGTGAGAGAACAATACAATAATAGAATTTATAGTATTTAGGGTTGTCAATGCTACAATCATGTAGGTATTATTTTCTTAGTAGAGTGTCCAATTCTTTCAGGTTGGAATATAATTCAAACCTCACCACACCAGATATTTTTATTTATACCCATAAATTGAAATTTTTCACTCCTTCACACATAGAACCTATTGTTACTTATACACACATAACATAAGTTATACAGATTGGGACAAGTCAACTTGTATACCTTCCTAAGATGGCTCTGAAAATTTAGATCCATACTCAATTAGTTTAACCAATGGGTATCGGATCATACGAATCGGGATGGATCGGGTAGGAATTTACACTCCCAATATAATTATGTCCAAAAATATATTTAACAATAATGATAATGACAACAATCATAATGGAGATGGTGATGACAACTACGAGGACAACGACTACAAGAGCAATCTGACAATAATGGCGATGATGACGATGACGATGACGATTATGATGATGATGGAAATTACAATAACAATAATATATATATAGGAGGATTAAAATGCAATCCCCCTATGCTCCTAACGTGCACCCTCCTCTCAATCTTCATTTTCAAAGTTCAAATAGTCGATTTGAACCTTCCAACGTGTTCTTCATATTAAAATGTGCTTAAAGACCAAATTTTATATTTTTTTGGAAATATTTTACTATTTTTTTCATAATTTTTGAAAATCATCACTTTGCTAAATTTTTTATTATTGTTTAGTTTAATCAAAAAATATAAAATTTCCAAAAAATATAAAATTTGATCTTCAAGCACATTTTAATATGAATAACACATTGGAATGTTCGAATTGACTATTTTAACTTTGAAAATGGAGATATGAGGGGAGGATGCATGTTAGGAGCACAAAAAGAGGGTGCATTTTAACTCTCTTCATATATATATATATATATATGAGTAAGGCTTGGGTCCTATGGATAGCATAGAGGGCTACGGTGCTAGCTACGGCTCAATATTCGAGTTTTCAAAATCTTAACAGTCGATCCGAACCGTTTATCTTGTTCTCCATATTAATATGTGTTTGGAGACCATGGTGGTGATGATGATTTTGGATTGATATGGTTCAGCTCTAGAGCATATATGAGCAATAAATATCATATATGTTGGGGTGACATTATGCCCGGCCGGCCCATTAATTAGATTATTTTATCCTCGCTTATCTATGATTAAGTTATTAATATTTGAAATATATAAGTGAGAAATTAAGAATCCTGATTCATGCTTATGCTCCAATCAAATTAATCTGATCTATGGATTTTTATAGGACTAAGATACTTGTTATCAATGAACTTTTTTTTGATGGTCACGGTATAAAACCGTGAACTATAATTTTCATTAAAAAAGTTAATTACAAATAAGTTTCTAGTTACTGTGACAACGCCATATACACACAAAATTACGACCTAGAAATATAGTAAATTCAAAAGCTTTAAAATTCAAAATTGAACTCCTCCCTATACATGTCTCAGTCATCTCCAGTGTCGCCTCGGCTATGAAACCCTGCACCAATTTTCTCTCTCCGTAAGTGCCTCCTGTTATCAATGAAATTAAAAGACATACTTTTTGAAGAATCTAGGACTTAAAAATCCGGAAAGATACTTTGTTCTCAACATTCTAATAAATTCATACTTAGGCCTAATTAGTATATGGAGTACTACTCCTGAGTCCCAATGTACCTCCATCAGATACTCATATTCCATCTTCTCCGATTCTATCTAGTAAATAAACAGAAAAAATTGAACACAAATGAAAATGCACTACATATATGAGGGTACTAGACTGGAACTACGTATTCTTTTTCGGTAAAGATTTTTAACAGAGCACTTTTGGTTTCATGCAGCACACAGACTATATATAGAATTAAAACAGTCCTGCATATGATCGTTCCTACGTTGCATGAAGCCAAAACTACTCTGTTAAAATCTTTACCCATATTTTTCTCTTAACAAACAAGATAAATGTGCAATAAGAATTTGTGCATATGATAGAAGACTTATCTAACTTTCTGCATGGAATTAAAAATACAAGAAACTAATTTTAGGTTTGCTATAACATTCTGTCAAGAAATTAAAAGGTTCTCTCGTGAAATTGGAATAAGAAAATTGGTGTACAGTTTGTAATGTTTGAATGGTTTTAATATGTGATTGCTTTCAGTAGCCATAAAATACAAGAATTTGTTCATTAATAAATTGTCATCAGCCTATTTTACCACCATTATTTCAGTTATTCTCGCACAATTTAATATAATAAAAAATAGCAAATTTTGATACAGCTAACTATATATGATTTTTTTAGCTTAAATTCCATTCAAATTCCACTACCAAACAATTAGTTATCTTTTTCCCAAAGAAGCCAACAAAAAAACTTAAAAGCCAACACAGAAAAAAAAAAATCACTGTTTTGTTTCCTTGCGCATTTACTTTTGTTGTTTAATTGTTAGCTTTCCTTATGTAGAATAATATTCTTGTTCATATTCCATTTATCAAAAAACTAGGAAAACTAAAAGCATGCAAGAATTGGAATTAAATAATAAAATCCAAATTAGAAAGAAATAATACAAAATAATCCAGTAATATCAAATTTATTAAATGAACGATAAAAATAATAATTCGGAGGATCAAAAACAGTAGTGCAATGACGGCTCTTAATTAATGATCACACTAAAAAGTTGGAGAACATTAATTGCCAAAATTTATAGAAGTAAAAAAGGCTCTTCGATTCTTGCAAAATTATAATTATATATGTGAGATTACAGAAGCTATGAACAATAAATATTAATTAATTACATAATAAAAGATAAACCAAGCTAGCTGTCAAAAAAAGGTATATACTAGCAGCTGTATAATGCTGGAATATAGCTATTATATTATTCCAAATATGATCATGTATTCTAGCTAGGTACAATATATACTACTATACATTGGTATTTTCCAGATAACTGATTAATTATAAGAAATATTATTTAATTTCACGGGATACATGAAACAAAATATATAGGAGGCTTCACAAATGTCTAAACAAATTTAATATATATATATATATGGATAACCATGACACATAAATTTCAAAGAAAAATAAATAGCGAGAAATAAATTAATTAATTAATATATCAAATCAAAATAAGTAATTGAAAAATGGGAACTGTTAAGGAGATTCAAAGTCAAGGCATATATATATATATATATACCTCAGTGGAAACTAAAAAGGGTAAATGAGTGGATTTAGTTTCTTAATTTTTTTAGCAAAAAAACAATAAGCTAGCTCTCTCAAATATATTAGGATCGATGCATGTGTAGCAGCGGAATAGGAATCGTGAGAAATATAAAATGGAAACAGCAATAAAAAAAATAACAACAGCTAGTAATAATGATAATAATAAAAAAAAAATCATATCCTTTACATATATAGTGAAATATCCAATTTCAAATTCGTTCCTTCCTTCACAAAAAAAAATTAACATAATAAATGGGGAATATAGGAATTTCTTCTTCCTCCGAATTAAAAAGGGGGAAAATATGACTTCATTTGACCCATATATATATATATATATATATAACTGGAGAATTTAAGTTAATGTAGAACAATAGAAAGATGGAGAAGAATAAGATAGGAATTATTAATTACCTGATAACTTGTTGACATCTGAAGACATAAATAGCACTGGCCTGCTTGTAATTTCTGAAATCTCTCTGAAAATAATAAATAGTCAGAACATTTGCCGATGCAGCATCATCAAGATTCTCATACCATAACCCAATATAAATCATATAACTGGTAAGAAAATATGAAAATTAGATTTATGTGAATCTTGAAGGTGCTGCACCCGCAAACTCTGACTGATACCGACCGGCGACCAACCGAGCGACCGAGCAAGTGAGAATAGATCAGAGAGAGATAGGTCTGGTTCCTCTAGGACTCTCTAGTTATAAGAGAGAGGAAAACGAGGAAGATAAGCAAAAGGAGAAAAATTTAAGATTCATGAAGAAGAAAGTAAAAACTAAAAAGTATATAGAAACAAGGTCGGATCCTTTATGATTCATGCTTAGAAATACAATACCGTGCCGAGCAAAAGCAAAGAAAAAGATTTTGGGATGGAGGTGGGGGGGTCATAGCCTCATAGGTAGAAGAAGGAGAGTAGAGAATCGAGCAACAAGAGCAAAGAAAAAGAAACTAAGAGGGGGAGGGGGGAAGAGAGAGAGAGAGAGAGAATTAGTTGCACCGTCGGTAAAAGGAGAAAGGCAAAGATGGGAATAAATAATGATAAGGTTTTTAGATCTGAAATAATGGGATATATATAACACTGTCAAATTTGTTTTTTTTTTTACTTTTTAGGTGATATTTATCTCTCTCGCTTTTTTTGTCTATTCACAGTTCACCACGGATAAAATATTAGTGGCAATGTTTTGACTTCAGCACATTAATTATATATATATATATATATATATATTTTTTTTTTTTATGTTGGCTTTATTACTGTTTGTGCGTATGTTGTATGACAACAAAACAACATTAATGTCAATAAATTATATATATGATTACCGTTTACTCACGTATAAACGATTTTGAATATTCTTCAGCAATGAAGTTTTAAATAGTTTAATTTTTTTTTTCTTTTTTGGTTTACAAAACCCGGTCTAGGAAAAAAAATATTGTGTCTTAAAAAAACAATTGTAAGCATGCAAGGCGAGAAACATAATATAGAGCTGCTTAATAACATTTTCCAAAATAAGTAAAAAATGAAAAAGAAAACTTATAATCATGTTATCAACCTTATAATTAATTGATATATATTAAATTTATTCAATTTAAGGTATATCAGCTAATATTCAATCAAGTACCATTATATAAATATGCATTGTTATAAGTATTAATTTAATTAATGAATTGTAAAACTTACATCAAAATTTCAGGTCCTATATATATATTGAAACTGTTGAATATAAAAATTACAATTCATCTATATATGATGAATATTAAAAATGTACGTCAAATTAAGTTCATTGAATGAGAATCGTAACTCTTAATTTAATTGGTCAAGAATAATCTAACTCTTCTGGATCGATATTTGCCAATAACCACAGCAACCAATTTTAGGTAACGATACTGACAGAGCATTTTTGTCTTGACGCAGCATACGATTAATAGAGATAATAAAAAAATATATACAATTAATGAGCTGGATGTAGTCAAAATAGCTCTGTCAATATATATACCTAATTTTATGGAGATGAAATTAAATTATCAACACAACAATGATAATATTAGCAAATTAATTAAGTACTACCAGGTGACATTGCTAAATATCAAGCCAGAGTCTAATTATGTTGACAGCTCATTGAAGAATGTATTATTTATTTGTTGGGGGATGGAGATATTTGACGTTGATTTAAATTAATTCAACATGTTAAAGAGTACTCTTCTTGCTGTTTAATTTTCCTTGATATTTGGTTGACAAGGATTTATGTAAAGATGGCAAAAATCTCATTCCATTTATCTTGGACTCCAGTCTAATCTAATTCGATTTTTTTTTTAAATATCAAATTATTCTGAACAATTTGAAATATATCCAATTCAATATGAATTCGAACGAGTTAATTAATTTATCTTCTGTAATAATAATATAAACACATATTATAATAATATAAACAGTTATTACAATAGTATATATAAATATTGCCTTAATAGTATAAATATCATATATAAATGTGTAAACACTAGCTGAACTTTTTAAAAACTTATTTTTTTATTAATCACTTTCATTAATATAAATAACTATTTTTTTTTAAAAGCATGGTAGAAGCTTATAAATAACTATTGTAATAATATAAATGTATGTCTTAGTAATTTAAACACATGGATTAAAAGCATAAACACCAGCTGAAATAAAAGTTCCAATATTGTCCACTTTTATTATCATTTACATTTTTTGTAACGGTATAAAAACATATTATAATAGTATAAATACTGATACATGTAATAATATAAATACTTATTTCAAAAAATACCAAATAGTCCTTGTATATACTTTTGAAATAAGGGCGTGTTCGGATGTTACTGGATTATAGAATGGGAATAGAAATGGGAATGGTAATTCACTTTTGAAAAAGTGGGAACCCACGGATACGGAATGTACGGGATTAATTATGGGAATATGAGAAAATGAGTGTTCGCTTATATCATGAGATTAATTGTGGGAAATCTTTATTTATTTTAAAATATGTATATTTATTTAATTGTTTTAGTTTAGTTTAGTTATAAATGATTTTTTATTTAATTATTATTTTTAAATCAAATTGATTAAATAATAATATTAAATAAATGAAACATTTTTCATAATAATTACTACTAAAATGGGTAAAAATAAAATATAAATATTTATAAATAAAAAATAAGTAAACAATAATTAAAAAACATTTACCAAAAAATATACATTTATAAACATTTACAAAAAAATAAACATTATAAACAAACAATTCATGTATGTAAATTGAATTTTCAAGAATAATTTGTGTATAAAATCTAGTATTACAACATGTCATCTTTTTTATTCACTTGAATCACTTTAATATTGAAAAAAAAAAACTCAGTCCGGATCATTGGTTTGCTTAGTCCCACAATTTAAAATGAATAAAAATTGATCACTTTATATATAACTCATTGTAAATTGGTACGTCATTGGAGAGAGTGTATAGTGGAGATGAATAAAAGTTGGCAGCTTTGCCACGTCTTCAAACAAAAGTAAGAAAAAACAAAAATGAGAGAGAATGGGAAAAGAAAAATGAGCTCTTTGACCGGGTTTTTGAACATCAAAAATTGTACTGAAATGGTACACCTACGGGAAATTTTGAGGAAAAATTTGGACTGCCGAACGCTTTAAAGGGAATACAATCCTATTTGATCAAAACCCATCAAATTCCCAGTAAAATTTTGACAGCCGAACGTGTATTGTGCCTATTTATATTATTATATCAATATGTACCAGTATTTATACTATTATAATATATTTTTATACCGTTATAAAAAATGTAAATGATAATAAAAGTGGACAATAATGGAGCTTTTATTTCAGCTGGTGTAAATGTATAAATACTTATCCTCTGAGATATCTCAACTTTTGCGTGACCGACGTGTACTGTGCCTATTTGGGGTACCTCAGAGGACCGGTATTATTTTGCTTTGAGATTCGCGCAGAACGTATTTTAACGTGTTATTTCCATAAAAACACTTAAATTTTGAGATATCTCACAGGTTGCAAATTCAACCCTCAAGGCATAGCGTATGCTCACGTAGTGCATCCACGTCACCACAGGGCCCAGGTCCCAGGATGACTCTTTCCTGTCTTCTGTTCTTCTTTTCATGTAAAGCCCAAAAACTGACTCACTACATGTATGAAGAATATGGCGTACGTCTCAGAAGATCTGTACTGCATTTGTATGGTCGGCTGGTCATGTCGGCTGTGGCCTGTGGGTAACAACTAACAAGTAACAACGACTCTTTTTCGGCTGGGAAGTTTCTTAATAGCCTTCTGATTTTGATCAGATGGTCCACATTACTTTTTTAAAAAGTAGTTGCTATATTGGCAGGTTACGCAACCATTCGCTGGATGCTAATTTAAATAAAAAGATTTGTAGATTTATAGAAAGAAGCACATTATTTATAAACAATATATATGATTTATATGTAGTATTTTCCATATAGAATAGAAAGAAGCACATATTTAAAATATAAGAAATTCGGTATAGTTGAGGGGCATATAGGGTATATTAGAATCAGTGGCGTAGCCAGGATTTTTATCAGGGGTAGGCAAAAAACAGTTACAACTAGAGATTCGCCAGCTCGTCTTTGCACATATATAGACGCACCTTATGATATTTCTTTCTTAGATGGTGAGAAATTGAATACATAAAAAAGAGGTTCTGAGAGAACACAATATATATGGTGGGTAGTGAGAAAAAAATCTGCGGATTAGGGTTTATATTAGAGCGCTACAGTTAAGCATGGGTCGAGATGCCGGTGTAAAACATCTAGAATCATAGTACTGAAAATCATAATTAAAATTGGTAGGAATTGAACAAATTGAAAAAATTATAAAAAAAAATATTTTGTCGTAAAATTATATTAACTCTAAAAAATCACAATATAATATAATACATTTATTTTGGTAAATAAATATTTTCTCATTTATTTATCTATTTTTTTCTTTATTCAGGCCCTAAAAGTGGTTTGCAGCAAACCACTATACTATAATACTTATTTTAATACGGAGTTGAGTAGAGCTAATTGTTGTGTGCAAATTACTGTATTCCATACTTCTTTTAATACTCTATTCTCCAGGCCCATAAAATTCGGCCCATTCCCTTGAATCATGTAAAAATGACCCCACTTGTCAGAATCACCTTCTATTGTTGTTCTCTTTCATTCCTTCCTCCCTGAAACAACAGATTGACACAAATGCGAAATATAAGCTGTGAAATTTTTACAGGGGTAGGCAACCAACCTTATCAGGGGTAGGCAACGACTCTTATTTGAAGCAAGCAATAAATCAATTTCCATATACTCAACACAATTTTTCAAAATCCAGGGGTAGGCAACTGCCTACCCCTAGATGAGTGTAGCTCCGCCTCTGATTAGAATGCATTGCCTGGCTGCACCCCAAATTAATCAGAACATGTTTAGAATTAGCTTCAAATATTTGAATTTTTTTATTGTAGCCCTTGTTGGATATATAAAAAACAATAGTGAGTTCGGCTAGTATGATATCGGTATCATATGACACTAATTTCAAAATTTATTGGATATACTTCAAAAGACTAATCTAAACCGTTCAAATCTATTAACTTTATGAGTGATGTGTTTACATGCAAAAAAGTTTTTTTTTTTTTTTTTTTTTAGTTATTTTAGTATCAATCAAGCAGTAAAAATTATTGAAAAATGAAAGCGCGCATTAAAATTAACTTTAAAACCCTCACATTTAACCACTTGACTTGATACAAAATAAATTTGAAAAGTTATAATTTTTGTATGTAAACGCACAATTAGTGAAGTATATCGGTTTGAACGGTTTAGATTCACCGTTTGAAGTTGATTTGATAGATTTTGAAATTAATGTTATATAGACAAAATGACACTTATGTCATACTAGACGGATCCAACAATAGTTTGTACTGTAATTATAATAAATAATAATGTTAGACCAAGTGCAGATCCTATGCTACTCTGCTAGATACTCTTTGGTGCATTTCTATACAATTAAATAATTAATGCATTGCCTAGCTGGCTATGTAGGTTGTAAACCAAAATTTTAAGGCCGGAAATGGCGCCATCTGAAACAAATTACCTTGCCACAGATCTGAATAAAACGGTATCAAATTAAGTCACCTTCCTAAGATTTTTTTTTTTTTTTTTTTTTTTTGGCTTCACCTTCCTAAGATTCGATCCAAGAAACCTTTTAGGAGGGACCAAAATGTGTCCAGATTTTTTGTGCTTCAATCCTATATTGCACAATTTTCATGTAAATATTTTTTTTTTCTTCATATTTTTTAAAACCGTGTAATTACTGACATGACATCTCTGATGTCATCTTTAATGAAAATTGGAGGCTAGATCACATATTTTATCTCTGAAAAAAAATATTTTACAATTTTGTCTCTAACAACTTGTTGTTTGTTCTCTAATAAGACAATATTAAATTAATAACTCAAGCAAAGTATAGATGAAAAACTTGTTCATATTCTCTTCTTGTTATTTTTTTAAAATTTATTTGTTTAAACTCAGATTCGTATATAAACTTTTCGTGAACAAAATTTTGTTTGAAACTGATAATTAATTGCCATATAAAGTCCAAGTAGCACGTCTATCTTTTATTTCGTAATTATATGTCAATTGTAAAATATGCAAATGGAAAGTCAGAAAAAATTTATTGTTTGATCTTTCATTTGATTAGGAATTAAGTTGACAAATTAACCATGTAAGTCATTAGAATGAAAATTATCTCATATAAATACTCTTTCACCAATGAAAATTCGTAAGATGGCACGTTACCACCTTAGAATGAGTCATTAGAATGAAATTGTTGCTCAAAGGGGCGGACTCAAGTAAGCACAGAAGGGAGAGGAGGATTTATAGAAAATATACATAAAAATGATCTTCAAGTGCCGATCAAACGAACTCTAAAAGTCGACCAAAATAGCATAGTACATTACTACAAGCAAAACGATTTATATATAGGCCAATACCACAGAAAATCTAGACTCAACCAAACACCTATACAATTTTTTTTTTGGTGCCAAATATGTCCTTGAGCTTTCACCTATACATGCTTTAAATTAACTCTCTCTCATCATCATGTCACCAAGACACCAACTACGAAGAAGATAATATTATAATCATGTTTGGGATTTAAGGTTCGATAACTACAGGTGAAAGAGTAGGGAATAAGTAATTTATTCCTGAATGATTCCTCCAATCACAATCCTCCAACCTTTTAGTCAACAGTTTAATAATTCAATTGAAAACTGAAAAGGCTCAACAGTTTTGTGAAAGAAATATTTGTTAATTTATGATGCACAGTTGCACACTCTTCAAAATCTAGTTTAATGTGCAATATTTTATCATTGACTTTGAAACTTTTAATTCTTCTGTGATAACTGCTCATTTCAACAATTTGTGCTCCCACCTCTCATTTACTTCCAAATTCCAATAATAATCAACCCCCCCCCCCCCCCCCCCCCAACACACACACACAACATATTTATATGAGCAAGAAATTACAGCTATATCTCTGTAATTTTAATATTATTTTATAAAGTATGTTCAAGAATTTTATAGTGTATTCCATGTGAATTTTTAGAACACAGAAAATCACTTGACTATATCAGGAATGAAATATGGACTAGACTCTTATTTATTTATTTTCAAAAACAAAGAAAAACACTTATACTAATAGGGTGAGTCACAAAAAAATTCAGATGTGTTCGAAATATAGAGAATTCACTTTAAATTCCGTGCAATCTTAGGACATGTTTGATTGTCATGAGATTATAGAATGAGATTTTACGGATACGGAAACTAACAAATTAATTTACGGAAATTTGCACTTATGGGTATACATACACATAAATGATCATGGAAATGTATGTTGAAAGAACTGTTTAATTGTATCATGAGAATAGTTGTGATAAATCACAATTTGCATTTAAAATATGTATATTTATTCAAATTTATTTTTGTTACATGCCTATCAATTTTATAGAAATTAATTATAAGTAGTCTAGTTGTTTTTTAAAGATTAAAGTTATAAAATCTAATATGTAAATCTTAACTAACATCAGCAATTATTGTATCAAAACTATGTATTAATTAAATTTGCGGATTGGTGCCATACCAATGATATACCCAACTTCTATAAAATTTGCAATATTTTGTTAATATTAAAAGAAAATAACGCTAAAAATAACAATTAAATTAATAAGAACAAAAATACAATTGATACTGATTTGCAAGTGATTCTACCTATACAGTGAGAGAAGCATATATAGGAGGGAGAACAACATGTGTACCATTGTGGGAAAAAAAATTTGAGTATAACCTGATATATATATATATATATATATATATATATATATATATATATATATATATATATATATATATATATATAGAGAGAGAGAGAGAGAGAGAGAGAGAGATGGGCTATGGTGCATTGCAATGTATAGACTCTTTTGTACATTGGACTATAAATCACCAGATTCAAAGTTCAAATGACCGATCCAAACCGTTCATCTTGTTCTCCATATTAATATGTGTTTTGAGACCAAATTTTACATTTTTTGAAATTTTTTTACTATTTTTTTAGATTTATTGAAAATGGCTGTTTTCAGACAAGTCTGGACCATAAAAAAACAGTGATTTTCAATAAATATAAAAAAATAGTAAAATTTTTTAAAAAAATGTAAAATTTGGCCTCCAAATACATATTAATATGAAGAACAAGATTAACGGTTTAGATCGGTTATTTGTACTTTGAATCCGGTGATTTATAAAATTTGGCCTCCAAATACATATTAATATGAAGAACAAGATTAACGGTTTAGATCGGTTATTTGTACTTTGAATCTGGTGATTTATAGTCCAATGTACAAAAGAGGTTATACATTGTAATGCACCATAGCCCAACTCTATATATATATGAGTAAAGCTAGGGTGTGATGTGCTCATCAAGAGAGTTTGGTGAGCATAACTCCAAAAATATATTGGATTGACTTTAAACTCCAAATCCAAACCGTTGAAATTCATGTATTTCATGAGTGATGTATGTACATATAAAATTTTGAAAGTTTCGAGTTTATTTGCTACACGGTCAAGCGGTCAAAGAAATGATAAAAATTGAATATATAAAACAAGTTATAAATTAAGTTATAAAAAGTTTTTTTCTTTTGACCACTTGATCTTGTAAAAATAAACTCGAAACTTTCAAAAAATTTCATGTACATGCATCACTCATGAAGTATAAGAATTTCAACGATTTGGATTCGGCGTTTGAAGTTGATCCGATATACTTTTAGAGTTGTGCTTACCAAATCCTCTTAGTGAGCACATCACACCCTAGCTTTGCTCTCTCTCTCTCTCTCTCTCTATATATATATATATATTAAAGAAAGATAGATGTTAAGTTTTCAAATTTCATATCTATATTATTACAACAATAGATTTTTCTCTTTCAAATTTCGAATTCATAATTTTTCACATCAAGAAACCACGTGTCTTTATCACTAGATTAAAAATTAGTTCTAACATTAGTTGGGTTGAGAAGAAAACAAATGAGAAATACATCGCATCCCATATATTCTATACAAAATCGACATTCATTTCCACGGGATTTTGATCATCCGAACACATTTTTATATTAAACGATAACTGAGAAATTGATGCGAACAAACGAACGAAGAAGAACTCTAGCTAAGCTAACCCTATATAATTGTATTAAAAGGTTGTGGTCAAATCTGATCACCAATCTCCTTTTATTATTGGTTATGACAGTTTACATCTTTGGTGTCAGAGGCAGAGGCAGAGGCATCGAAATTCGCACTTGGCAGTTGCACTTGTCAATGATCATAAGTTCATAACTAATTATTTCTGACATCCATATCTTATTAGATCTTTTGGATCAAGAACCTAATACGTGTGCAGCAGCAGTGCAGTACTAGAGGAGGTATTTACTAGTGTCAATAATACTATATAATAAATTTGTTGCTTGCTCAGTTGCTTGTCTCTAGACACACTGGAAAGTCGCAAGACAAAATTATATGATCGTAACAGAGAAAGTTATAAAGATATCATAATAATTCATTATAAATTAAGTTATTAAATTTGTTAATGCTTCAATGCAGGAACTTATTTTTATATCTAGGTCGGCATGCCCCTCGATCGCAGCGAAAAAATTTTAAAAAGAAAAAGGTCAACTTTGCTCGTGAAAAACAAAAAAATTAACATCCGTGATTTATACGAATTATGTTTTTAGGAACCAAGAAAGCACAAAACCAGATACTTTTTTTACAGCTATGTGGAATATATAGAACCAAGCATCATACTGTTCTTGTCCTGAAAATGAAATATAGAAGAACTATGTTTATGCTTAGTACATGAGAAATTATAGAAAGAACTAGGGTTAGTTTGTACTTTGTAATATACTCATTATTATATCTGGTATGTCTCTCAACTATTTATGTTCTTTCTTATTTGCCTACAAAATTAATAATTCAAATTTAATGAATTGGGAAAGGAGAGGTACTTAGCACAGTTGGCTAGAAAAAAAAAAAAAAGTCCTAGAACTGTTGATTACCCAAAGATTGAGAGACCAAATTTTACCCAAAGGTTAAAATGCACCTTCCCTTTTGTGTTTCTAACGTGCACTCTCTTCTCATATCTTCATTTTCAAAGTTCAAATAGTCGATTCGAACATTCCAACGTGTTCTTCATATTAAAATGTGTGGAGACCAAATTTTACATTTTTTGAAAATCTTTTACTATTTTTTCAGAATTTTTGAAAATCATCATTTCGTTGAATTTTTTTATTATTATTTAGTTTAATCAAAAATTCTGAAAAAGTAGTAAAAAAAATTTCAAAAAATGTAAATTTTGGTCTCCAAGCACATTTTAATATGGAGAACACGTTGAAAGGTTCGAATCGACTATTTGAACTTTGAAAATAAAGATACGAGGGAGGGTGCATTTTAAATTTTTAACCCTCCTCTATATAATAATAATAATAATAATAATAATAATAATAATAATAATAATAAAAAGGAATAAAAGAATAAATAAGAAATTGAAGAGGTAAAAAAGAAATCGGCATGCGAGAAATTAACTCTTTTAATTGTGTTTATTCATTATTATTGTAGAATTGGCTATTATACTGATTTTTTTATCTCTCAATTATTAGGGTATGTACTTTTTATATTTTATTAATTATTATTGTCACCAAAGACGTAGCTATTATACTGATATTTTCTCTCTCAATTATTAAGGTAAAAGGATATGAAGTTTCTCTTACGTGGGTGTCGCATTCACTCAATCATAAATTGGCTTTCATTAGATGCCACTTGAATTTTCGTTCAATTATCAACATAAGTACCATAAATATTGTTTCTTATAGAAAATATTTAATGATCAAATTCTAATTGGAGCTCTAATTTTGGAGTATATGTCTACTTGCTTTGCTTGTACCCAACCGCATTTGTCCGATTTTAATAACGAAGATTTAACTTATCCAAATGGGGTCATTTTCTCTACTTAATTTAAATTGCAAGATAGAGACAAATAAAATTTCAATAATTAGCCTTTGAATTTGTACTTGGTCATAAAGTTAATCAGTAAAGTAGATAATCCTGTATTTTTTTTTATATTATTCGGTATTGATTTGTAAAAAAAAATAATTTAAAGCCATGTAAAGAAACACAATATATTTTCTGATGAATTATCATTACAAATAATTAACTTGTTACATTATAGTTGAATATATAGAATAATTTCAACAATTAGTTTATCATTTGTGTAATTTCTAATTTAAAATGAAAATAACAATTGACTTTGGATGAAAATTAAATTTCAGCAAGTAAATCGAATAAATTAAAACTGAGTGATTAAAAATGCAAAGAGGAAATAAAAGTTGAAAATGACCTTCCCCGATGCAAAAGAATTTCAATAGAAAATGTAAAATATTGGGTAAATTTGCAAGTTTTTTAAATTTAGAAGGATAAATACCAGTGTTTTAAATAGCGCGCTATAGCATTTTCAGATCTTCAACGCTACGCTATAGAATAAAAATGCGTTATTTTAGTTACGACCGCTATAGCGGTAATAGCAATCTGCTATCTGCACTACACACTATAGCGTATACTATGCTACATAGGCTTTTATATAAAGGCTCAAACTGAAAATTAATTTTAAATATCAATTTTTTCAAAGTCCATATTGATTTTGTTTTTAAATAGAAAAGATAGATATTTCAATCTATGATGCTTATATTTTTTTAATAGAAAAAAATATATAATTTATGTCATGATACTTAGGTTATTTTGAATGAAAAAATATAGATAGTTTATAATATTATTAGGAATATTTTGAATAGCAATTTAGACTTTATACTGGTTCAATATAAATATTCTAATTCCTTAATTAATTTTGTGTTACTTATTGCTCTATGAAACTTTAGATAATGTTGATAATTAGTAGAAATATAAAATATAATTTTTAAATAAAAAACACTATGTTTGATAGCTTTCGCTATATTTTTTTTTTTTTACCCTTTCCGCTATGACACAATAATCGCTATTTAAAACCTTGATAAATATGAAATACATAAATTTAAGGTTCTTGCAGGGTATACATGAAATTTTCCCTTGTATTAATAGCTTCTTTCGGTGGTCAGATTTATTCAACAGTACACAAGTAAAATGAAGGAATAATACCTCGGATCAAGCTACAAGAACAAGCATCAATATAAGATTACAATGCTTCCAGCAGATTACTATATATTTCACATAATAAAGCGATAAAAAATAACCACGCACACCCGAAAAAAAATCTGAATAAGAACGAAATAATGCAGACTATACAATTCATCTATTTTGATAAAAAATGATCCTACCCAGAGATTTAACAAGCTAAGAGTCGATAAAATTAAGTACCAGGCCTTTTGTAAGTGCATCAATCGGACGAAACGGGAAATTGAGTTCCGTCCCTCAGATGGCTCATAGATGTTGGGAAAAACCATTTTAATATATTTGGGCCAAGGACCTGTTTGTCAATATAATAAAAAAAAACAAAATTTTGCATAAATAAATCATTGGTTAGTTATACAAATCTAATCTTTACGTATTTGATGGCTGACATTCAAAGGAGAGTAATCTTATCAGGGTTCTCTGAATACATTTGATAAGTTGTCATATGTGAAAATTTCAGGCATTTTTACCAAACAGCAGACCAGAAAATGAATTCATCCTCCCCGGTACTGGACAAGGGAATCTTTTAGAATTAGTAGATCCAGACCATTCTTTTAACTTTGCACGAATCTTAAAGGGGACCCCCTACAGGCAAAGAGGCACCGGATTGAGTTAGGCCCAGCTGGGAGTTAATCTGGGCCGTAAAGTTGTGGGCCCCAGCGTCCAATACCTGAGAGGATACTTGTCCCCAGAAAATAGCATCTTGAAGTGCACTTGTAAGCTATGGGTGGGATTCACCATACCACACAGAAGAGTGGTACCATAATAAACTGTTTAAATTATTAGACTAAAATTTTAAGGTAGAATTTGTACCTGACTAATGTTATTACATACGCCAATATCAAATCGATGCCTATACTTCTGACCACTCTTTTCTGCAAGCCACTTATCTCTTAAAAACGCACGGAACTGACAAAGGTAAGGAAACAGTAATATAAGTACCAAAAAAAAATTAGATAATCAACAAAGCAAGAGAGAGAGGGAAAGAGAGATGAACCTCAATTGTAGTCATGTTCTTAGTCAATAGATAGATATGCCAACCTAATAGAGTGCTCATGGTCAAGCTCAAGAAAAAAAGGAAGCAACCTGATAGAACCTGCCCAGTATATATGTTAGTAAATTCATTGCTTTGTGAATATTAAATTCAGTACTATCTAGAATTAGAAGTACCAACCCATATAACGACCTCATAACACTTCATGATAATTTGATATGAGCCAGTAATTACAGACAAAAGAAAAAAGAGCATGCTTACATAGAAGAGTGCAGTAGAACGCACACTGAAATCATGATTCGTCTGAAATAGGTCACAGAAAAATATCACCTGATCACAGAGAAGAATAAATTTTAAAATAGACAATTCATGAGCGAGCGAAAAGAAAAAAGATTTAACTTGTAATCTTACTGTTGAGTATAAGGATCCAATAGCTGCATGCAAAATGAAGACTAAAAATGGTTTGTAATTTGAGTATCCCACACAGTTGTTCATCCACAAACAGTGATGATCCTGGAAAATAAAGTATAATGTTTTACTTACATTTGATAACAATAGGCAATAATTGGGGATGGAGTAATTCAATAGTTGCCCTGAACATTATGCATACACAACCGTTAAAATAAAGAGAAAGAAGGGATGTGATACACGGTACTATATACTGCAATCTTGGTATATATGTATTTTCCTTTTACAATTGGTGACCAGTATGCTTTATGTTAGGTGCGCTGGTAGTTGTAATATGGTAGCTTCAAGCTTGTATGGGCTCAGTATGCCACTTATTTCCGCTTTATCATGGTATGAAAAAAACATGTAGGGGTGGTTTGGTACCATTTCCATATGATCTGGTTTCTTAAATAGATATCAGTGGGAGTATTCCCACTTTTACCAATAATAATAAAAAAAAAAAAAATTGGTGACCAGAACAATACTACCAGCAGGGACAAATTTCTACACCAAATTAATTATCTCTATTATCATTTTCTTTAACAAATCATCCTACCATTTTTAAAACGCATCTCTTACAAACCCTGCAATGGTGAGACCGAGGAGGCTTATATGCATCACACTTCTCACAGGACCTTGACTTCGTAACCTGTCAATTATATATAAGTGAGATCAATTTAATTTACAAGTACACTCTATTAATGGTGAAAGGCTGATTTGCATAATAACTACAAATATTACTGTAAATTTGGTACTTGGATGATCTTGACATCAGTACTCTTAAACGGAGTAGAACTAGGGTGTTCTTAAGCTCACCAAGCACTTAGTGAGCTTAATTCAAAAACCTATCGAATTGATATCAAGCGACAAATCCAAACAGTTGAAACCGATATACTAACGAGTGAAGCATTTACATGTAAAATTTATAAATTTTTTAATATAATTTAGTATAAAGTCAAGCGGTAAAAAAAAGGGTTTATTAAGCTAACTTTAATACACTCATTTTTCATCATCTTTGACCGCTTGATTTAATACTAAATTAACTCGAGAATTTATAGATTTTACATGTAAACTCATCAGTCGTCAAGTAGCCCAGTTTCAATGGTTTGGATTCATCGCTTGAAGTCAAGCCGATAGACTTTGGAGTTAAGCTCACCAAGAGGCTTGAGCTTAAGAACACCCTAGTTCTACTCTTAAATTATATAGTTTGGAATTGATTATTTTTCAGCAAATCAAACCCCAAAAGTCTCTGGTATGATTTGGGTTAAAACATGCAAAATACAACTTTCCGGTTTCAGCTTTCTAAAAGATTCCCTTATAGTTTTAGGTAGAGATTTGGAACGGAAACCATTTTTTAATTATCTTTTTGTTTCATTGTTTTGTATGTTCAATTGAACTGCAAAGATTACTAGGTTAATTTCGGTTAAATTGAGTATAAATTAATGCATAATTACAGAACACAATAGTCCAATCGAGGCTTGGTTGGGATGAGTTATGCAAAATTTTAAAAATTGTTACCATTCTGATGAGACTGTACTGGTAGCAATCCCCTGAAATTCACATACTTGTTGAAAAGTTTGCATATAAACTGAGATTTAATTGCTTGTTCTAAAAATTTCACTAATAATTCATGCATTTATAAACAAGCTATTGTTGAAATGCCAGGTCTTGTAAAATTGCCCTTTCAAACTCGACCATCTTTTTTATTTTCGAAAGAATGGGTGGGATAGCCCATTTTCATTGCTGAAAATTTTAAATTACAAACTTTGACCTGAACCTCAAACCCTGAATAACGGCACAGCTGCCTAATTTCTATATTCCTTTACTACCTAGATAAAAGCAACTTTCTTTGAACTAAAACACTCAGTACTGGTACCATTATGCTATACCAGTACAGTGACCTATGCACTCTTATTACATTCAGATTTCTGTAACCATGCAGAAAGTTTTCAAATTTACCAAAATTTGAATATAGATGGGACTACCAGACAAACTCTGAAAGCATGGCCCTGTATGGTAGACATAAAAAGTAGTATAAATCTATATAAAGGTGATGTGCATAAGTTAAGATACTAAATTTTACTACCTCCTTTTGCGGATTCTCTGCATCAGGTCCATAGTTGACGGGCACAGAACCCGGATCCGATACTGCGGCCACAAAGAAGGAGATAGAGCACATAAAGGTAATCCATGTAAATACGCCGGCATGCAGGAGGCCTTGATCGGACTGGACACCTCCGGCGATCCAGTGGTCTAGGAACACAAACACGGTCGCGTAGTAATCGAATCCCATCGCTACGACCACCGCCAGTACCGGAAGGAACTGGAGGAGTCCATTGCCTCCGCCTCCTTTCCTTTTCCTCCTACCCATTATATATCTCTCTCGCTCGCTCCCCCTTCGGACGGGAGAGCTCAGAACTGGGAAATCTGTGCGCGGGCGAGAAGGTTAGCCGGGCCCGGGTAGGCAAGAAATCGCATTAGATCTCACCGACAGGTAGGACCCACCTGGTATTTCAATGTTGCGACCTTTCAGGCGACAGTGGTGTTGCAACTACCCTAGTCCTGATACGCAAACCTACAAAATTTTTAGGTAAATTAATGGCGGTAATTAACAAAAAATAATAAATTTGGGCTTATTATATAAATTTAATTATATAATATACACTCTGGGAAATTAAAATGACTCGTGTATTTCATTCTTCATTTTCATATCTTTCATTTTTGTTTTCTAAATTTAAATAATTGATCTGAAACAATCAATATAATTTCGGGAGCAAAGTTAGGGTGTGTTTTATATATTCATTTTCTTATATTTCTTTGAATGCTTGACCTTGTAGCAAATAAATTCAAAACTTTTAAAACTTTACATGTACATGCATTATTCATGGAGTAACATAGATTTCAACTGTTTGGATTCGTCGTTTGAAGCCGATTCAATATACTTTTTGAGTTGTGCTCATCAAATCCTTTTGGTGAGTACATCACATCCTAACTTTGCTCTAATTTCAGTATTAAACTATTTCTGAAGATGAAATTTTATAATTTTTGAAAAACTTTTTATTATTTATTTAAATAGATACAAAATCACTATTAAAAATCATATTAAACAATTTAAATCAACTATTTAAATTTTATAAACAAATTATTAATCTGTGGCACGAACAAATACGTGTTATGCATAGACTGTCAACACATCACCATACCTGATAGTCTGATACCTACATGTGAAAAACATGCTGCCTTCAGGTGGCAATGTCTACAAAAATTCTAGATTCAACAGGAAAAAATTAAGCCGCCGGCCCGCCGTACAGCAATTTAGACCGCCATTTATTACAAATCGACGCATACTATTCACCAATAGCAGTTTGTTTATTTAAGTGTTTTTTTTTTTCTTAAATCAATGAAATAGTTTATTCGCTTATTGTGATGCTCCCTTTGGGAGATTGTAAATAACCTTTTTTTTATTAATACATTGTCAGAAGACTTTTTGCCAACTGACTTTAACAAAAAAAAAAAAAAGAATAGTTTAGCAATAAATTTTCCATTTTGTTTATATTTTCCAAATTTTTGGCCTCTCTAAAACTTTTTGCTTATTATTTTTATTTTTAAAACATATTAATTTATGCATCTGTATTAATTCTAATTCTTTATTGTGCTTGTTATGTTTATCTTTTTATGCATAAAATAAATTATTGAAATAAAAGTTTCTCTTGATTAAAATATTTCGAGTTATTTTACGGTTTATTATTACACGTTTATTAGAGTAATTTTTAATAAAATGTTCTTACATATTTATTTCTAAATTACTTTTCAAATGTTTAATTTTTTATGTAATATTTTGTTGATTATATGTTATTTTACAGAAAGGTTTTATTATTATAATAAAAATAGAATCTGACTCTTATGTTATTGGTGGCTTTTTAGTCTAAGTGTTCCTAATTTCAAAAACTATTTGATAGATTTCAAATGACGAATTCAAATTGTTTAAACTGAACTACTTCACGTGTAATGTATTTACATACAAAATTTATAAATTTTTAATAACATCTAATATCATGTCAAGCGGTCAAACAAAAAAAAAGCTTTTAAGTTAATTTTAGTGTATATTTTCATATTTTTTGTAATTGCTTGATTTTATACTATTTATCATAAAAAAATTTATAAATTTTGCATATAAATACATCACTCATAAAATATATTGAATTTCAAACGGTTTGAATTTGTTATTTCCTCTCAAATATATTCTGAAGACGAATGACACTTAAATTTTGAAATGTCAGCGATGACATATAGTCAAACTCATAAAAATCTACATTATAAAAAAAAAAGTTTAAAAAAATTTCTGCTATTTCAATTGAACAGCGTTACCAACTAAATGCAGCCGAAGCAGTAGTTGTGTTTGTATACGAAACAAATTCATTACTTTGACGGGCAATATATACAGAAAATTCCGACAGAAAAGGAATTCTTATCATCTAAGGTAACATAATATTTATGTTTAGATCCGTACCGTCCGATTATAATCAGCACGGATATCGAAGTATCCGTACATTCTACTCGGACCGGATTATGATCAGACACTCTCGGTCTACACATAAATATTATGTTACCTCAGAGGATATGGAAGGAGGGAAGCACAAATAAGAACAACAGCACGCCAAACCAGACCATTAACACTTCGCAATGTCCGACTCTCTAGTGGCCGTTAAAACTCCCCGGCTTCTCCATTTCCGACCGCACTTCTCCATCTCCAGTTCTCCTTCCTACTCTTCCTCTCATCTCCTCAAATCCAGCACTTCCTCCTTGCGCTTCTATAATGTCTCGATCCGCTCGTCTGGAGCTTCGAAAAAGCATCTCTCCGTTTCCGCGATAGCGCAGGGCGAACTGGAGGAGCCCAGTTCGATTGAGCTCGTGCAGATGACGTGCGAACAGCAGTTCGATGAGGTCCTTGCTGAGGCAGAGAAGCTCAAGGAATCTGTTATCATGCTATGGTTTGATCCCTCTTCGCTCTCTCTTTGATTTCATTATTAAGTTTTGTTGCAATAGATGCTTGGACGGAGGATATTTGGTTCATTAATCTTTTAGTCTCTACACAAATGCCTGCCCAGCCATAAGTTCGCTAATTTTCCGTAGTACCAGCCAGTTTTGAACCACGCGGTAACCTTTATGAACACAACAACAATTCTAAAGGTTCAAATTCCTTCTTTTATATTTTTTTTCACTATTGGATGATACCGAGTCTTGATTAGATTCTGAGCTTGTTTTGATTGGTGTTCAGTTCTAGAAACTATTAAGTATTAAATTATGTGTGTTGGTGGTTCTAATTATTTTAAACTTTTGATGTAATCCAGTAATTGTTTTTGATGTAATCCAGTAGTTGTTTTTGATGTAATCCAGTAGACATTGTAACTGTGTTACCATTTTGGTACCAGCACGCTATTTTTTATTTCAATGGAAATTGGTGGGTGTTACTCACTTGAATAAAAATAAATAAATAAATTATTACTATCAATTGTTTTTTTTATAGGATGGCATATTGGTGTAGAAAGTGTATATACCTGAAACCAAAGTTGGAGAAATTGGCAGCTGAGTACTATCCAAGGTAAGAGAAATTGACTTATTATTCTTTGTTTTCACCATTATTCTAATCCGATGTACACACTGCCATAGCCTTGCTCAAATTAAGCAGCTCACTTATCTGAGAAATTTGTTGAACTATTCTTAGTTGACATCCAGTTAGAATAGGGGCGTACCTAGGAATCCTGTCAAGGGTAGGCAAAAAATAAGTTGGGCTGGGAAAAAATATCGGGCTCCAACAGGGATAGGCAAACTTGTTCATCCGGGGAGACAATAGCCCAAAAAAATAGATGGGCTAATTTTTCTTTCTCATAATCCAGGTGCCTATCCCTGGGCTTATCTGGGTCCGCCGTGAGTTAGAACTAATTTAGGTGTAATTGAAAATTTGATATGCAGAGTTCGGTTCTACTGTATTGATGTCAACTTAGTTCCACAGAGCCTTCTGAACCGTGCCGGAGTAATTGTAAGTCAAAACATTTGCTCAGTATATATTAATATGGTTAACAGCAATTAATTGTTAAGCATAGTTGTCTTTGATTATAAATCTCAGTAGCTATGGATTGGGGGCCAGTGGCAGCATATGTGTGATCTATAGCTGTAACTGCTTTTTTAAACTTGCACCCTAATACCATTTTAAAACTTTCTCCTTGCCACTATTATTCATTTATCTATTTAATTATTCATTTTGTTTTGCCAATATCCACAAATTGTTATTTTCCTGGCTGCAAGGACAACTCTTATCTCTCTTTTTTTGCTGCTAAGCTTTAGTGGGTAATAAGAAATGGTTCGAAGAGCAACCTGTTACTGTTACAGCTTAAAAAGAAAAAATTCCTTCTATAGTTGACTATAATAACCATTCGTTCTTTTTGTTATGATTTTTTTTTAGCAACATAAACTAGCTTGGTTTAGGAATGCTGATTTTTTCTCCTTTTTTTTTTAATCTTTTATGGATTTGGTGCACAACATGACCAGAAGATGCCGACAATACAGGTAAGCTTCTTCGTTTTGTAGTTCTACTGTAACATATATTAGGTTCTTTTCCAAATCAAAACCAAGGGTTGCCCGGTATATGCAAATATGGAGTGGATTTATTCATTAATAGAACATACCGTTGAAATGCTACAAGTTGGAAGATAATCATCATAGACTGCACATTTAAAACTCCAATTCTGAACCTGCTTTTGTTTTAACTTAGACTTCTCTGTAGAATGTAAAATGTTCTAAACGGAATATTGGCAAAACTTTCTAGATTTTCTGAAATGCAGCCTTTTTATCCATATGCTGCAAACACAAAGAGCATTGCTGTTATCTGCAAATATGGAAAAACATTAGGTGCATTTTGTAAATAAAAGATTTATCTCATTGCTTTTCTCAGCTTTCTGATAAATTGATTTGTACTTTTTAGCTATGGTGCAACCGAAAGATGCAAGGGGAGGTAATTGGTGGTCATACTGCATGGTTGGTCATTGAGGATATTAGAAGGATGATCGATAATGAAGAAGTTTGAATTGACATTGATTTTAGCTTAGGAAAAGGAATATAACTAAAGGAAGATACCACCCTCATTCTTTTCTTTTTTTTTAATAAGATCGAGAATTGATCTGTTAAGGAAAGAGCAGCGGAGGGGGTAGTTTTAACATTTCTTGAAGAATAATATAAGATTTGGAAGATATTTTCCATGTATGTAGCCTTGTAGAGGTAATTGAGATGCTTTCTATGTGCACAATCATGTTTCATAATTTGCAGAGACAGAAAAATTAGAAGTTTTGTAGGGGGTACAAATGAAATTATCCCTTTACTTTTGACCAATTGATCTACCACTAACATGTCTTCTTGGTATTTGCTGATTTTTCCTTTGATTTTGTATTTCAATTTTGCATCTTATTTGGTAGAGTTGCTTAAGTTACTTTATGAAACCTTACCTGGTTACTTGGTTCTTGATTCCCTATAATTATGAGTCAATTCATGAATTTTCCTGAATTTCATTTTTTGGTGTGACATGTTTATTTCTAATCTATTGCGGTTTATGTGTTAAATGTGTAATTAGTTACAGGCATGGTGATTGCAATGGCAATAGGAGAATTACTCTTTTGTCAGTACTCAGTAGAGATGTTAAGACGTTACATGCTAACTGTGGTGAGTGTCTCACTACCTAGTCAATAGAGAATTATGCACAGATCCTTATTGACATGAAACAGGTGTGTTTCTCTACAAGTGTCAATATTAGAAAAGCATAGCATTTTACAAAAACTAAAGTGCTTGCTTTCAAAAGGGATATGATTCATTGCCTCTGTTTTAACTTTAAAAGCTTGACATTATAATCTAAAGATGGAATGAATTTCTACCCTTTTATGATCTTGGAAGAGAAATAGATCATGTAGCTGTTCCTTTGGTTAGTACTAGATCGGGATGCTACAGTGGTGTGGATAAAAGATATTGACAGTGTTTTTTTTTTTACTTAATGCAATACACGAACAATAGAATCAAAATGAAGAAGCATATGACTTGTGTGCTGCAGTGACGCGGCTTGGCAGTTTGTAGCTCCTGCATATTATCACGTTTTTACAGTAATCGATTAGATAATACGAGAAGAGGTAAAGAGAAATTAATAATGGTAAGGTAAATTCATAACTAGTTAGTCAGTAGAAGGATAATCAACTCTTTCATGAAGCTTTCTATCTTGCAAGTTACCTTGAACCATCAGAGAAAAGCAAATACCAAATAATGTATTTTCTCGATGTACTTCAAATCACAAAATATTTATTACACTAATAGAGAATTGACATTTTTTCATGCATAAGGCCACAAGTAATTAATGGTTTGAGCAGGGTACTGATAATATTTAAGCAAAACATATATATTTACGTTTGATTATATGTCTTGATGTCTTTGATTCCATCTGGATATAGTTGTATAAAACTTGATAAACGTTGGAGATTACTTGAACATTTTGATCCGCTCATTAGTTTGATATGCAGGTTAATCTACTGGTTTATTTTAAAAAAAAAATTTCATGAAATTGTTTGTCTTAAATATTTGTATAAGCATATTGTTTTGAGTTCAATAAACCAAAAATACAACAATTTCACCCTTGTTTGGTTGTGTAAGTGAAAAAGAAAAGAAAAGTATATCATGGGGTATTTTTCTATTAGAAGAATACAAACGATGAAGATGACATGAAGATATCAATAACGATGATGATCATCATCATCACCACCATGGCACCATCACAACAATAATAACAACATCAAACACCAACAATAGCAAATCTAAACTTTGGTAAGCATCAGCGTGGCGTGCTAACGGGCTAACATATTGGCATATTGTGTTTGGCCTTTTTCCGCATTAGGCTCGGACATTTTTCTGCATTGAACTTCTAGAAAATCGACTAAGTCCTCAGTGCGGGTGGTTCATCTGCACTGTGCTCGGACTTTTTCCTGAAGTTCCCAAAAAATTGGCTAAGTACTGAGTGCGTCCGCACTCAGATCCAGTGCGGGTGAGCCACCCGCACTGGGCTCCCAAAAGGCAGTTTTCTCAATTGCAAATTTCAGAATCAGTCCATCAATAATTTGATCTTTGTCCAAATTGTTCTACACACTTATGGACCACATCCTATTGAATACATTGATTGTCTAATATCTTAAATCCATATTATATCACTTTAATTGTGACAACAATATATGACAATAAACAATTCATAATTATATCACATATATGCTCAACGTTGGATTAAGATCCAACATATTGCATTCGCATTCATGAGATATCTTAAATTTTGAATTATTCTGTGAAAATTTTAGACCGTTTAGATTTTACTGTGCGAATCTTAAAACAATCATTAAGACCGATGTGTGGATATTCGGCAACTCCTTCTTAAGATTAAGACCTTAATACTTCTTAATCTGAATAAAGTGAGGATTTAACTTTTATTATTTTTACCTGAATTATTTAGCTTGAGCCCTTCTTGCTTCAAATTTTAAAGTACCATTTCTATTGAATTATAAGTATCCTTGGCATTTTTTCTTGCTCTTTTTAGCTCCTTTTCTTAATCCGACTCGTACTTTTTAGCTCTACTTAAAATTTAATCCCATCTATTGTGCCAAAACAATTCTATTAAGCACCAAATTGGATATAAATCCGCTTTACATAAACTGAAATTTTCAATTATCTCACAAGATACAGATTTGAACATATTAACAGTGCTATTATAATGCAACACATATATAATATAATTAAAATAAATAAAAAATCATGTAATTGTGCATTACACGAAGCCAAAAATAACAATGTCAATATATATATTTTTAAAACCTTCACAAAAAATGCGAAGTCGTGAGAAAGAATCGAACTCTCAATTTTTAACCAACAATTTTAGAATTTTTCTCCTTACATTCTTTCTCATATGTCTGTCTATCACATGATCCTAATTATCCTCGCCGACCTTCTTCCTTCTCAATCCATAAATAATATCACAGAATATAAAAAGACTTAAACAATTAATTATCTTTAACAACCATAAAAAAGTATTTAAATTTAAAAGCTAACGTTATAAACGTAATTTATATTGTCTGTTGTCTACAAATTTTGATAAGTTTTAATACGTCTTATGATCTATCGATTGATATTAATAGATATGATTTTTTATATATTTTGCCAAAGGATACTAAATTATATAGAATATAAGTAAATAGCCCATCTTCGTTTTCAATGTATTGCATGGTTGACAAGAAAATCTAATTTGGTCTTTCGCATAAGACATGTTTAACTGATATCTAAATTACAAACTAAGAAATTTAAGTTTCAGTTAAACCGTCAAATGTAAATAAGTTAGACCGGCCCAAAAATGAGATAAGACCAATTTTAGGCCCACCTAACTTTTTTTCCCCGTGAAACCTGCTATCAGTGACTATCTCTCTTTTTCTTTTCTTTTTTTTCTATTGTCTTTTTCCTTCCCTCTCTTGCTTAACAGTTATTTATACTCACTTTGAGTAAGGCTACGGTGATTTAGGTTGCATAGAGGTCTACGGTGCTATAGCTCAATATTTGAGTTTTCAAAATTTTAACAGTTGATCTGAACCGTTCATCTTGTTCTCCATATTAATATGTATTTGAATACCAAATTTTACATTTTTTGAAAAAATTTTACTATTTTTTTAGATAGATAGAAAATCACTTGATCTAAAAAATTCTGCACCATTCAGATATTTGATTTTCTATCTATCTAAAAAAATAGTAAAAAATTTTCAAAAAAATGTAAAATTTGGTATCCAAACGCATATTAATATGGAAAACAAGATGAACGGTTCGAATCAACCGTTAGGATTTTAAAAACTCGAATATTGAGCCGTAGCACTGTAGTCCTCCTGGCAACTCATAGCCCCGTAGCCTTACTCTAATTTTATTCCATCTCGATCTCGATACTTATTCCATTGCAATTATGTTTTCAGTGACTAAATTTTAAAATGTTTTGAAAATTTGATGCTGAACCAAGCTCCTCGAAGGCCTTAACCAAACCATCAACAACAAAAAAACAAAACAATCGCCAACAACTTCTTTTCTATTTTTATTTTAAAAATTGAAACTGTGTATGTAATGTCAATACCACTTATTATTAATTGTAATTAGAGCTGAATTATAATTCGTAATTATGGTCTTAGACTTCCACTAGTAATTTTATTTTGTGAATTAGTTAAATTTTAATTATGGATGAATTTGTTTTATGACCGAATCTTGATATCAAACTTTATTTGCAGTTTTGCTGGATGTATATTAACTCTTTCTCTGTGTGTTTTCATTTATTAAATAATTGTTTATTTTTTTAATATCTAAAAAGAATTGTTTGTACGAGTTAAAAATACCGGTATGATGGTAAAAGTACTGCATCTAATATGTTTTGTATTGATCAAAATTCTATATTAAACTATCTACATCTCATTATGATATTCCAGACTTTATATTTTCTAATTATGATGTATATTAATTATTTTATTTATTGTTTGTTTGTTTTCTAATTATGTAACATCATTATCAATAAGGTTATTCTATTTTAAAATAAGAATTGTAATTAGGTATTGCTTGCAAAGGAGACAAACTCAAATCTATTACTTATTCTTAGAAATTCAATCAAATAAAACCTAACTTCAGCTATAATTTAATTTTAGATCTTAATCAAATATAAATAACCAAACTAAGTTGAAATAATTAGGTTGCTAAAGCTTTACGGTCTTTGACATTTGGTGAACGGGGAGCAGGTGAAATTTTATCTTCAAGAAAATCTCTTTCCAACCTTCCTCTTTCTTTCTTGCGCCACCACCTTCCCTCTTTGCAATCTCCATCTGTCCCCAAAAACAAAACCCTAATTCCTCTAATTAAATACAAACCCAGCTCCGATTTCTCAATCTTATGTCTTATTTTCTCTAGCGGATTCTACTTTTTTCTACTTATCCTTCAATAAAGGTTTGAGAGAATATTGCAATATTTCTTTCTACGCTATTGCTATCTAGCGTTTATTTCTACTAACTTCTTGTTTTTTTGTTCTTGGATTTCTTGTAGGGTTTAAGAGATGTCTACTCCAACTGGACCGGGCGCGAATTTTGACGAACTCGAGAGGGACCTCGAGGCGCTGCTCGGAGAACAGAACAACAACAAATCGTTAGCGTTCGATCTCGATCTGGATGATCTGAACATGTATCGAAGTGGGAGTGCGCCTCCTACCGTGGAGGGTTCCAGAGCTGCCTATGGTAATTTCATGAACCACCGCACTATTCTTGATGGAGGGGATGATGAAGAGCTCATGCGATCACACCCAGCGTATCTCTCCTACTACTACTCAAACGAGAACATAAACCCTAGGCTGCCTACTCCAAATGTTTCTAAAGAGGAGTGGAGAGCTTCGCATAGATTACATGCAGCTGCAGGTGGGGGACCTGTTAGTGGCATCTCTGCTGGCACTGGTACTGGCACTGTCACTGGCACACACATATATGGTGGAATTGGAGATAGGAGAAGCAGTGTTAGTAACAGAGAGAATAGTTCACTCTTTTCTGCACAACCGGGAATTGGGTCAAACCGGGTAATGGGGGTACAGGATGTCGGGTCGGTTGGGTCGAGAAGGAAGAGCTTTGCGGACGCTGTACAGGTTCGCTGAATTTGTTTATTACTTTGATTTGTTATGATTTGATTGGATTTAATTTTTTCAGCTTAAACCTTTCTTTAGGTTATTGATAGGAGGTGGTTAGAAATCTATTCTGGTAGCTTTTGGTGTTTACCAAGTTTGACCGAGAAGTTACTATAACTAGTTCCCTTTACTACTACAAATTCCTTGACAGCTCAACTAAATATATGGTCTTCTGAGTGTATGTTTAGCAGTTTAGTGATGATTTAAATTGAATATTTTTCTTAATTTAAATCACCTTTAATTTTTAAAATAAACACATCTAATTACTGTATAGATAAAGTTAAGGTGGAAGAGGTATTAACTGTGTGAGGCAATGAAACTAAAACTTTGTAGTGCTCACTTATCATGAAAATCAATGTGAGTGTAGACAATATTATAATCTAGTTGGTGGGTAAAGGAGCATTCTCTTCTTAAATTCTGATTTGAGAACATGATACTACCTTGTTGGGTTCTGTGAGTGTGTGTGCTATTCTACTATCTATACTGTGTCCATCTATTCTTGTGCAAGAAAGTAACCGTATGATTAATTTGTTTTTAATAATATAAAGCGGAAGCTTACAATTTGTATTCATGCTACTTATGTGGTGTTGTTGATTTCGTGTCTGGCACCTCATTGGTTATCTTAGTATCCTAATTTTTGTCGTATCTGATGTCGTTTTCAATAGAAAGTCTCCTTCTATTTTTGTATGTACTCGCCTCAGACTTCCTATATAACACTTTAATCATTTTATCTAGTAGACATGCATTATTTTTCTTTTTGGGACAATTGAGAGAATCTGTTTTTATTGGTAGAATGTTCTATTAGCACTTTGAGATCCAGTTGCTTTTTGTTGCTCTAATACAGATCCGTTTTTCAGGTAAACTTGACCCTACCTTCCGTAACCGGGCATCATTCCCTTTCCGGGTCCGAACAGCTGAATGATTTGCAACCTGGTCCCACTTCCCCTACCCTCGCGAGGGTCCGCAGTCTTGGTGCATCTGCCGCACACTCTGTCACTGGTTCAGGCCTCTCCCGGAACGGCACTCCCGAACCGCAAATGATACGTAGGACCCCCAGTCCCCTCCCTCCCGTAGGTGTGAGAATGAGCAACACTGAAGGTGGGTCCCATGACTTGTCAGGTGAGATTTTGTCAGCTATGGCTAACTTGAAGGTTGGGTATGGAGGCAGTGACGAGGACCTATTGAGGAATTCCCATCTGGGACCATCTGTGGATGCTTACAGGAGAATGTCTTCCCGCGGATCCCGTGTAGCGAATGGGGTAGGGGTCCACCAGTTCCCCAATGGGGATCATTCAGGTCTCGAGTTACCAGGACTTGGTTTGACAGGAAGGAACAGTGATTATGCTGCTCAGTTGTTGACTAGTCAACTTGGCTCAGGTTATCTCTCTCTCTCACACACACACGCACGCGTATGCAAGCATATCAAGTTCTTAATTCGTTCTCCTAGACAAAGCTACCCGTATCTCTCCTTAATAAATGTCCCAAATTTTAATCCATTAATCCTCGTGTATTGTGCAATTTATTCTGAGTGCAGTATACTTAGTTTAGATAGCAGGTGAACCACAAGTCAATGCTTTGTAATTGTCTAATAAAAATTTCATTTATGGTTATTTGGCAGTAATTTGGCACTGCTGTAGCCAGTTTACTCTTTTTTGTATTGTTTATGCTAATTTCCTTGCGTAGGAACTAAACACAAGCAAGAAAGCTAAAACAAAAGAAAAGGTTCTTCTTCAGTATGCTATAAAGTTAAGATTACTCTTCATACTCTGCATTTTTTCCTCAGGTGGGGTTGAAGGAGAATACCTAAAACTCACAAGAAACCAAGCTGGATCGGGCTACAATACACCAATTGTTGATTCAGGCTACAATACACCAATTGTTGATTCGGGCTACAACCTATATCCTCATACACTCACTGATTCTGCATTGAATGCCTCTCCAAGTGCTGACCCTTACATGTCCAGAAACTACTTGGGCTCTTCCCAAATCAACCTCCTCACCCCAGAATACCAAAAAGCATACATCAGTGCCTTAATCGCGCAACAGAAGCAACAGTACAATTCGGGAACACAATATTTCACCAAATCTTATAGCAGCTTGAATCGTGGTGCCTATGGAGGTATGCCATATACTACAGAAAGCCAGCTGCCGGGATCCTTTGTGAATTCTTTGACAGCTCAATCCCGTGCAAGGCAGAGTGAGAGGATGACGCGTGCAGCCTCCCTGAGGTCTTTCGGTTCTGATCATAGTGGTTTTGGGGATGACAGTGGTTACGTGTTATCTCTGCTGGAGGATTTCAAGAGTAGTAAGGCCAAGTTTGAGTTGCCAGATATTGTTGGCCATGTTGTTGAGTTCAGGTAAGGTTGATATTGTTATATTCATCATGCTCGTTTAAAATTATAGAAAGCAACCTGGTTATTTAAAATGCACTTATAATCTCTCTCTAATTTCTCTAGCATGACTCATCAAAAAGATTGAATTGTCATATTTCAAAAATAGCCCCCACTTCCTAAATTTCTATATTAAAATTCTTCCATAATCTCTCTTCAATGAAAAGTCAGTGAAAAAGTGTACCAGTTCAGCTGTTATTGTAATTAATGCCAGAATATCTGAGAGGAGATTTTACTTGCATCACAACTTTCTTTTTCTTATGTGATGCAGCTCTGATCAGTATGGCAGTCGGTTTATACAACAGAAGCTGGAGACAGCTACAGAGGATGAGAAAAACAAGATATTCCCAGAGATTCTCCCTAATGCTCGTGCTTTGATGACTGATGTATTTGGAAATTATGTCATACAAAAGGTTAGCTATATGTTCTTTAATGAATGACCTTTGATGGGATACATTAATTGCATGGAAGCAACAAGTGTTTTTCTAGAATGAAGTCCAAAGCTTTGCTTTCAAATTTCCCCTTTTTGCCTCCAATAGGAGAGCTGATTTTGACAGTTCCTCTCCTATGGCACAAAATCTCCTTTTTAAGAGCTAACAATTTAATTGCCTTGGATGAACGATGATATATTTCATTTTTCGATTTGGCAGTTCTTTGAGTATGGAACGCCAAAACAGAGAAAGCTACTAGCTACTCATCTAAAGGGACATGTTTTACAGCTAAGCCTACAGATGTATGGCTGTAGAGTTATTCAAAAGGTTTGCTTTTGTCTTTGATTGTTCTCCTTCAATAGCACTATTACTTGTACCACCTCCTTGTTAGTTAATATAATTATAAGCCACAGGCACATAGATTCTCGTGAACCTACACACTTGTTGGTGATGCATTCCTAAGGGAAATATGTTGATATTTAAATGCAAGTTCGGATATATGCTAAAATTGTTTGTTGATAGTGAAAATAAATATGTATTTTTGTTTTGTTTATCTGGTTCTAATATAAAGCGAGCTGTATTTTTTGTTTCCATTAATGTTCCCTTGAAATGTCTTTAGTAGCTGGTAACAGTTGTGAAAAAGAATGATCTAAAATGAATACCATGCTAAGTCACGAGTAATAGTAACAAAAGGCAATATAACAATACAGGCATTAGAGGTGGTAGATGTTGATCAGCAAACACAGATGGTGCAAGAGCTGGACGGGTCAATAATGCGATGTGTCAGGGACCAGAATGGGAACCATGTGATACAGAAATGCATAGAGTGTGTCCCCCAAAACCAGATTCACTTTATCATCTCCTCTTTTTTTGGTCATGTTGTTGAACTCTCTATGCACCCCTATGGTTGCCGTGTCATTCAGGTATGCCTCATTGCACTCCTCTCACTTCAAAAATTATTTTTGACAAAGCAGTTTGCTGTTGTATTTGGTACTTATGATCTACTTCCTAGAAAATAGAAAAACTTGTCCAGTGAAATTAAAAAAATAAAGGAATGGATTTAAGAGTTGTAGTGACAGCTCTCATAGAAAATGACAGTAAGCTTAGGTTAAATAGAAAATATTTAAGTTACACAATAATGGATAATTATGTATTTTGATTATACATTAGGATATCTTTTTTTTCATAAAAATAGAAAAGACTTTGTATGTCAGATTTATCCTTGAGGCTTTCCACGAGGAATTCTATATAGTATTAAGCACTTCCTTTTTTGTATTGGTTTATCAATAGCCTTATATTAGTTATTAGTAAGATTATTGTTGATAGAAATTAAATACAATATGTCCTAAAATATATATTATAGAAATATAGTAACATATTTTTTTATAAATATATAAAAATACAAATTTTATTTCTTTAGATAAAAAAGCTCAAGAATTTTTTGCTGGTAGTTTGCTTGTCAGTCTGGTGTGAGTATGCACTGGTCTCTTTTAAGTACCTGTGATATGGATGTTTGTAGTTTCAAAGCATCTTTTTTGTGTTCATGCCATTGCTAGAGAGATTCAATCGGATAGCAAATCCCTCTTCAACTTTAGGAACATTCTTTATTGTCATTCCTGCTCTTTCATAATTATGTTTCAATATCTAGTATTATTATTGGTTGTTGGTAGTCAGGTTACTCTGGTACAGTTCTGTGATTTGGTTGCATTGCTGTAAATACAGTACCTGTGCAAGGTATTTAATCCTGCTTTAAGTTGTTTCTTTTAACATCATAATGCTTTGCAGAGGGTGTTGGAGTACTGTAATGACCCAGAAACACAGAGTATTATGATGACAGAGATACTGCCATCTGTTTGTTCATTGGCCCTGGATCAATATGGAAATTATGTCATTCAGGTATTAACTTTTTTTGGCCAATTTTTGCCTCTTTTATGCAAGTTAATCCATATTACACTGTAAACCCTGTATAGATGTCCAATCTTATAAATTGAGAGTACATGCGTCCGTTTTAGAAATGAGGGTGAAGAAGCTGTTTTGCAACTGAAACAACTTTGTTGTGTATATTAGCATGTGTTGCAACATGGGAAACCTGAGGAGCGTTCCACAATAATCAAGGAGCTAGCAGGGCAGATTGTGAAAATGAGCCAACACAAATTTGCGTCAAATGTGGTGGAGAAGTGCTTGACTTTTGGCACAGATGATGAGCGCCAGATTCTGATTGATGAGATCCTAGGCACCACCGATGAAAATGAGCCTCTGCAGGTACTTACGATATATTAAATTTCAGTACAATATACTCTTGACCAAGATATATGATCTATTGATTATGGTATTTTACCACCACATCCATTTGGGATGATTAGAAGAAAACTGTCCTAATTATTTTTAAAATTCAAAATTTTCAGGTGATGATGAAAGACCAGTTTGGAAACTATGTGGTGCAGAAGGTGATGGAGACATGCGATGAACAAAATCGAGAGCTGATTATATCACGTATCAAAGTGCACCTGAATGCTCTAAAGAGGTACACTTATGGAAAGCACATCGTGGCCCGTGTTGAGAAGCTTCTTGCTGCTGGAGGTAACATTATTATGAGATGCACCATTTTTTTTTTTTTTTAAGTAGGTGATAATTTCATTGAACACCTTTATGCAGCTCCTGCAAAATGGACTCCTGCTCTTATTTTGTTCATTAATTGTTCCCTATATTAATATATCATTTGCATTACTTTTTCGGTGTGGGGTAGAATGTTTTTGAAATATTCGAATAAAATTGGAGATTGGTCAAAGGACATTTGATTTCTTAAGTGGGGCATGATGACTTGTGTGCTTCTGTTCATTTTTTGCTGGGTTGACAAAGAGTTTTTTTTTTTCCATGATTTGTTGAATCAACTTGGATGTTCTAATATTCAAGTGGCACATGACATTCTGAATTTTCTTTAGTAGATTGGTCATATATTTTTTTTATTCAGAGCTGATAGGAAGGAAGTTTCATGTTTTTCCATTCCTATTTTACTTTGTTGGTTTTTTCATCCTGCTGATTTTTTTTATTTTAATGCAGAGAGGGTCTCTGCTACTGCTCAATGAGAAAGATGGTACTAGAAGTATAACAGCATTGTACAGACAGATAGTAAGAGAGGTTACAAGCTTATCCCATGCTCATTTATTTCAGTGTATAATTTGGAGATGTTGAGCTAATCTCAGGCCTTATTGTAAATAAAGGATCTAGAGGGGTTTCTCCAGAAATAAGAATCTTTTCGCCTATTTTCCTATATGTAAATGTTGTACTTCTTTCCATTTTTAATTCGGAAGGCTCTTTGTTGTCATAGGCGAATCGAGGGAAAGGCAGTAAAGTTTTAGGCTAGAGGTGGTTTTTAAAGCAAAGGCATTTGTAAATTTTCAGCCTCTGTTTTGCAATGCTTATAACTTGTAAAGCTAAGAATTTGTGTTTAGTGACATTTTAATGGCCGTAGCATAATTGTAGTTTTCTTTCTTTTAGCTTCCCTTTGTGCATGTTTTTCAAAGAATGGTAGTTGCACTGTTTTTCTTTTCTGGTCAGTTCCTTGTTCTAAATTGCAAAATAGCAACTGTGGTTAGACCCCTATGCATTTGAAAAACTTTTAAATTTCATTTTAAGAGAACAAGGGGCTCTAGAACAATGCTTGAATCCATATGTATATAAATTTAGAAATCAAAGGGGAAAGTTCTTGAAAAGATCAAAAGATGATTAACTCAACATACCAGTAAGGAGTTCAAAATAGGTATTTCTTTCTGTTAGTAATTTGATTGTGCTTATGGACCAAATATTCTTTGGCAACTTAAAAAGGCAAAGATTGTTTATTTTTATTTTTTTTAATATTTGAGCATCTCAAATCATCTTTGGTGACAGGCACTGGTTTCTAACTAACGACTTTCGTTGTGCTAAGTGCAGTTCTCAAAATAAAATATTGTTCAAAGTTACATTTGTAATTGCATAATCAAATTATTGCTATTATTAAAAAAACGCCGCCCGCACTTTATTTTAAATTTTTCAATGACATATAAAATATGATGCTCCTTTATCTCTTCTATAGAACACATTTTTAGGCGGAGACATGTTATAGGGGGGAACAGCCCAGTCAAAGTCTAGTCGAGAGATAACATAAAATGATAAAACGAATGCACGGCCGTTGAAATTGAAGCAGCGTTGGAATGCGAATTGTGCGATTGGATTTGGACCCCACGTTAGCTTAGGCTTTAAGCGGCATTGAAAAAGACTAATGAAAAAATAAAGATAAAATAATAACCAATCAAATGTTCATGGTGGGCCCATGGCTCGTGCTTTCTCGGTCCTCTTCGATTAAATTAGTATTTATAGTTATCAATATCGACCTTAATTATTGATTAAGAGTAGGGTTAAAAGGCCCATTTTTATAGTGTTCTTTCATGCATTATATTCTTATTTCTGTTTTTAAAGTCTAAATAATTGATCTGAACTGTTTAACATGATCTCCATATTAAAATATGCTTGATATAAAATTTTATATTTATTAATAATTTCTTTTATTAATTTTCTAAATAGATACAAAATTATTGTTTTTGAACGGTACTAAAATGCTAAAGCAAAGCACTTTGCTAGTTAAAACCAAATTGGTCCTCACCCCATTACTAGCCTTCATCGATCATTTATGAAGCAAATTTTTGTTCACCTGTGAGATTAGGAGAGAGACTTGTCTATCTTTCATAATAAAAATAAATATAAAATATACTTCTTTGTTATGCTTTTTTCAGAATTTTTTTTATAAAAATATGCTTGTGTTCAAAATAATCATATAATTATGTCTTATCTATCTCATTTCCGGATTCTGCCTCTGGATTCTGAGCTATTTTGGTGAATCACCAAATTGGCACAATATGTAGAGAAGGGATCAATTGCTTCTTTCCCCCAATTAGAAGTTTCTAGCTTTTTTAGGGAAGTAATCAGATCCCTGGATAAACTATCACATTTTTTGTCATTACTCATTTCTAATTATCTGTTGATTGGGATGTGTTCACATTTGTTCAGTCTATAATTTTATGTCCCCTCAAAGTACCAGTATTTGAAATAGAAATATTGCTAACTTTCTATTATTTTAGGGCCATATTTCAAAAATCCTTAAAAATAATAAAAAAAAAATTGTAAGATAATTAGTATGTATTGAGCAGGGTTCAATTCCTCACATTTTTATCTCTGTTTTTAGTTTTTAAAGTCAAAACAGTTGATCCAAACAGTTCAACATGATCATCATATTAAAATGTGCTTCAAGACCAACTTTTATAGTTTTTGAATTTTTTTTACTAATTTTAGATAGGTGCAAAATTACTATTTTTGAATGGTCCAGAATTTTCAGAAAAATAATAATTTTGTAATCATCTAACAAATAGTAAAAAAATTTTAGAAAAATATATAAAATTTAGCCTCCAAGGCTCCAAGCACACTTTAATATAGAGATTATATTAAACTGTTCAAATTGAATGTTTGAACATTGAAAAAAAAATGTGATATTTGAACCCTACTCATATTAGTATTCTATATTATAAGATTTCGATGTAAACATTTTATTTAGCGATTTGAATATACCATTTGAACATCTAAAAAAGTTTGATTTAAATCACAGTACATCACATGATATGTTGTTATTAGTACATTAGAATAATTCTATTTTATTGATTGAAAAATATGATAATATTTCTTTACTGAAGGCTTGGAAAATCATATTTAATAAAAGCAGTTCTAATATGATGTTTTTTTAATAAAGTTAGAGGTCAAATCACCGAACTGTTTTTAATATTAACTGGAAATCTTTCTCTAAATTTTGAACCCGCGACCTTGATATTTTATAAAACTTCATATATATTATTTATTTTCTTTCAATTTGGGATACTCGATCAAAAGCCTAATAAAAAAAAGTTGTTTGCTGAATTAGGTACTATGGATTTGTAATCAGCACCGCGTAATTAAATTCTAATGGTCGGTTGATATTCGATAAGTACTTTTAAGCACTAACCCTATCTCTAGCATATATATTAACAAATTTTCCAGATAGTCTTATAAATTCTTTGAAATTGATACTTCTATAAAAACTTTTTGAGTAAAATTGGAGGCCGAATCTTCATCTCTGAAATAGAGAGTCGTGCATTATCATTCAATTTATATTTTAGATAAAAAATGAAAAACAAGTATCTCATATTTAAATATATGATTCATATTTTGAACCTGCCATCTACTACAAATTAAGATGACATTGTCTTTAACAACTAGAGCAAAAGTCTAGTTTGCAATATGTCTATAAGTTTGTTTTTCAATCAGCGTGCTTAAACATATTAAATGTGCCCTCTTACGTTAAAATAGTTTGTATAAAAACAAATAATAAACAAGGCCTGCTGGCTATTTAGCCACTTTATCCAGAGTTTGTTTTTTTCAACTTTGAGCTACTTTTTTTAATTTAAACTTTTTAAAATGCTACAAATAAAAAAAATGTTCCGAAATGGTTAATAAATATATCGGAATCATGTCCTTGTGTGAGTGTGATATAATATTAGTGAAGGATCAAAACAAACGAATTTGCATCAAGGTGTAGAAAGATGTGATCGATATAGGCCTATATAGCAAATCAAATTAAAATGTGTTTTAAAGACAAATTCATTGTCTAATACCATTTCCAAATTCAAGTTTTTACATGCTATGTTCTTTTCCCAATTAATTGTCTAATACCATCTAATCAGAACCAATTATTGTGCCAGAGATTGTGAGCTAAAACATCTTACAAAACTCAATTAGAATAATTAGGAGGCATAAACACAAAAAGCGAAAGATCTTAAGAAAAATATTTTATGTTCGTTGATAAAGTTTTCTTAATGCATGCGATAAGAAATTTGAAGAATCTTATCTCAAGAATCGCACGCAAAGTGAAAGATGATAAGAGATTTCAAATTTGTAACCCCTCTACGGATAGGAGTGTCCCCTCAGTCATTAGAGGGGTGGAATAAATAAACGGACGGTTCAGATTAATTTTAATTAGATCAAACTCAATTAGATGATGCAGAAACGGTCCATATTTACCTCAACTTGAGAGATATGATTCGTATCAAGTTAAAGGAACGGTCGATATTTACTTATTGCACCTCAAGGTACTTGGCGATCCAAATTCAACGGATAGAGTACGAAAGCAATAAAAGTATAATTTTATTTTCAAAAATTATATAAAAATTAATATAAATTATTAGATGAATTGCATTCATATTTCGATCTCATAGTAGGAACTAGTGTTGTAAAAAATAGCCGTTTAGTTCGACTAATCGGCCAATTAGTTGTTAGTGATGATCAAAATGTTACGAACCGTTTATTTTTTTTTATTTATACAGTCAATTAGTTGGTCATTTTTATTTTTTTTCTACATTTATTTGTTATATGTATTATACTTTCCTTTGTCTTATTTTAGCTTTTATAAATAATAATTTCATAAAATTTTATTAGTTAACAATAAAACTAAGTTAACATAAATTTATTTGATAAGTTTGATGAGTTAAATTAACATTTTTTTAATAATTACAAGTATGTACACATAATTTTAAATGAAAAGGCAAAAATTATCTGCAAAATTCTGATTAATCAGTCTCATATTGATTAATCGCTTAACGGTTGTAATTAACGGTATTACAACCTTTCAACAAGCACATACCGTTGTTTACAACATTTCTAAACAAAGACGCCACAAAAGAATCAAAAAAAAAATTTTACCCTAAAAGAACAAGAAAACAAATTTAGTTTCTTCTACATAATCAAAATATGAATACAATATATTTAAAACTTTATATTATTTTTATATATTTTATAAATAAAAAATTATGCAACAAAAAGAGAGATATTTTGAGAAAGAAACTAAAAATGCTTTTGTTAATGAGCATCACATATATTAATAAAGTTCATTAAATATAGCACTAAACTTTATTTAATATTTGTAAGCTAACATTTTGGTTACTCTATCTTGATTTTCCTAAAAAGAGCATATTCAATAAAAAAGAGTGCAATATGTTTTTGGTAGCAAATTAAATTTTATTCGACATGCCGCTGAATATGCTATTATTTTTCATTGTGCAGAAGGGGTTTTTTTGGTCCATAATTATTTTAAGTAGATTTTTGACAATGTCAATTATAAATAATCTGAAGCATTCTTTCATTTTGGATGATCCAGATAAAAAACTCCTACATATAATTTCCCGAGTGAGTCTATGGTACTATGCATATTACAATTTGGCCCGTAATACGGCTTAATATTCGACTTTTCAAAGTCCTAATGGTCGATCCGAACCGTTCATCTTGTTCTCCATATTAATATGTGTTTGGAGACCAAATTTTATATTTTTTGAAATTTTTTTACTATTTTTTTAGATTTATTGAAAATCACTGTTTTTGGATGGTCCAGAATTTTCAAATCAAGTGATTTTCTAAATATCTAAAAAAACAGTAAAAAAATTTCAAAAAATGTAAAATTTGATCTCCAAACACATATTAATATGGAGAACAAGATGAACGATTCGGATCGACCGTTAGAATTTTGAAAAATCAAATATTAAGCTGTCTTACGGACCAACCCTTGATATGCATAGTACCATGGACTCACTCTAATTTCCCCATATATATATATATATATATATATATATATAGAGTTAGGCTGGGGTGCTATGGATAGCATAGTGGCCTCTATGCTACGGCTCAATATTCGAGTTTTCAAAATCCAAACGGTCGATCCGAACCGTTCATCTTATTCTCCATATTAATATCTGCTTGGAGACCAAATTTTACATTTTTCTGAATTTTTTTACTATTTATTAAGTATTTTACAAAATTGTTGATCCAACGGTGGCTGCACAAAACAGTAAAACCGTTGGATTAGCGATTTTTAAAGTGGCTTAATAAATAGTAAAAAAATTCAGAAAATTATAAAATTTGGTCTCCAAACAGATATTAATATGGAGAATAAGATGAACGGTTCGGATCGACCGTTTGGATTTTGAAAACTCGAATATTGAGCCGTAGCATAGAGGCCACTATGCTATCCATAGCACCCCAGCCTAACTCATATATATATATATATATATATATATATATATATAGAAGACTTAAAATAACTAGATCATATCGATCGATCCACTTCTCTCAAACGTCAAATGCCCGAATTGGATACATATTTTAACAGATTAGTTTTGACTTCATGCAGCGAAGTAACTATATAATCAAAACAGCGTTGCATATATCCCATGCTCTGCACAAAACCAAAACTAGTCTGTTAAAAAATTTCCCCCCCAATTCAATAAATTGTTAAAATTAGCACGATTTTGACCCCTTCATCTACGATCAGACGGTCATATTTCATGATCTCTACTTTTCTGTATAAACCGCGTACTGGAGCGGATCTGCCATGGTCTCTGTTTTTCGTTATAATCTCGAGAGTCTCTTAATAAGTGCGAAGGGTAGAAAGGAGAAAAAAAGACAGAGAGAGAGGAGAGGTGTCGAACGAGAGAGAGAAAAACCAAAGAGACGCCATGTGTAAGCCCTTGGCGACCGCGGCGTGTCCTTCGTGACCTCTCCGCCTGGCACTTTCATGGCGCCTTCCAATCCCATAAAAACCCTTACCACCACCCATCTCCTCCCATCCCACATTGCGTTTTCTTCCTTGTGAATTTGAGATTTGGAATCGGCAATGGCGATGGATGGGGGAGCGGGAGCGAAACTTTTGTACATTGTGGTGGATGACGTGTCCGATGAGAATGGAACTGGGTTTAGGTACACACGATCGGTGCTCCAGGGCACGCTTCAGTTCATGGGTTGCAAAGCGAGACATGCTTTCAAGGTTCAACATTTTTTTTTTCTGCTTTTCTTTTCGTTTTTTTGGTGTTTTTGTTTCATGTATGATGTGTGATGTGTGATGCGTGATGTGACCTTTTTGTGTGCTCAAAATCGGTTTGTTTTTTTTTTTTTTTGCTTCAAACACGCCCGTAGGCAAAAATCGGTTCGTTGATTGGTTGAGGAAGGGTCGCTTTCAGTTTGGGGAATTTTGCACTCTGAAAGGGATTTTATTGTTTCTCTTTGTTTCTTCGTTCTTTTTTCAACGGCAACAAAGTATTTGTAGGCCGTGAAGTTCGAATTTCCTAGAAAGCGATGCAAGTTGCATTCGCTCTTTAAATTCAAGGTTCAGTGCGTAACTTCGAATAATTGTTTCTATGAAACAACTTGTGGCATTAAAGCAAAGTAAGTAAGAGAGAGAAATTGAATGAATTGCATTTTCTCACTTTTCTGAAAGAACAATGGAGAACAGAAGACCAGCAAATAGAAAGAAAAATGCATGACTCTCAAATTTGGAAAACATTCATTGGCAGACCAAAATTAGTTTTAACAGATTTAAGGTACTTTTGAGATATCAAATTATCCTTTTCCCCATTTGAGTATATTATTTCACACTAATTTTAATTAAAATTTCAAAAGTAACCTCTAATATTTTAAAGTATAAATTTAATTATTTTGCTTTCTGAAACCAATTAGTCAAATATGTGCACCTCTTTATGGACCAAAATGAATTTCAGATTAGCCGAAGGGTATTTGAAGTGATACGTGCAAAGGGTGCAGAATCTGAAGCCAATGGAAAACAAATTGCAAAAGAGAGTGCTGAATCGAGCTCTTCGGCCATACCATTTGAGTTATATAAGAAACAAACGACGGTTGTCGTCTCAAGAGATTATTTCATTAATGTGGTGTGTGATGCTCTAACATTATACAAGTATGTGGGCCCCAACCAACGAGCCGATTTGATTCTAGCTTGCAAGTAAGGAAATATATACCGAGCTTTTAAATTATAGAAAACTATTTACTTGGTGCTTACTGTTGAAGATATTCATAATAGCAGAGATATATATATTATGAAATGCTGAAAGATTATTTATTCATACTATTTTGCAGGATCCGGGAGAGGAAAGAGTCAGTGACTATTCTTCTCTGTGGAACAAGCGGTTGTGGGAAATCCACACTGTCTGCTTTACTGGTACTACTTCCAACAATTTATAACTTGCTTCAATTTTTTACCAAAAACAAAAAGCTGACTTTTCTCCTTTTCTTTCACCCAAAAGGGGAGTAGATTAGGAATCACTACTGTGATATCGACAGATTCGATAAGACACATGATGCGCAGCTTTGTAGACGAGAAGAAAAACCCACTCCTATACGCTTCGACTTACCATGCAGGAGATTGTCTGGATCCGGTGGCAGTGGCACAGGCGAAAGCAAAGAGGAAGGCCAAGAAGCAGAGAGAGGAGTCGGTTTCATCTTCCGGGGAGAAACCGGAGGTTCGTTTGGTGGAGACGATTAGTACAAAGCAGATGGCAGTTGAAGGTTACAAGGCACAATCTGAGATGGTAATTGACAGCCTTGATCGGCTTATCACCTCCTGTGAAGAGAGGAAAGAATCCGTAGTTGTTGAAGGGGTTCATTTAAGTCTTAATTTTGTGGTGAGTGCCAAGTTAAAAAATTTGTGTGTTTTATGCTTTTTGCAAAGAGTGAGGCTATGGTACTATGCATAGCGCAGATTGGTCCGTACTATGGATCAATATCTTCGTTTTTAAAGTTCAAATAGTTGAACCGAACCATTTAACATGATCTCCATATGAAAATGCACTTGCAGACTAAATTTCTATTTTTGTAGAATTCTTTCTGTTTTTTTAGATAGGTAGAACATCAATACTTTTGAATGGTCTAGAAATTTTAGATCAAGTGATTTTCTAAAATTTAGGTGTTTATGCTTTTTGCAAATATGTTTTTTGCACAACTTCAAAATGTACATAATAGTTGGTTTGTGGTACATAAATAGTCAAGCCAGAGTCCATTAAAGATATCAGTGATCTCAGATGATACCGGTGCCGTACACCTATTTAAAATTGTTGCACTACACTTCAGCTTCATCAACTCTTTTATTTTATTTTTTCTAGATGGGCCTGATGAAGAAGCACCCATCAATTATCCCCTTCATGCTGTATATTACAAATGAAGGCAAGCACATGGAGCGCTTTGCGGTGCGTGCAAAATATATGACACTCGACCCGGCGAAAAACAAGTACATCAAGTACATACGTAATATCCGGTCGATACAAGAGTACCTGTGCCACCGTGCCGACAAGCACCTCGTGCCAAAGATAAATAACACCAATGTTGACCGCAGCGTGGCAGCCATCCATGCCACGGTCTTCTCCTGCTTACGTAGACGGGAGACCGGGGAGTCTCTCTATGACCCAAATACAAACACAGTGCCCTTGTTAAATGAGGAGTATAAGAGCATTTACAAGGCTAATTCTGTAACTTCTAAAGGGTTTGTTCAGCTCATAAGGAGAAGAGGGTCGGATAGGAACCTCATGGCCTTGCTGTACGATGATGGGTCGGTAGCGAAGGCATGGCCGGTTGAAGGATATGGTTTTGACATGGATGCAAACCCGATGTATGGGCCTTTGCAGATCAGCACTGCGGAGGCCGTTAATCTACAATTTGGGAATTTTGGGTTGAGCGCATGGCCAAGTGACGAAGCGGGGTCAAGTTACGCTGGAAGCCTCGATGGTTCAAGAGCTGAGGGCACAGGGACTCTGTCTTCTTGCTGCAGCTCACCTAAGATGTCGGAAGGGTACTCCAAAGAGGTAGAGAAAAATTATGTTATTATTATTTTGTGCTTGATATGATGAGTCAATCAGGAAACTTAAAAGGGAATATGCCAAAGATATGATTTTCCATTTAGAGGAGGAAAATATATGGTGTATTTTTGCACCGACATTTTTATTTAATGCAACATTTAGAACCTTTACCAACCAATGTACCCGGTCCAGTTCCTATGCGGCAATAATATATAGTGTTATTCGTGCAGCTACGTACATACTTGGTGTAACCTCCTATTAACTTCGGAGATTCTTTTCGGATTCAATTAAAGCTGAGGTTATTGTGTTCTGATTTCTCCTTTGTAGGTAATGGATGGATTCTCAGTCTCGGGAAGCGAAGAAGAAGCTGATGTTTTTCGAGATGACACTGATGGAGACCTAAGTGATGGGTTTGGTGTTGACCACGACCTAAATGAGGTACCTTTCCTTTTCCCCCTTGTCTTCTGAAAGATTAATTTACAAGTCCAAGTGTATCACAGCCAATTAGATAAGTTATAAGCTGCTAGAAATCAGTAAGCAATTATGGACATGCACTTGTAGCTAATATTCTGAAATTTCTGATGTGATATTTACTGGTACAAGGGCTGGTGTAGGCCTATGTCTTGTTTTTCGCTGATATAAAACCCCCAAATAAAGAACATATGCAACCACTCTTGCTTCTTGGTCTATTTAATGAAATTGTTTGATAATAATATCAGTCTGACAGTGCACCGAATTTTGTTGTACTCATCTATAGATGGAAGGTTCAGTAGATGAACACTCCACTAAATCTGATGAGGAGTATGATGACCTGGCCTTGCTGGATGGCCATGGCTGCTATGAAGATGATGTAGAAATCCAGAATATAACACAAACTAACTCGCTTCAATCCACCAAGTGTGATTTTAATAGCAAGGTGGAGAGCTTTATAGAGAAATATGAAAGGAACCTTGACCTTGCATAAGAAATATGTTTTGGCCGTCGATGCGGCTTGAGCAAGTGTGATATCAATTATATATCTCGTTCGTATCACGTAGAGTGTCTGTTTTTCGTTTCTGTACACAATAATTTACTACTTGGAGGGTTTTCCTCATACGGGTAAAAATAATTGTGTAATTATGAATGTAGTGGGCTTTGTAGAGGTGTTTTTTTTTCTTTGATTAAAAGAGGATCGTCTGTTCTCTGGATCCAAGTGCCTGTAATGCAATAATGAGTCTGAGATATCCCCTGAAATTTTATCATTTATTTCTGGGTTATATAATATGTATAATTTTCCTTTTAAATAAGACTGTTCCTTAGGGATGGATATTTCCATCGATTCTATATTCTGTCATTTTTATGTACTTCAGTGAAGCGTAGATGGGACAATACCGTTTTCATATCCTGACAGAGCTTTATATATAGAACTTAATATTGACTAAAGCTGATGCGGTAAAGTATCAGAGATATTCTACCAGTCCCAACCTGAATCAAGAGTTCTTTCTCAGCTGCTCATCTCTACGCTTTTACTAGTGTCCCCACCTGTTAGTCTTACCAGGCGGCCCCGCTCATGAAAACTGACAGTGTTGGTTCCTTTTATCAGTAAGCTGCTCTTCTGTCTCTCTCTATCTTCGCTTTAAATTCATATCTTCTAAGGTAACAAAATATTTTGATTAGATCTAGACCATCTGATTAAAATCTGCACAAATATTACAGGGATTTTGTCCAGTCCATCTCCAATTTGATTTATTCTAATTCTGATGGAACAGGCGGAATCTAATCAGAAATATTCTGTTATTCCGAGGATATGGACTCCAGATGGTTTTTGAAGAATAATATGAAAAGATTAAAAATTTGAAATTTTAGTTTTTTTTATTATATTGATCACATTTAACGATTCGAATAAAATCAAATCCAATCAGTCATATATTGGCACAGGTGTAAATACGCTCGGCCAAAAATAACATGACAAGTCGTGACATGTGAACCAATCTTGACACATTTTTCAACACGTGTAGTCTCTCAAAATATGTAACCATATGATCATGTCACGTTACGTCACGTTAAACATATCATAATATATGAATACATCATAATTAAAAGCTTTGAACTTTTGTGATATATGCAAAATAAACATGTAAATAACTGTTCTTTTTTTAATTATTTTGGGCTTTGCAACGAGATTTCTTGGGCTTGTCACTTAAATCGGTCTGTAGAACTCTTTTTAACTTTTTTTGTTTTGTTTTTCCTGAACCCTAGGTAGGTTCATTCTCTCTGCGCAGCCAGCAGCCGCCGTTTTTCCTTGCTTCTTTTTTCACAATCCCTTTGTTAATTTAAGCTTCCATTAAAAAATTACCGAAACTTTTGAAGAAGCGTTCCAATTTCATACCGTCATTCAAAAAGAAGAATACAATTGCACAAAGAGGTTTGTCCCAATTGTTTAGATTATACTTCAGTTAATTTTTCTGTGTATTCTTTTTTATGGTGGCGATAATTAAGAGATTCTCCATTGTAAGATTGAATTAGGAATTTAAGCCTCTAACTATTCTTTTTTCCTAAAGAAACTGTTAAATACTGTGAAAATTGACTTCTCAACCTAGGAATGATGAAATTTTTGCTTGTGAAAACTTTGGGTTTGCACCCTTATTAAGTTTGGTGTTCTGGCATTTGGCACAATTACTGAAATTGAGTTCCTTCATGAATGGATGAAAACATGAAACATCAATACTTGAGTAGACTTTAGCTTGCAATAGTTATGATTATTGCTCGTAGTACAAATATCTGAGTTCATAACTTGGATTAGAAAAATGAGAATTTACATGTACATCTGTGCGGATGTATGTATTCCCAATCAGTTACTTAGAGATAAACTCAATTTTGCCTGTTAGGCTTGTCTTGTTCATACATGCACAAATGTGGATGCATTTTTTTACAAGTATCCACATAACTTTGAGTGCTTACATGAAAAGGTTATACTGTGTCATTTTTTGGGAGTACTTGCATGCATTTGGATTCATGACTACCCATCCAAAACCCGAGTCAATGAAAACCTTAATGGTTTTTGTGATGACATGAAGGAAATGCATGTATAAATTTTATTTACAGTATGTCTTATTTTTTTTGTCAAATATAACCATATATCGCTAATACATTTTGCGAAACCTTGTGTCAGTTATTTTAAGTGTCAACCCAATATACTGCTAAGATTAATTATGCACAAGAGAGAAGTGAAGTCAAAATTTTAAACTAATATGAATGTTATGGTCCTTTGAAAAAGCATATTTTTCATGCCATTTAATTTTTCTGTACAGTTCAGTTTGTTTCTTAATTAATTCCAAGTCATACCATGCTTGTTTAAAAGTATTTGCATTGTGAAGGCAATCAAATAATAGATAGTTGTGTCATCGGATTCCATTAAATAATTTAGAAATTGCAAGATTCTAAGGATTCAATATTATGAAATATCTACTCTATTTCACATAATCGGCATATTATCATAGCTTCCACTATGTATCCCGCAAATGTCTTTTGCACGATCATTTATAGAAATACATCACAACACTATTTACATTTTAGCAACTTCAACTTAGTAATGGCAAATTGTTGTTTCCTTTCTTAATATGTTTTCTTCCTATTTTTTTGTTTCAGTATTTTCTTTTTAGAAGTTCAAAAGTGGAGAATCCTTTTTTGGCTTGCTGCTAATTATTGTACATTTCCTTGCTATGAGCGAAAAGCAGAAAACAGTTATGCTCTTTCTGATTACTATCTGAGCCAAAGATAAAGTGATAAAATAAAGACCATTAGGTTAATATGAATATTTTGTTCTACTGAATGTTACTTGGCTTTGGATATATCATTCGATCATCTTGAATGGTTTCATTTTAGTCGTTCCAATGTGTATTACGGAGAATGCACATTCATAGATTGTTCATGTATACAAATATATTAGTAAAAATGTACATCATTTTAAAAGTTCAAAAGTAAAAATGTGCATGTTTTTGCATTTACAGATTGTTTAGGTATACAAATATAGAAGTAAGTAAGTAACCCATATTTACGGTTGCTGTAAATAATTACTGAATGCTTGTATTATCTTATGGTTAATAATAGTAGAATGCAGACATATCCATGATGATGAATTCTGAAAATAAATGATAGAAACGAAAATGTAAAATTGCTCGTGTTATTGTGTCTATACAAATTATTTGTCTTTAACTCCTGGAGTCCTGTAGTAACTGAATAATGCATTGACTAAACAAGCTACTTTTCCTTTTTCCTACAGAGACTTGGCAAAAGCATTTTTCTGAATTATGACCCAGAATTAATGAAATATTTTGCGAAGTGTAGCATGGTCAAGCTTCAGCATGGATGGTCTAGGAAATGAGGTTGAGGTAAGTTTTATGCATTCTGTTTACTAGTATTTGCAGTGAATGTGGTTGTAGCACTTTTGTGCTTATTGGAATGAATGTCTAAATGATAGGAATCAACTGTTCATTGAACAAAAACTAACTTGTAATACCCTGATCAATGGATTATCGTGCTTCTTATTTTTTTAAGCTTGTTCTATTGAAACTAATGTTTGATTTTCCTTATTTTTGTTACTTTCCAAGGTAAAAGGTTAATTTTTACTAGAAAGAAACAAAAATGAAGCACTAGTTCAAACCCTTGTGCGTTTGGAGTGCTTTCATTATAAAAGTATTTTGGGATGTTTCTGTTAGAAAGAGTAGATCAAGTGTGTGGATTAGGTATGGTGGAATTGGAATTTAGAAACTGTAAAACTTGCTATTTTAGGGTTCTGGACCTAGCTCTCGAAGAATGTCTATTTGACACAAATTAAAATCAAAATAGTGCATACTAATTTTTTTGATTTCTCGTTTTCAAAAGAACAAGATGCTATTGTTAACCCTAAGGGAACTTTGCAATGATACAATGAGTTTCATCAAAAATTGCATATATATAGAACCATTTAACTTGGAAGAAATGCACAGCTCATTGCTGTGTTTTTCTAATGATCTTGTAATGATGAATACCCTCTGTAAAATACTTGATTGGTTCTTCTTCTTTTTTTAATCTAGCGTGAAGATATGAGGAACCCACAAAATGTAGCAACCATTATTCTAGGCGGTGGTGTTGGTGGGATCCGTCTTTTCCCCTTACTCAAATAAGGGCTAAACAGGCTGTAAGTTTCCTTCAATTGAAATAATGTACTATACATTAACAAAGTACCCTACAATTTTTGTTGTCATATTAGGTTTTATGAGACGCTTATTATTCCTTATGCGACAGGTGTGCAAGAAACGAAGTGCATTTTGACTACTACTATGGTACAGTCATGCCTTCAAGAGGAAAGAGACGGTGCGCAAGAAATGTTGATGATGGTAGTACTAGTACTACTATGGATGTAAAAGAGACGATGGACAAAAAGACGCGCTAACTGGAGATAATGAAGACTGTGTTGAGTTACAGGATCAGAAGGCAGTTTCTGGTTCTAATAGCGAGGAAGTAGTCAAAATTGGTGCAAAGAGAGCAAGAAGAAAAATGAGCTTATCCTCGAATTCAAGCTCCAACTCTGTTGGTATCGGTCATTGTTTTATTTGTAGGCCTACTCGCATCTTGAAGGCAATTAATCATTTTTTAGTGCTGATTTTAGATCTAATTTATGGTGTTTGTTAAGTTCTGTCTTTTATTTAAATTATGTTTTTCCATTAGATGAATATGTATCTAGAATTCGAATTATGTTGTTTTTCAAAATTATAGACAGTACTCTGAATAAATGTCGATGGAGGGGATGAATGAGCATCTTGACTTTAGTTTTATTCTTGTTGGTTTCTAACCGAACTCTTAAATCATATTTAAACTTAAATGCCAATCGTGCTTAAATCATATTACCGTGTAAAGGGAGAACATGCAGATATGATAACTAAGTTTAAAAAAAAAAACAAGTTTTGATGAGGTTGGAGAAAGTCTAATATGATAATTTAAATACCAATCGTGCATAAACGTTGGAGAAGTCCAATACTTACGATCAAAGAAAGGAAATAAAATGTGAAGAATAACAGCATAAGTGTTATCCAACTCACTTGTAAAATGAATATTTTGGGTATTAGGTTTCATAAGTTGAAAAAACCCGTGGGCAGGGAAAGAGATTTTTCATGAAATTAGATTTTTTTTTTCCCCCCCCATTTTATAATTAAACTTTTTGTAGAACGATGTTACATTAAAATCAAGCATTGTTAAAACGGTAACAAATTCCAGTAAAACTTATTGCTAAAATGGTCTTTTCCTCCTTTATAATTAAAATAATTAAAGGTCAATGTTCTTGACCGTGTTTTTTGTATCTAGCTTTTGATTTGAAAATATTAAAATGTTTCTAACCAATATAATCCACAAAATCAGAATACAACCCAGTATAACTTACGGTGATCATATATAATTTCTAGGATCAAATAGTTCAATTAAATGAAAGCATAGAGAGAAATGCGAAATCAAACCTAAGAGTTCTAAAGAAGATTCATAATCTGAAAGCTAGAGAATAGTATCTAACATAGTGCACTACAATTATTTCCAAAATAGACTTACGAGATTTAAGCAAATCCATAATCTGAAACCATAGAGAGAAATGCCTAACATAATGCATTGTAGTTTAGTACTATGTTAAACAAATTTTGGCATAGTACTTGGAAACCAGCAATTTGAAAAAAAAAAAAAACAGTAATCTCAAATTAAACAAGATCCATGATTTGAGATTGCAAACCAGTTGTCTCAAAATCACAAAAGTACTTGCAAACCAACAAATCTTAGCAGAACAACAATCCTAACATAGTTTTGAAAAAAAAAAAAAACAACAGCAAGTAAACACTATAATCAGCTTTTGACTACAAAATGAGCATATTATATTTTTTTTATTAATGTACAAAATCAAAATGAGACAGGTAACATGTTTTAGAATATGTCATTTTTGAATTTATAGAATATATAGAATAAATCATAGTTAAAAAGCTTTGAATTTTGGGGAGATCGGTAAAATGGACATGTAAATAATTGTGTATTTTTTTTTTTAACTATTTTGGACTTTGACAAAATGTTTTGGGCTTGTCATTTTAACCGGCCTGTACAAAACTCTTAAATTTTGCTATACCCTAACTAGGTTCACTGACTTCACTCTCTCTCTAGGCTAGAAATGGCAAAAAAGCCCATCATCTTAGCGGCCAGTTCATACCCTTCCGGCCCGCAATTTTACCTAGAGACAGACCAGATCATGTTTGGGCTTATATTAAAGCCTGCATGCAGCCTGTTTTCTGTTGGGCCTCTCTTTTGAAGCGAAAACACGCAGCCCCTAGGGTTTTATCCGATCCTTCTGGAGTCTGGACCTTCTCTTTCGCTCGCTCTCAGTCTCTGTTTCTCTTTCCGCCTCCGCCAGTCTCTGTCTCTGTCTCCGTTTCTCTTTCATTTCTCGCTCTCAGGCTGACTTGCGGGCCACCTCTTACTCCTCTCCAAAATCCGTCACCCCCCCTACGACAGATCGCCAATCCTCCTTTCCGCCTCTGCCAGATCGCCACTCCCCCCCCCCCCCCCCCCCCGACGACTACAGCCCGTCTCCGCGCCGGTGGAACCAGGTATTCAGTATTCTCCACCCGTCCCTCCCACCTAGGTTTTACCTGCACTGTTGTTCTCAATTTTGCTAAACATGGTGCTAATTTTGACCAAGTCTCGAATTAAGTTTATTTGCACTTAGATGGCACAGTTCATGAATTGCATCTGAAACTGAAAGCGTCAACTATAGATTTTAATTTTAAGTTTTCAATTACAGTGACAAAATAGTATATGGTTAATATTGATTTTGGCTATCTTGCTAATTTTGCCCAAGTCTTGAATTATTCCTGATATCACAAAATAGTATAATAGTATATGGTTAAGAGATGATCTACGACTATTTTACTTCACACTCATATTTTGCGATTTTAAAGTTCAAAACATCGATCCGAACCGTTCATCTTGTTCTCCATTTTGAAATGTGCTTGGAGACCAAACGTCGATCCGAACCGTTCAATAACTTAGATTAGAAAAATGAGAATTGACATCATAACTTTGCGTCTGTGCATGTTTATGTATTCTCAATCAGTTTCTTAGAGAGAAACTTAATTTTTCCTGTTAGGCCTGTCTTATATATACTTGCACAAATGTGGAGGCATTTTTATACAAGTATCCACATAACTTCGAGTGCTTACATGAAAAGGTTATACTGTGTGATTTTTCGTGAGTACTTGCATGCATCTGTGATAACATGAAGGAAATGTACATATAAATGCACTTCACAATATGCCTTGTTCTATTGTCAAACATAACCATATAGCGCTATTACTTTTTGCGAAACCTTGTGTCAGTTAGTTTAAGAGTCAAGCTAATATGGTGCTAAGATTAGTTATCCACAACAGAAAAGTAAGTCAAAATTTTAAACAAATATGAATGTTGTGGACCTTTGAAAAAGCACATTTTTCATGCCATTTAATTGTTCTGTACAGTTCAAAGTCATACCATGCTTGTTTTAAAGTATTTACATTGGAAAGGCAATCAAATAATAGATAGTTGTGTCATCGGATTCCATTAAATAATTTAGAAATTGGATGCAAGGTTCTAATGATTCAATATTATAAAATATCTATTCCATTTCATATAATCAACATATTATCATAGCGTCTGCTATGTATCCTGCAAATATCTTTTGTGCGATCATTTAAAGAAATACATCATAACACTATTTACATTTTAGCAACTTTAACTTAGTAATGGCAAATTGTTGTTTTCTTTCTTTATATATTTTCTTCCTTTTTTATGTTTCAGTATTTTTTTTTTTAAAAGTTCAATTGTTGAGAATCCTTTTTTGGCTTGCTGCTAATTATTTTACACTTCCCTGCTATGAGCATAAAGCAGAAAACAGTTCTGTTCTGATTGCTTTCTGAGGCAAAGTTAAAAAGTGATAAAATAAAGACCATTAGTTTTATATGAATATTATGTTGTACTGATTATTACTTGGCTTTGGATATACCATTGAATCATCTTGAATGGTTTTATTTTAGTCGTTCCAATGTTTTTGCACATATATAGATTGTTCATGTGTACAAATATAGAAGTTAAAATGTGCATGTTTTGCATTTATAGATTGTTCAGGTATACAAATATAGAAGTAACCCATACTTACGGTTGCTGTAAGTTATTACTGAATGCATGTATTATCTTATGGTTAATAATAGTATAATGCAGACATATCCATCATGAATTCTGATATAAATGATAGAAGTGGAAGTGTAAAATTGCTCGTGTTATTGTCTATACAAATTATTTGTTTTCAACTCCAGGAGTCTTCCAGTAGTAACTGAATAATGCATAGACTAAACAAGCAACTTCTCCTTTTTCCTACAGAGAGTTGGCAAAGGCATTTTTCTCCATTATGACCCAGAATTAATGAAATATTTCACGAAGTGTAGCCTGGTCAAGCTTCAGCATGGGTGGTCTAGGAATTGAGGTTGAGGTAAGTTTTATGCATCCTGTTTACTAATATTTGCTATGAATGTGGTTGTAGCACTCTTGCAAGTGTGCAAAAATATCATTGCTGTGTTTTTCTTTGTAAAGATGAATACCCTTTGTAAAATACTTGATTGGTTCTTCTTTTTTTTTTTGACCTAGTGTGAAGATATGAGGAACCCACAAAATGCAGTAGCCATTATTCTAGGCGGTGGTGTTGGGATCCTTTTTTCCCCTATTTAAGGGCTAAACCTGCTGTAAGTTTCCTTAGATTAAAATAATGTACTATACATATAACAAACAACAATTTTTTTTGTCATATTAGGTGTTATGAGACACTTATTATTCCTTATGTGACAGGTGCCCATGATTACCTTCATTTTTTGCACTTGCATGAGAAGCACCAGGCCTCCAAGTGCTTGGTAGCTGAACACGTGATGCAGCAATGTACACGCAGCAGCAAATGAAGTGTATTTTGCCTACTACTATGGTACAGTCATGCCTTCAAGAGGAACGAGACGCTGCGCAAGAAATGTTGATGATGGTAGTACTAGTACTAGCTAGGTGGAGATAACAAAGACTGTGTTGAGTTACAGGATCATAAGGCAGTTTCCGGTTCAAATAGCGAGGAAGAAGTCAAAATTGGTGCAAAGAGAACGAGTAGGAGAAGGTGGAGCTCCTATCAAAATTGGTGATAGATCAAGAAGAAAATTGAGTTTTGCTAGCTCCTCGAATTTAAGCTCCAACTCTGTTGGTATCGGTCATTGTTTTATTGGTAGGCCTACTCTCATCTTGAAGGAAAATAATCATTTTTAGTGCTAATTTTAGATCTAATTTATGGTGTTTGTCAAGCTGTCTTTTATTTAAATTATGTTTTTTTTCCATTAGATGAATATGTATCTAGAATTCAAAGTATGTAGTTTTTCAAAACTATAGACAGTTCTTTAAATAGGTGTCTTTAAAGAATGGAGGGGATGAATGAGTATCTTGACTTAGTTTTGTTCTTGTTGGTATCTAACCGAATTCTTAAATCATATTTAAACTTAAATATCAATCGTGCTTAAATCATATTACTATGTACAACGATATGAAAATAAAAATAAATAAAGGGTGAACACACAGATGTGATAACTAAGTTTAAAAAAATAAATTTTGATGAGGTTGTTACTTGTATACTATGGACTGCCAAGCACCCGAGCTTGGCAAAGATCTTCATGTTCCTTGTTCTGAATGGTAGAATACTCACACAAGATATACTGATACGGAGGCAAATACAATGTCAATTAGGTTTGGAGGTTGATATCAGCAAAGTTTGGGATTAATCTAATCCAACGAGGAACAACAATCCAACACATCTGGATATCATCAGTGCAGGCACTCAGAAGCAACATTTCCAATCGCAGTAGGTTTAAAGAGAAAATTTGGATCTCATGGTTCGTATGTACGACTTGGGTAATTTGAAAACAGCGAAACAAAAGAGTTTTCAGAAGATCCTCTCTTACTCCAGAGATTCTAGAGAATAGGATTTTTAATGAGTGTAACCTTTGGTTGAGGTTTTGTTAACTTTCCAATGTTTTATTCAGTCTTTATTTTACTGGTAAATTGTAGTTTAGCGAGTGTGAGGAGCAGGACAAATTTGATGCTCTATACTTTTGTAAGATGTACATTGTTAGAGTGCCTTTTGTGCATTATGTTAAATGCAACAACACTTCTGTCATGGTATTTCAAAAAAAAAAATAGTTAACTTTGTTTGCCGTATTTTTCACTACTTGGATAATAATCAAATTCTACGTGAGAATTGCACGATAAAAAAAAAATTCTGATGAGACCATTTAAGGTACAAAACTTATTTTCTTTCTCCTATAAAATTAATGTGCAAACCGAGCTAGAATCATGTAAATCATCTACTAGGCTTATATACTAGCATCGTTTCCATGGACAAGTGAACTTGTTTGTAGTTTTTATCAAGAGTTGTATCACTGTTTGCTTGCCAAATAATCTTTGCAAGAGGTCGACCATGACTTAGGCTTAATCCGGCTGATTGTTCTGCCTATCTTATCAAGTACTCACAAAACGCTGATAAATTTAAGTTTGTAAACTGCATATGACCGATGCTTCTTCGGAATTACCTCTTTGGATTGTTAACTAGCTAGTGTAAAAAGGTGCAAAATGGGAATCTAAAGGTTAGACCAGCATATAATAAGTTGCATTTTCTATAATATTATTTTAATGGGTTTCTCAAGGATCAACTCTTATTCATTAATAGAAAAAAAAAAATACCGCGAAGGGAGTGTCATGCTCATGGCAACCATCTCACATGAAGCTATTTAACAATTAACAATGGATAAATACAAGACATAAATTATCAAGTCTTGAATCATCATTATGCATGGCGATCTATTACACGTTACTTATTACCAAAATGCCACCATTTCTTCTTCTTCTTTGTTTCCCACAAAGGTAGCTCTGCATCATAGAACAGACTATATCATAACACAGTCACGCTATCACTGGTCAAATCATATGAACTTGAATAATACAATTAAGCAAATTTACATTAACTATCATTCAGTTTCAGTATCTAGCAATATATTCTGGTAGTAAGATGTCATTATTACTTCAAAAGTACAGTACTAAATGAGAGTTTGCAAATTAACCGACCATCTGGGGTGACAATATGCATGTTCCACAGCGATAAAATTGATTACTAGGAAAGATAATCAAGAAAAAAGAAGCACAAAATCATACCTTTCTGAAAAGAAAGAGAATAAAATAAAAGAGGTCAAGGAAGTGAATGTACCTACTCACCTCCGTTGGGATAAATCGAGTTGTAATGCACCTCCGCCCAAAAGCTTAAAAATATCACTGCACAGCAATAAAATGCACAAACTTAATTTGAAACACGGGATTTCTCCTTCTAATTGGAAGTGGGGTTGGAAAAGATGCAAATCATGGAATATATTATAATTGTACCTCGTTTTGACTTCTCAACTTTAGGAAGAATTTCTATGTAGCATGTATCCTTGAAAGATGTTAGCACAAATATTTTGACACCATACTGCATTGCAAGACAAAAGTACCAGTCAGGATAATCAAACCAGAAAATAAAAAAAATAAAAAAAAAGTAAAGGAAAATATGCGAAAATATCAAGTGCATAAAACATGAAATATCATGCATGCCGTCAAAATATGGGAAACACCACCTATCCTCCTCTACTAATTACCTTTTCTAAACAATCTTAAACTACCCTTATCTTTCATTTAATTGAAGCAAAGCAAGTGCAATAGAGGGACAGTTTGGAGATCTTTTGTACAAATTTGAAAAGGAAGTTTGTTTATCCTACTTCGAGATTCTTTACAAGGGTAATCTGTGATGTTTAAATTACACCGTGTCTTTAAATTATTTAAAGGCACACATATGGTATTTCGAAATTTTGCAGCAGTACATGAAATTGCCCAAGTGTTTGAAAATTAGAATCAAAACAATATACAAGGATATGGAAGTAAAGCCATACCGTGTCAGCAGCAGCTTGCAAAGTAACATGATCACCCCATTGTCCACTTCTGTTTTTACAATATGTAATATTAAATAAATTAAATTGCAAGCTATTATATTCTCTTAATGAAAACCAAAAGGCAATTGATCATACTCTGACAGCTTCTCTAAATAGTCATTGTAAGGCATCGGTACATATCCCTCGTACATCTCACGGTGTGATTCAAGCTGCATTATAGTAAAGAAATTTTAATTTGAGATCCTTTTTTTTTAAGTCTTTGAATTGTCATTTTTTTTTTGTATTTATTTGTTTGCCCTCTATTGCGATTTGAGTGAAGTCATGGAAATTTAAAAAGCAAGGATGAAACGTAAAGCACAAGTCAAAATGGTAGAAAGAAAAGTTTAAAGTTACCTGACTGACAATCTGCTGCCTTACAAATTGGTGGTGCTCAGGGCTCCGGTAAAATTGATCTGACAGTGCTCTAAACTGTATATAATAGGAAATATCAGCTGTTGACTTTTGCAAAGTACAACTGGAAGGAATAAAAGCTGCACAGGCATTAAACCAACAACTACAATGTCATGTTTAAGTTTTGACCATTTGTAGCGTACCAGTGGTGTTGAGCTCATATTTCTCATATCAAACTCATGTCTAATACATTGGTTTGTCTTTCTTATTGTTTCTAGTGTTTATAAGTGCTTATGAATCGCACTGAATAATTTATGTTACGATACTAAGTTGGTCAATATCATGACCCAATTAGCAAACCCAAAACACAAAAAGAAAATGCCAAAAGCAACATATACTAACCTGACAATTACCATCTCCTTGCACCTTTCTCTCAACTACATCATACAACTGCAACCTATATAACATATAAAGATATTTGTAAAGTGCTAAGGCGCCTTGTATACAAAGTTACAAAGATTGATTTGACCAATTTTCTACTCCAATAAGGACAACTAGCAGAGAAAAGGAGTGGTCTTAATACTGAATTCTAAATATTTTAAGGTTTACAATATATTTTAATGATTAGAATGGTTCACAATATATTCTGTGGTAACAACATAACTGTGTACTTTTTTCCTTAGTTACAAAATTCAATCAAATAAAAAAAATTCAAATAAACAATTTTTTCCCAAGTAGTAATTATATTTTGAGTCCCCCACAATTGTTCAACTAAACCACCACCATTGAGTCACTGACAATCATATTAATTGCGCAAAAATCTATATGGTAGGTTGACAAAATTCTTGTGCTGCTATTTACACTGGAGAATTTCTGAACTACAAAAAAAAAAACTGGTTTTGTCAAATTGAAATGACCAGTTCTGTATTAATCTTTTGTTTACTTTTTGAGGTCAGAAGAAAAGTGTTAATTTGTAGGTAATATGGCAAAGTAAAAAAAATATATGGAAAAAAAGAAATCTAGTTTTGGAGAGTGATAGACATAGCGCAGAATTTTTTTAAAAACTTGATGACAATTTCAAAGATTTCAAATGTGTATTATTGTAGCAAGAACGATAAGTAAAGAAAAATGCACCCAAGTAGATCCTACAAGAACCGGCATTTCATAATCATTTACTACCATGATGCTAAAACAAAATAAATTAAGAGGGCTGTGATAGAACTGGAGATAAGTAAGGTAATGTTTATTTCTTTTTTAATATCTATAAGGGCACCTGGAACTGGAACTTACGAGTAAATCCTACAAGATAGTTATTCGCACCGCGCATGTACGACTTGGGCAATTTGGAAACAATGTAACGAAAGAGTTTTCAGAGGATCCTCTCTTCCTCCAGAGATTCTAGTGAGCAGGATTTTTAATGAGTGTAACTTTTGGTTGAGGTTTTGTTAACTTTCAAATGTTTTTTCAGTCCTTTTAAATTTACTGGTAAATAGTAGTTTAATGAGTGTGAGGAGCAGGGCAAACTTGATGCTTTATGCTTTTGTAAAATGTACATTGTATGAGTGCCTTTTGTGCATTATGTTTAATGCAACAACACCAGCTTCTGTCATGGTATTTTAAAAAAAAAAGACATTATCTCACACTACAAAAACAGTTAATAACGTTTTGATGCCAGTGGCCCTATTTGATTCTACAAACTAAGAGGGGGATGGTTTATGATATCAAGCATAGAAAAATATACAAAAAATATGCTTACTAATATATATCCAATAAAACATGGCACATTTTAAAATATGTACCTGTCTGTTAGTCTCTCATGGTCAGTAGTGGCCTCATCATAAGAAGGAATCGCTCCGTTTATCCTAGGCACATGCTGCACATTAAAAAATTGAAATGATATTAAAACAAGAAAAATAAGAATATGTAGTACACTATTATACAACAACATGCATCCTGTGCTAGCATAAATAAAGAATTTTACAAGTTAACAGAAGTTTGTTCATTACATGATAGAAATTTCAGAATTATTTGGACCATAAATGACATACATTGAAACACTAAATCTGACATATATTAGGTAGCCACTTGTGGAAAATTCTTCTTTGTATAGATCAATTTAATTCTAATATTGCAGCAGTAGTGCTGAAAAAACTAAAATTAATTAACAAAAAAGACAACAGAATTGTTGATATGACATGTCAGCCAAAAATATCTAGAAAGGATCCCTCGAACTACCACTTTCCTTAAAACATCTCTAACTTGAACAACACACACCTACAGGGTTGGTGTGAAGTTCCAAAATAGTGCATGCAGGATACTAGTAACCTACTATGCGTTTTCTGCTTTAGTTTAAATATATACTGCATCTAAAATTTGAACCAAACGCTACAGATTAGAAATATTGTTAATATGAAATAGACCAAATGATAGAATGAACTCACACGAATAGGAACCATTTGGTACAATCTTTTCTCCATTTCATCATCAATTTCAGAGTAGTTTGACAGATCCATCCACTCTTCTCCTGCACCTGAATTTTGATCTGGACTTGAACTTGAGCTAGAGGGGCCTGCATCACCATCATTTCCTACATTATATTAGAATTATAAATAGAGAAAACAATTAGCAAAGGTTAAGTAGGAAAAAAAAGAACAAATAAAGCAAATCAATCCAATTGCGAAATAAGATGATCATATAACATACTAGACTTGAAATTGAGGAACATTTATGGAAAATAACGCCTGATAGGAGTTAAAATTACTTCTATAACATGATACCTAGTTGGTCTAGAAAATTGAGCTGATAGAAAAGGCACCTAACATTTGGACGAAAACTTATTAGAGAAAGGTTCCAGGTATAGGATTATCCAAACCTGAAGCGATACTAAACTTTTCAATAGTTTTTATCATTTTGGCTCTTCTAAATTTTAATCCAAAACCTATGAGAAAAAAAAGTCGCATCTAAACTATTGCAAGTATTGTTTTGAAGAAAGAAACATACAAAAAAGCCTATTCTTTGAAAAACTACTTATTTCATTGTTTCGATGATATTTAATCATTAAAAAATACTTTTGGAGAAAAACATTAGATTTGCATCAGCGTTTCACATGGAAGTTTATATTTTTCCATTAAAGCTTGTAAGAATATACAGTTGCAATCCATCCTTATTTCCAAGTTAGAACTCCCAAGGATAAAAACAGTAATTGCTAAAAGCTGGAGAATGCATATGTTTTAATTTACATTAGAGAACTTTTAATAGAATGGTCCACGGATCTAAGAATAATTACCAGAAGAATATACCTGAGCTGTAAACTCTCATAGCAGAGGCAGAGTAATCATGCGGGTCGTAAGAACCATGCAAGTACCTTTCATCTGAATGTGATGATCTAGCTACCTCTGCAACATTTTTCATATGATTCTTTGTTATGACATCTCAAATTCCAGATAGTTCTCTTTTGCTTGGATTGGGGTTCTGTAATATTCCTAATTTGAGTAATTTTCCATCTTAGTGTGATAATTTGAGGCACCAAAGTTACCTTCATTTGAATATAGAACATCAGTGTAGTTGAAATCATTTTGGGGCTGGTTCAGATCTCCATAGTAACTGGTGTTTGGAAAGGGGCCATGAAACAAGTCATAGCCCCAAAATACATGCTGATCCCTCTCATACATGCTTCTCGGCAATCCTTGCATGGCAAAAAATATATATATATAATAACATAATTTAACCAGCAAAAACTGCACAATTGATCAAAAATATCTAATCTCTTTAAATTTGCATATGAAAAAATGATAAAAATGAAGACAAATCCTAGACGACTCCTGATTAAAGGTGAAGTGCCAATATAAATAAATGAAAATGTATATATGTTTCAAATTTCAATCAGGTTTCTTACATGGTGATCTATGTACACCAAAAATTATCCTGATTAACATAAAAATTACCATGCGGTCCTTTAACAGTAAAGTGTAACTAATTGATCAAACCTATCTAATCTGCACTGAGAGATAATACTAAATTGACATTTACTTTCTTCTTTCAGTTCCAGCCTAATTGTCTACCAAGAACAACAACCAACCAAAATATGAGATCCCCCCAAAACTCATTTTTACTGTTTTTAGTTCTCTTTCTGAAAATTAAACAACAACGAATGATATAATCTCAAATGATATGATCTCACTCTAGCATCCAATAAATAGAACCTCTATTTTCCTTCTCTGTTTAATAGGAAAAAAAAAAGGTCGCTTCAAAATAGGAGCAAATTTTGCTAAATTGCATAATTTCTAATGGAAGTACTCCAGTGAAATAAGAAGCTAATCTCTAATTTCATGATATTAGGCTTAGAAATCTCAGAAGTGCATGGAATTATTATATATTCACAAAAGCTAATACTTATTGTTAATAAAAACTAAATTTTTAAAGCAAGAAGCTCTGGCTGAAACATCTCAAAAATAAAAAAATAAATCAAATACTTCTGTTAGGAAATAAACAATAATATGCCTTCACTCCATACTATTAACAGTAAAAAATTAACATAAATTACGATGCAAAGAATGCTTGAAATAGTAATAAATTGATATCAGAAATTACGAAAGTGCTTATCACAGCTCAATTCTAGATACTGATCTAATTCGTCAACCTTCAAAATTTAACAACGAATTACAAGCAATCCGGTGCAATCAGTGCTCCAATCAAAGAGTATTACTATCAACACAAGCGAAAAAACAAAATCGAAAATTACAATAATACTTACGATAAACGCAATTCGAATACAGGTACGATAAAATTTAACGCTTCCAATGTCACATGCAATCTCCGTGAGGCAGCAAGAGAGGACGAAAACGAGAGAGCGGGGAGTGAGATTAAATAGAGATGGCCTTGGTTTGAGAGAGGAGGAGAGAACCAAATGGACGCTAGAAAATCAAATTCTAGATCCTCTGATATTTAATTTTGTATATTTTAATGTGGCAAGCAGTTAGCGAACTCAATTTGTCCTTTGCTCGCTGTAACAAACTAACAATAAAATAACAAAAAGGCATGTTAATAAATCGATACGGAGAAACTAATGGAGTGGGGGCGGTCCGATTCCCAGTGGTCACCGTCCGATGCCCGTTCAGATTCGTGTGCTACTGATCTTCACGAATCATACAGTAGTTCACGCGTTCAGATTCGTGTGCTACTGGACCATGGACCCCACCAGTAGTCACTTTTACTTAAAGTTTAGGCTTACTGGTAAGTGCGAGTAATTAGCACTGCAGAGTGGCGAGAGTCGAGAGAACTTGATTACTCGAGGCAGTCAAGCAGAAGGAGGATGCCTTGTCAGATGTCAGATATACCCTTCTCATTTTGTAAATTTACATAATTCGTACTCTAGAGTTAATTTTGACATCCAAAAAAATTATTATCACAAGGCTTTTCCTTTTTTATAATATTAGGTACTGCTCAGCAACTTTTCTAATTTGATTCTTTGTATTGATATATTTGTTTTTTTATTTTCCATACAAGTTGAGAAAAAGCAGCTGATCCACTCCAAATTAATTATTTATTAGAAAGTTGATAACAGTATCCACGCTATAGTACCCACACTTTACCCGCGGGGGAACCACCGAAAATTAAATGTGAAAAAATAACTTTTTGTGGTAATCGCAAAAACTCCACAATTTAAATTTTTTTCCTAAAGTATTAATATCTATGCACGGAAGTATTTATAGCTATGAGGTGAACAATTATTTATTGTGCGGGTACTGTAGCGCGAAGATAATAGTACCCGCATCATTGTACTCGCACTGTACCTGCAGGGGGACCACCGAAAATTAAATGCAGAAAGATAACTTCCTGCATGGACTGCAAAATCTCCATAATTTTAATTTTTTTCCATATTATTAATATCTACGTAGTATTTTCTTTCAAATGAGATCCATGTTGACGTACTTTCAGACTCGTCGTCGTGCAAGTATTTATACCTCGTCGTACAAGTATTTATACCTATTCTTGCATTATTTTTTACATATGACACTGAAAGTATTAATATCTAAGTATTTATACTTATACATTGAAGTATTTATATATATAAGGTCAACTATTTTTGTTAGAGGAAGGCTAACGCGGGAATGATTGGAGAACTCCGAAAAGGATAATCATAACAAGTCACGCATAAAAGTATTAATATTTTTTTAAGTGTTAAAATCTTATCTTCTAAGTATTCATAACTACGAAGGTATATGTTAGTTTGTAATAATCTAGAAGTCAATAATACGATAAATTAATCATAAAGGTTCATGAATTGAATGTTTATTTATATATCATTTTGTTGCCGTGAGTATTATTGCATTTATGGATCATTTCGAGTTCATGACTGAAATTGTGAAACTCCATAATATAGATGATATATACTCTTAAAAGGTCACTGACCAAGGTAATTAGCAGGAACACTAATTACCGCTATAAGGTTAGTATGTGGATTAAAAGATGGTTAAGTTTTACAAACCACTTGACACGAGATGTCATTTTAATCACATAGATACATGTTCTAGGAACATGGTATTTGACAGACCCCGAATGAAACATTAAATAGAATTGTGTTCGTGTCATTAATGTTTTCATTCAGTGTCCAAGTTCTACAGTATGAGGTATTTATCGTTCCCACTAAGAAATATATATGAGTAAGTGTTATCTAACGTTGTCCGTAAAAAGCAGCCATAACGGTAGCATTTCCATATGTATAACTTAGCTGAGGAAGTGATAGTCTGCCAAGAATACTATTTGTCCCTTGTATCTCTATACGAGCTATAGCATCACTGGGCCCCTTGATAGAGTTAGATTATCTGCATGCAGTATAATTACAAGAGTAATTATATTTGATAATCTACTCAAGATCAATAAAAGATACAGTTACCAAGGATGACACACATCTACCTTGAAACTGATCTGATAGCTATGAGACAGAAGAACTGACACAAGTAAATTGTTTACTGGATCGTGATATTGTACAGTACAGCATCATCTGTGTAATTGGATGGTCATGATGTGTTGCCAGACGCCACCCATGATTATAGAAGTTAAAACAGTTTTAACTCTGTTTACCAACATAACACAGATCCTATTGGGTCACACCATATAGGAGCTACTCGGAGAATCTTACTAATTAATTATAAATTGATTATAATTAATATTAAGATGGTTATAATTAATTATACATGATATAATTAAATTATAAATGTCACTTAGAATGACAAGCAGAAACAACGGTTAATTTATAAACGTACACGTTACGTTGTATAAAAGTTACCGAACCACAACCGAAAAGAAATATAATTGTATATGACAATTATATATATTTGATTTGGATTTTAATTTGTTAATTATGGGTTTGAATTATGGATTTAAAAGCCCAAAATAATCAAAGCCTTAATTAAAATTAAAAGCCCAAAAGTCAAAGCCCAAAATCAAAGCCCAACACAATTCATGCCTTAATGGACCAAGGGTAAAATGGTCTTTTTACCTTGGTGCTGACTTCCCATGTGTTGACATGTGTCATGTGAGGTGGCAAGGGTATTTTGGTCATTTCACATGATAAAAGGATGAGGTGTCAAGGGCTTTTGGTAAATAGATTTGTTTTGAGGGGTATTTCGGTCTTTTGCGAACCTCCTCAAAACTCTATAAATAGAGGGGTAGGGGTAGAGAGAAAGACTCACTAATTCACGTGTTAATCTGATTACTTCGTTAATCGGTTTTTCTCTCTTCCTTGATTTCGGTTATTTCGAGATTAGGAAATAATATATTTTGTGTAATCCTGCGGTTTAGCTTTTAAGCAAAACCGAGTTACTTCGGGACACAAATATATTTATTTCATCATTTTCTCGGTGAATAGTATTTTTGCAGAATTCCGCGGTTTACAGTATTTCTGGCAGAAGAAATAAATCGCTCTCCGGTTAGTCCTGGTGGATAACCAATAGAGGTATCACACGTGTGATACTGCGAGTCGATTCCATCCCTGGTGAGGCTCTACTCGCTCGGTCTGCATTCCAACTGAGATTTGGAATCAAGGTATAAATTGTTATATTAATCTATTTAATTTGTAAATAGATTTAATGCTTTAGGAAATCAATTATAGAGTAGATCTGTAAATAGGATTAAACGAATCTTCTTGATTCATTTAACCCGTAGCTTAAGTTAGATGTAAAAATTTTTGTTTTACTCTTTCCGCAGCTTAAGCTAATTAAATGGGTTTGAACCGTTCCTCAAAACCCAACAGTATACATATTTAAGTATTTTTTACGTATGACACTGAAAGTGTTAATATTTAAATACTAAAAGTATTTACATCTATGCATTGAAGTATTTATTTCTATGAAGTCAACTATTTTTGTTAGAGAAAGGTTAACACGAGAACGATTGCGGGGATTGTAAAAGGGAAACTATATAATTAGTGGGGACCATAATATATTATTTCTCTAAGTGTGGATACTGTAGCACGATTACTATAGCACGGGTACGTGCGAGTACTGTAGCGCGGGTACTAAAATGATTATTCTATTTATTATAAACTGCATTTGGGATCCATTCCAGATAAATTTTGCCTCTAATTAGCCGAAATTTTTTACTTTTACCATCTTTAAAAAAAAAGTTAAACCAAATAACCACGATTTGATCATAATTCTATTTTTGACACGGCCACAGTTTGAAATTGCGGATATAAATTGGCAATTCGCAACTTCGTGTTGAGGACACATTTCATTTTTTTTTCTTAAAACTTTGATTTTCATCATCAATTGTCCAAGAAAATCATTGGATTGGACCATAAAATGTGTCATCAATATGAAGCTGTGGACATCCAATTTTTGTCCACAATTTCAAATTGCGGTCGTATCAAAATTGAAATTCTAATCAAATCGTGATTATTTAGTTTAATATTTTTTTAAGATGGTAAAAATAAAAAAAATTCAGTTAATTAGACTTAGAAAAATGTCTATGAAAATTCTAATTTACTTTGTTTTTAATTCTAAGATCCAATTTTCTAAAATTTTCAACAAATAAATTGTAATTAAATCGAGTTGGAAGATAACATGTGCATAAAGCTTGGATGAGTTTAAGATTATCGAAACCGCTTGTTTAACTTAAAATTATCAAATTGGTTCCATAAAATGAATTTAAACCGTTGATCTCCATCTATTAAACAAGCTAACAGTCTATGTTCTACAATTTATTTATTTTGTAGTTTATTTTGTTAATATTGAGATGTCGAAATTTAAAAAAAAAAAATGATGAATTCGTTAGATAGATCGAGATCAACAGTTTAAGACTTTAAGTTCATTGTTTGAAATAAATTTAACAATTTGTTAGATTAAAACGTGTAAATTTCATGGTAAGAAACTTTAGTCGACAACAGGTTGCAACTTAAACAATCTAGTTTTTTCAAATAAAAAAAAAATCTAGTTATTAAATTGTGCACCTCGATGGGAATAAATGACTAAAATTTACAAGGAATTGAGATTTTGATGGCACCGAAAATTTACCGCAGTGATTGACAAGATAAATTTTGTGTTGAATTAATGCTAAATCCATAAAATTTATTTTTACAAAATCTAATAGCTGGAAATCAAGATGGAAATTTATTTTTCCAGATCGTAATGAGCGCTTGTGCAAACTTAAAATGACTCCAATTTTGATGTCTCCATTATTTACTTCTATTTTTAAAACTTCAGTAGCTGTAAAAAAAAAAAAAAAAACCATTGTATATGTTATATAACATTTTCTTTATACACATGTAAAAATAATAATGATAATTTAACTTTATTTTGATTGTAATCAGAAGCTGATAAAAATACAATGATGTAGATAATTTTTGGACTATATGTTTTAAGTTTTAACTCATTGATCTATGTAAAAACAAAGTCGAAAAGGGCTAATATTCTATGTATACATGAAAAAATAATATAGATCACATATAACAGTTTAATTTTGATAAATAAGTTTTAAAAGCTTTATAACTAAAAACTTAAAAAATAAAGATTCAATGATTTCATGATGAAAAAAAAATATTGAATCTCAATCTCTCAAAAATAAGACTTACAAAATTCTGCGTGTATTGATCAGACAGTTCAAATACTTTCTACGTGGAGTCAGGTTAACGGTCAGATGCGAACTCCGTATCTGTACTCTGTAGTAATGTATAAGCAGGGAATCTTTAGCTTTGATTACATAATAAATGCCTAAAATGGAGTGAAGTTGACCAGGTCAAATCTGTCTGAGCGCAGACCCCGTAGAGAGCAAGGAATATTGACGAATCACGGATTGACACGTGGATCATTAATTAAAGCTGTCCTATTTGGCATCAGAGAGAATTAATTGTGGCAGGGTCTAGGTTTACGAACTTGCCTTCTTTTTCTTCTACCATCAATTTAATGTTTTCCTAATTTATTTTACTTGAATTCTTTTCTGAAATAAAGAACCACGTGAATACGTGATGAAAATATATACAAGGATTTGTGCACAGCTGTACATTAAATTAGTGTTTTGCTTCCTCCCAAATATTCTTATTTATAATAATTTGTAAACCTTAAAGAATGTGTTAACTGTTAACTGTTACAATTTTTATAAGGAAAAATTTTCAATTAACATGTGGAAAAAAATTAAGTCATGCATAATCAGATCATAGAGCACTCTGCATCCAGTATAGTGTTTTCTGAATTATTGGATTCAAATCTTAAATCTTATCACCTCATAAAAAAAATTACCTGAATTTTATTAAACGGTTTGGATTGCACGGCATATTTAATTAACTCATACATTATCACATCATAGAGCACTCCACGTCCAGTAAAGTGTTACGAGCCGTTCGATTCAAATATCGAATCTGCCCGCCTCTTAAAAAAAATGTAAATTTTATCGAACGGTTTGGATCACATTATCTAACAATTCTACGTGGTATTTAATTAACTCATACATGATCAGATCTTAAAGCACTCCACATCTAGTAAAGTGTTATGATCAACTGCTCGATTCAAATCACGAATCCGCTCACTTCTTAAAATTTACCGTAAATTTTATCGAACGGTTCAGATCAGATTATCTAACCAGTAAATGTTATTACTGCAACCACTGAGCCATCAAATCCATCATCCATCACAAATTAAAATTAAGGACATCCGTAGTACCAATTTTTTTTTATTTTTTTTATGGCAAACCGTAGTACCAAAACTTAAATGGAACTTAAAAGCTTGAATTTGAACATAAATAAAGTGGGTCAGATGAGACCCATACTCAGGGTCAGGGATGATGCTAATGTGAGTCGGATACAGCTCAGTGATTGCTAAATGGTAATAAGGGTTTCATTTAATACGTTGTTCCAATCCAAGTATAGTTCATGCATTTTCCTATGAGTGAGATAAGTTAATATGCATGCATATTACGGATTGGTGTGTATTATGAAATGTATTTTTACAACCCAGCAATTATATTAGCAATTGAGACATCAAATTAGCAATCCAAAAATAATTATCATTGTAGATGCTCTAAACGACAACGAACAAGTAAGAGCATAATTAGGGTGTTCAACGAACAAGTAAGAGCATAATTAGGGTGTTCTTAAGCTTATCAAGTATTTATATATATTTAATTTTGTAATATATCGAATTAATTTCAAATGACATATTAAAATCGTTGAAATTGATCTACTTCATGAGTAATGTACGTACAAATTTTTTTTATAAAATTCTAAACTAATTTCGTATAAAGTCAAGCGATAAATTTTAAAAAAAAAATTAATTATAATGTATTCATTTAACATCATTTTTCAGCTGAATTTACCAAAGAGTTTGATAAACATTATAATTTTGAGTAAAACTAGGGTGCTCTTAAGTTCACCAAGCCTCTTTGTGAACTTAACTCTAAAATCTATTGGGTTGACGTCAAACAACGAATCAAAACTGTTGAAATTCTTCTACCTTACAAGTGATGTGTCTACATGTAAAAATTTTAAATTAATTTTGTATATAGTAAAGTGATCAAAAAGTGTCCAAAAAATAAATGCACTAAAATTAATTTATGAACCTTTTAATTTTGATTACTTTACTTTATACTAAATTAATTCAAAATTTCAAAAATTTCACATGTAGATGCATCACTCATATGATAGAAGGATTTCAACTGTTTAAATTTGTCGTTTGAAGCAAATTTAACAAATTTTAGAGTAGAATTTACAAAAAAAACTTTGGATGCTCAGAGAATAGAGCTATTCTCAGAGCAGAGCCATCCAAACGTGAAACTAAAATTAAGAATAGCGTAGGAATAGCTCTATTCCGCTATTCCGTGAAAATGTTGGGTTAGCGATTTAGCACCCGCTGGCCTTTGCTATTCCTAACATCAATCCAAACAACATTTCTACTAATCCGAAATAGCCAAAGTTAGTGCTATTTTTGAATCTCTCGGGTTAACACTATTCTCAATCACTAACCCAAAAATCACTATTATTGCACTAATCCTTGCACGATAGTGAACTTAGAAACACCTTAGTTTTACTCTATTTCCTCCTTCAAATATATATACACACACAAAATGTTTGAATCGTCCAAGAAATAGTTCAAATAGCTCTATCTAGATTAGTGTGTAAGATTAGTACGGAAATAGTACAATCCCAAATAGCGCGAAGACTACTAATTTTGTGTAATCGAAAAATGCATGTTGTTTGAATTATATTCATAAAATAGTGCTAAACCCACTATTCGTGCAAAATGTTATATTAGCAAAATAGTGATAATCTAACGCTATTTCAAAAAGATAAAAAATATTTAAATTGCATTCAAAAAAGAATAACAAAGTTATTTCCGAACCAGTGTTAATATTGTTCATGTAAAATACATACTATTCTCAACAGTTTTGGGTCACGGTGACCCGCTATATACAAACTACATACCGTTCGCCGTACAAAATCGTAAGGAAAAATATAAGATTCCGATTTAGACAGCTATGAGCTATCTCGGAAGATGAACTTATTGGTAATTTTTTGGGAAATTTTATTGACAGCCATCAGTCTGGCCTCTCACACTATTCCTTCAATTCTGCACCAGACAATGTCGAATTCAGATCCAGTGCAATACCTGACCGAGCAGAATGAGATCTGAGTCGTGAGTTGTAACCTGGCACGGATTTCAAAATCAACTTCATATATTTCAAAGTGAAGGGTTAAGATGGATAATGCATTTCATGTCTCATTGTGCCGATATTTTTATTTTATTCATTTTATAATACATTTTAATAAAAATAATCAAGATTTTCAAACAATTTAAAAATACCCAAGTCGCAAGAAAATCCTGTGACTTGGTTTCTTTTCTTTTTTTGTTTTTTGTTTTTGTTTTGTTTTGCTGGGACTTGGAATTAAGGCCCCAAGTCGCAGCTATATCTCTTTGAATTTTGAAAAATAAAAAATTATCGTGTTAAGAACAAATATTGAACAATCATAGATAATTCTTGTGGTTTGGATTTTTTTTTTTGCACTATATCTCTTGGAATTAAAAAAATAATAATAATTATCGTGTAAATGACATATATTGAACAATCATAGATAATTTTAATGATATTTGAATAATAAATGAAACCGTAATCCATTAAAAAATAAGCAAATGCACACAATAAATAGTAAATTCATCTTAAAATAATTATATGGGTAATTCTTGAATAATCTCTTAGGATTTTGAAAAAACTAATACCGATCGTTGTATATCTATCATTGATAGAAAACTTAAACTGAATTTTTGAGGCACTAAACAACATTCTTTTTGCAATTCTGATTCCTTCGGATGTCCGGGGGTTGCCTCCAGGTAAAATCTGGATCCGTCTCGTCCCCCCACCTTCTGAATTGTGGTCATACGCGCAAATTCAACTTTCCTAGCCAAAGTTATGGTTGTTTAAAGTTTTTTTTTTTTTTTAAAAAAAAAATGCTTCCGTGCAAAAACACCAATAACACACTGATGCTTTATGCACAGCTTAAAGACGGCAAAAGTGCACATCGATGTTTCATTGCCAAAACATCGATGACGCACCCATGCTCTCTAAACTGCCATAACTTTATTGTTGCCAAAACATCGATGACATCAAAATATCGATAACGCACACATACAGATTAGTCATAACCGATATTAATATTTTTCAAAAGACTAATAAATTATTGAAGAATGGTAATATAATTATTTTAAAATGCATTTACTATTTATTGTTGTGTGTGTTTGTTTATTTTTTTTAATTAATTATGGTTTCATTTATTATTCAAGTATCATTAAAATTATCTATGATTGTTTAATATATGTCATTTACACGATAATTATTATTATTTTTAAATTCAAAGAGATATAGTGCAACGGGGTTTTTATAGTACAAAAAAAAAATCCCAAGTCGCAGTATTTTTCTGTGACTTGGGTATTTTTAATTTTTTTTTCAAAATCTTGATTATTTTTATTAAAATATATTAGAAAATGGGCGAAAATAAAAATGTCAGCTCATTGTGTCAGATATTTTATATTTCAGTTTTTAAAACTGTCAATCCAAACTGCTTAACATGACATTTATATTATAATGTATTTGTAGATCAAATTTTATAATTTTAAAAAATTACTAATTTTTTAGATGGGTACAAATTTACTGTTTTTGGATGATCCATAAACAGTGATTTTGTATCTATTTTAAAAGATAATAAATAATTTTCCAAAACATATAAAATATGATGTTCAAAGACTTCAAACATATTTTAATATAGATATCATGTTAAGAAGTTCAAATCGACAGTTTAAACTTTGAAAATTAAAATATAGAATATGAAACACGACGAGACGAGACATAAAAGACAATGTCTTTTATTATATAATATGAGACACGAAATATTTGAACCATTGTCTATTTCAAATAGATATCAAAATAATTTTAACTCGGGCAGCAATATTCTCCTCGGTCCGATTTCGGAGGTGATAGTCGCTTGACAATGTCTCCTTTTTCTCCCAAAAATATATTTTTTTGCATTTCTGTTTTAGTGTTCGTAAAAAAATCATTAAAATTCATAGATTTGCATTAAATTAACTAGATACATCAAATTCAATTCATTCATAACAATCTATTAATGTAACAATGCCACAAGACCGTCCCTACACTATTCAATTGTTGTTGTTGTTCTAGCACAATATTTACTATTTAGTGATAACATAGTATTTAGGGGAAATTGGATTCATGCCACTCCAAAATGGGGAAATTAGAAAAATACCACCTCAAAGTTTTCATTTTGTTAAATGCCACTCCAAATCTCATATATTAAGAAAAATGTCACCCTATACAAATTATTATACATTTGTATTAAAAAATAAACATAATATGTTGTATTTTGAGTAGTATTTTTGTATATTCCAAAAATACCCTTGCCCTTTCATTTCTACACCTATTATGGGTCCGATCCGATCCTCCAGAAATGGTTAAACCCTCACCGACGAGCGTCTCTTCTCTTCCGTCGAAATAAAAAATCTTTTCTCTTCCGTGGAAAAGTGTTGTCGTCCGCCTCTCCTCCCAGTTTTTGTTGGGTATTTCGCAAATTGGATTGAAATTGGGCAAATTGGGCATTAATAAGCTTAGTTGCTTGAGCTTCTGTAAGAGATTTTGGATATTTTCCATTTCCTTCAAATTTGTTGGAGGTTTCTTTTCTGGCGATTCAGTTGGATTCTGGCTTTCAATAGCCTGAGACCTCCTCTTCTCTGATCATTTATTTATGAAGCAAAATTTAGCAAAACATTACATATACAACAAAATATTTTCTACTTAAGCTAGTTCCTTACTTTTGCATATCGAATTTGTTTTAATAATAATGAAGGGAATGACCAGGCTCTCCAATAGCTACTTGCCTAGAGCTCACTGACAGTCTTCTGTTGAAATCGCGTTTGTAAGGAGAAGAAGAAATTTGGATCTAAGGTTATTTCAGTAACTTCAATATATTCTATTTATTTTTTAATACAAATGTATAATAATTTGTATAGGGTGACATTTTTCTTAATATATGAGATTTGGAGTGGCATTTAGCAAAACGAAAACTTTGGAGTGACATTTTTCTAATTTTCCCATTTTGGAGTGGCATGAATCCAATTTCCCCTAGTATTTATGATCTGAACAAAAATAAATATAAAAATAATACAACTATACCAAATACCTCCACCGATTGAACAATTGACATATGATTGTTTTCCGGCTGCGGTTCCCACAACTTTGATTTTTATAAAAATATCAATGACACGTCAATATCTATTTTACACGTCAGCCTTGAACATGATGTATATGTATTAGGTGTTTTATTAATTGCGAGTCGTTCTCCGAAAAGACGTAATTTTATTTATTGATTGCAACTGGCAAGAGAAGGGTGGCCAAAGGTAACTTGAATGGCCATTTTTATCTTTCATTTTTGTCACTCAATATATAAGAAGGAAACCGGGGCCGTTTGATGTTGGTTACAACCATTCGATCTGTATTAAGATTCGTACGGATCAAATCTGCAGGAACTTTGATGCAAATTGAACGATTCTGATTGGACAAGAGGGAGATGACCAAAGCTAAATTGAATGGTCATTTATCTTTCATTTCTGTGATTCAATATATAATAAGAGTGAGACTAATATAATATGCATATTAAACATTGATGGTATTACGAATTTATTATTTTATTTTTAAAGTTCAAACAATTAATCTGAAATGGTTAAACATGATATCTGTATGAAAATGGGCATAAAACTATATTTTATAATTTTATAATTACTTTACTTACTTTTTAGACAGAAAATCACTACTTTTGGATGGTCCATAGTTTTTAATCACATAATTTTCGACCTATATATCTAGTAAAAAATTCTAGAAATATATAAACTTTGGTCTAAAAGTATATTCTTATATGCTGATCATATTGAGTTTGTTTAGATTTTAAAAACATATATACGAGTCCATAGCATCGAATGCATATCCTCTGCATTAACTCAAAAAAGAATCTTTTGAGTTAATAAATCTCAATCGTCTGATTTTAACGGAGTCAATCCGGTCCATACTTATGATATAGGGGTCCTTTCATATTAGTGCAGATTTAATCTGCACGAATCTTAAAACATATTGGATGATCAAGATTTATTAACTCAAAAGATTCCCTTTTGAGTTAATGCGGAGGATACGAATTCTATAGCATCAGGGATGTAATCATGATTTTTACTAGTAGGAAAAAAAATTATCAGTACAATTAACGAGTTGTAGACTGTTATGAATTAACTAATTTAGACTGTAAATTGTCTAGAAGCAAGCAAATTTTTCTCCAAAACTAGACAACAATCTGGTTACACACTAGACCTATACCCAACAAAATAAATAAAAAATAAATAGTTGTCTATCCCTAATTCAATATAACTCTGCCACTCTATAGCACAGGCTGCTATATAATACACATATTACCAATAACCTCACCCATGTAAGAATATAATAAGACTAGTCATTGGCTGATGTAAACATCAGTTCAAATGTATATTTTTTGAAATATATATATTTTAATTTCGGCTTGTGTCTCCAAATTCTAATATGATAATGAGTTTTTTGTTGAAAGAAAAAAATGACTAAGAGCTGACAAAGTGCCTTTCAATTTGAATTCACAATTAACAATACTCTTACGTCAAGTTAACATTCATTAAATAAAAGAAAAAAAGTAGGAATATGACATTTGCTCTTCTGAAAGGGAAAATTACACGCACTCATAATTAGTTTGATTTGGAAAGTGGTAATTAATTAATTTAGATGTTATCTGGCCATATCTGCTGTTGTTTGGAAATCTAAATCTCAAAATTTTAGTTTTTTTTATTTGAGCTGTCGGATTAAAATGAATATAAATATAAGGTAAAGGCTAGCGTGTTATTTGTAGCATAGTGTCATGCTATTCTTTCAAAAATTTATTTTAAACTTCAAATAACAAATTCAAACCGTTTAAACCGATCCACTTCACGAGTGATGCAATTACATATAAAATTTATAAATGTTTGTATTCATTTAGTATGAAGTCAATCATTAAAAAATTAATAAAAAAATAAATGCATTAAAATTAAGTTATAAATCTTTATTTTTTGATTGTCTAATTTTATACTAAATGAATTCAAAAAATTATAATTTTTACATGTAAATAAATCACTCGTGAAATAGATCGGTTTCAATAATCTAGATTCGTCATCAAAGCAAATCCAATAATTTTTTTTATAAAAAAAAATAGCACAATATGTCACAGTGTTACAGATAAGACGCTATTCTTATTCTAAATGTAAATACAGATAGATAATATATGAGCCGCATTCATCCAAACTTGGGGGCTATTTTCTAAATAGCACTTGTACTAATTCCAATTTCGACACGGCATGTAAAATATTGTCCTGTCTACCGAAAGCTATAAGTTGAAGTCATGATTCATGATGACTGTAACCTTATCTTGATTTTACTGGTATTGCATTTTTCTATAGTTTGTAGGAATTTTAAACGCAATTTAAATGGCCAAGGTTTTTCTCTTCGTATTTGGTTTTGCTTTTTGGGAAAACGACATCAATGGCTGCATCCAGAACAAAGAATGGATTAATTTGTCAAAATCAAAGTTATTTAATTCATAAGAAATTTTAGAATATAGGTATTCGGCAAATGCATGAAAAATTTGTTAGGAGGTTTTTTTTATAAAAGACTTAATATTACAACTAAACTATATTAAGTGTATGAATACTAATAAGATTATGATTAATATAATTTTTTTTTGAGAAAAGAAGCATATTATATATTATTGATGTTTTTGGAGTCTTTTGAAATGCAAGTGACTTTATTTAAAAATTGTTTTTGGAGAAAAGAAGCATACAATCCGAAATTATTTTTTAGTGTCATGATAAGTTTGTTGATGTTTATGATGTGTTAATGTGACATATTATATATTATTTAATCATTTATTAAACATATGAAGGTTTTAATAAATTTAGTTTTTAGCTGTTTTTAAATAAACAATCAAATAAAATTAAGGACTAATGCTATAATTAATGATGTACATTGTACAATTTACAATTTTAGATCACTTATTATCTAGACAAAAAATTTAGAGCACTTGCTATAAATATTAAAGCAAGCTCGAAAAATAATTATTCAAATATTCAATTTTTGTCCAATACAGAGTTTTTTTCACTAGAAAAAAAATCAATTATATATATTTGAAAAGTGAATCCAATACAGAGTTTTTTTCACTAGAAGTATGTAAGAATTTTTAAAAGAATGCAATGGTTGGAATTAAATTTGGAGTTATGTGCATAATGTTTTTTTTTTTTTTAAGTACATAATGCTCTATTGGTATTGGCAACTTGGCAAGCAATTAGAAAGAGACATTTTCTGGGGTTGAAGTACAGTTTGACTTTCAGGACCAAACTTTTAATACACAATAAATTAAGGGATTGAAGTAGGTCCAAAGGCCATTGCACCACATCACATCCAAAGTCTTTCTTGACCGTCCGATTTGCACAACCAGACCAATTATATCTCGGATAAATTTTGTCAAAATGTCACTAAACTTTGCTCACATTGTCATATATTATTACTTAAGTTTCATTGTCACTAAATCAATTTGTTATTATTTCTGTCTAAAATATTAACGGAATATGATGTGAAATCCAACTAAAATGAAACTAGTTTATTTGAATTAGATATAGAAAGTGATGAGTTGTATGCGAAGCAAATGCCACGTGATATCATCTCAGTATTTTAGACGAATACAATAATAAAGTGACTTAATTAAAACAAATAAAAAATTCAATAGACAAATTAAATTTGAGTAATTAATTTGTGACAAAAAGTAAAATTTAGTGATCTCTGACAAATAAGTCATATTATATTTAGTTTGTAATAATCTAGAAGTCAATAATACGATAAATTATCATAAAACTTTGTTTATGAATTGAGTGATTAATAAACTGTTATTTTGTTGCCTTGAGTATTATTATATTTATGGATCATTCATTTATCTGACTAGAGTCAATAACTGAAATTGTGAAACTTCATAATATAAATGGTATATATTCTTAAAAGTCTCTAACCAAGATAATTAGCAGGAACACTAATGTACCATTACAAGGTTAGTATGTGGATTAAAAGATGGTCAAGTTTTACAGACCACTGACAAGAGATGTCATTTTAATCACATAAATACATGTTCTAGGAACATGGTATTTGACAGACCCCGAATGAAACATTAAATGAAATTGTGTACGTATCATTAATGTTTTCATTTAGTGTTAAGCTCTAAAATATGAGGTATTCATCTTTCATACTAAGAGATGTGTATGTGTGATTGTTATCTAACGTTGTCGGTAAAACACAGTTATAACAGTAGCTCTTCGGTATAAATAGCTTAGCTGAGGTAGTGATGGTTTATCAAAAGTACTATTGTTTCTCGTATCTCTATATGAGCTATAGTATCACTGGGCCCCTTGGTAGAGTAAGATTATATGTTAGCGGTATAATTACAAGAGTAGTTATATTTGATAATCTGCTCAAGATCAAGAAAAGATTAAGCTTGCAAGGATGACACACACCTACCTTGAAACTGATCTGATAGCTATGAGACAAAAGAATTAACACGAGTAAAATAGTTTACTGGATTGTGGTATTGTATAGTACAACATCATCTGTGTAATTGGATGGTCATAGTGCAGATGTTAGATGCCTCCTATGATTATAGAAGTTAAAACAGTTTTAATTCTATTTATCAACATAACACAGATCCTATTAGGTCACACCATATAGGAGCTACTTGGAGAATCTTATTGATTAATTATAAATTAATTATGATTAATAATAAGATGATTATAATTAATTATACGTGTTATAATTAAATTATAAATGTCATATAAAAATGGCAAAGCAAAAACAAAAGGTTAATTTATAAACGTACACGGTACGTTGTATAAAAGTTACCGAAATAACAAACCACAAGAAATATAATTGTTCAGAATAATTATATGGATATTAATTGAATTTGGGCCGAGGGCATTTTGGTCTTTTTACATATCATCCTTATCTGTATGACATGTCATCATTCTTATCTGTTCAATGGCATTTTGGTAATTTTGGGAACTTTGGGGGTATTTCGGTCATTGACGAACCTCCTCAAAATGCCTATAAATAGAGGGGTGGGGATAGAGAGAAAAACTACTAATTCACGTGTTATCGGATTGTCTGATCAGTTTGTTAATTATATTTTCTCTCTTTCTCGGTTACGGTTGTTACGGAATGCAAAAATAATATATTTGCAAAAGTTGCGGTATTTCTGTTTTTGCTTATTAGTGAATCAGAATAACTACAGGTCGTAATTATTATTATTCGATCCTTTTCTCGGTGAATAGTGTTTTTGCAGAATTCTGCGATTTACGGTATTTCTGGTAAAAGAAATAAACCGCTCTCCGGTTAGTCCTGGTGGATAACCGATAGAGGTATCAGACGTCTGTTACTTCGAGACGAGTCAATCCCAGATGTCGCTCTTCTCGCTCAGCTGCATTCCAATTAGAATATGGAGACAAGATATAATATGTTATATTAATCTATTTAATTGGTAAGTAGATTAAAGTTTTAGAAATCAATCATGGAGTAGATTTGTAAAATGATTAAATGAGGTTTTGGCTTAAGTTAGAAGTAAAATTTTTGTTTTACGTTATTTTCGCATCTTAAGAAAATAAATGGATTTGAATAGTCAAAACTCCAACAGACTTAATAAATGAGTTTGAACTGTCAAAACCCAACATATATTACACAAGTCATGTCATATTTTAATTAATATATAATTTTTTAATCCGTAACCAACATTTATGAAATGTTCGATCAAGATTTAAATCATGTCTAGAAAAATATCAATTTATCATTTTGTGATCTGATTGATCAAGTTCGCTCGGATTGATTAAAATAATTAAATTCTGAGTTTATTTAGAATATAGGTGTCTGTTTTGAAAAAAAAAAAATATATTCTTCTTCTTCTTCCATAGATTTCTTCAAAAATTCTGCCCTTCGTACTATTCTCTCTGTTCTTTATCTCTCTATTTCTCTCTCCTCTCTCTGTTCTTCTCTTTTGAAGAATTCAAAAATTCTGCCCTTCGTACTATTCTCTCTCTTCTTTATCTCTCTATTTCTCTTTCCTCTCTTGTTCTTTTCTTTTGAGATACTATTTTTTGAAGGAGATTGGTATTCTTGTATTCTTTTTTGAAGGCCGGCCTTGTGTGAAAGTTACATATGAGACAGGAACTTGGCATTATTTTCAATACTGTCCTTAATGGTTTTCCTTGTCCGATGGGACCTTTAAAATTTTGATGATTTTGATGTGTAGAATTGTCTCCTTCCATCATTTAAATTTTCTTATCTTTATCTTCCATCGATTATACCCTATGACCTAGTGACAATTGTTTTTTTGTTGGGTTGTGCTTGTATATGGACAAATCATGAATAATTTTACGGTTTAAATTAATATCGGATCAAATTAATCGGATTGGCTATCTTGGGTCTTGGGTTAGCCCGTTTTCAGATTGCTTTAGATTAGTAGCCCGTTTTCAAATTGCTTTAGAATTTTAGGGGTGCAACAAATCATATATTAAACGAATACAGATATAGATCCAATATTAAACGAATACACATATAATTAAGAATATAATTTGAATCTCTAATATAGATATTGTAATGAAATTATCATATTAATCAACGAATTATTTTTCTATATAATTCGGATGTTCGATCATTGTGAAGAACCAAATAACTTCATATTTTTTTTAAAAATGCCAACGAAAATATATTATTCTACGTAAACATGATTCTAAAATAAACAAATATCTGAAAATTTTATATATACAAATATCCATATATATATATATATATATATATATATAGAGTTAGGCTGGGTGCTATGGATAGCATAGTGGCCTCTATGCTACGGCTCAATATTCGAGTTTTCAAAATCCAAACGGTCGATCCGAACCGTTCATCTTATTCTCCATATTAATATCTGCTTGGAGACCAAATTTTATAATTTTCTGAATTTTTGTACTATTTATTAAGCCACTTTGAAAATCGCTAATCCAACGGTTTTACTGTTTTGTGCAGCCACCGTTGGATCAACAATTTTGTAAAATACTTAATAAATAGTAAAAAAATTCAGAAAAATGTAAAATTTGGTCTCCAAGCAGATATTAATATGGAGAATAAGATGAACGGATCGGATCGACCGTTTGGATTTTGAAAACTCGAATATCACTACAAGAATGAGAGGAGTATTCGCGACCGATACTGTCGGTATACCGTCGCAAATACTACTGTCACTAATAAAAAAAATACTTTTATGACGGTATACCCTCGCAGATAGTCACTTTTATCGTCGCGAATACTCTTCCATTCTTGTAGTGTATTGAGCCGTAGCATAGAGGCCTCTATGCTATCCATAGCACCCCAGCCTAACTCTATATATATATATATATATACGAATATCCGAAAAGTAAAACATACTGATACATATATTCATATCCACTTCCAAAACTAAAAGCTGTATTCGTATAAATCATGCTTGTATTTCATATTCATATTCAAATATCAAAATTTGCAAAAACTCATGAATCCAGATGCACACGGATGGGATGATATTCGATCCTTTTGCATCCCTACTTAAGATACTATAAATATGAGTTCTTTCCTAGGAAAATTCGAGGCTCAATTCAGCTTTTGAGATCGGTCTTGGCTTGCTTTGCAGTATTACAAATTTACAATAACAAAAAAGAAATTATACGAAGTTAGTTTAGGTCAAAGATAGCCCGCTGGTCCGAGAACGCACGAGCTGGAAAGATAACAAATTGCAAAATGGCGTGTTCATCACACAACAATTTGGTTCAAATAGTGTCTATCCGTTCAATTAATAAATTGGGTTAATAAAATAAATTTAACAAGTACCATTGTACGATACTACGATACGACTAATATGAGTTGAATTGAAAATTACGCAAAATTTAATCAATCCAATCCGATCCGTTTACACATGCGTGACTTTTACGAGTAATGAACTAATCACGCAGACTTAGCAAACCATAAAATTATAATCAAAAGAAAAGTCGAAGCAATACTTAGTGCCCTCGCCCACAAAAGTGTCAATCAGGAATAACGAGACACCTTAAAAAACAATTTAATATGTACTTATATGTTGACCTCATACTTCAATCCTCATACATAGGCTAAAATCATATAAATGTTTAGGGTACATGTTTATAAGTCATTTTTGTATTTTTGAAGTTAAAATAGTTGATCTGAAACACTTAATATATTATTCATATTATAATGTGCTTCGAGACCAAATTTCATATTTTTTGGAAAAATTTTACTAATTTTTTTATAATTTTTCAAAAAAGTATTTTAATATGACAAAAAATCTAAAAGAAAAAAAAAATTAGAAAACACTATTTTGAAAAAAATCTAAAAAAATAGTAAAACTTTCCAAAAAAAATGTAAAATTTGGTAAACATATTGAGTGTTTCAAATCGACTATTTAGACTTTGAAAACGTAAAAATGATTTATAAGCATATGTCCTCATATGCTTATGTAAGTAGAGTAGTCAACCTCTATATATACATATATATTATATTTATTAGATACACTAAGAGCATCTACATTTTTAAATTTAAGAAGAAATTAAAACAACTATTTAGGACAAAATAGAAATTAAGTTAATCTTAATTTTTGACCGTCTACATTTGTGCAATAACTTCTAATTTTTGTAGTGGTTACCTCATGAATTATTACTATGAAAGAGAGAACGAGAACGGATAGAAACAATATAAAAACGATATTTTTTTAAAAATATTTCTAAATTAAAAATTACGTTACATCCCACAAATTAGATTAGGAAGTGCAAAGTATGCGTTTAGAAATTAAAAAAAAAAAAGAAATTCCAACGCAGATGCCGTAAAGGAGATGATGATGGGGTACAAAGAAATTACCTAGGCAATTTTTTATTTTTTCAGATGATTATTTCCTTTTTATTAAGTGGCCACAAAATTCCACATTCTTTTTCATGAATATAATGCAACAGTAGATAGGATGAAATGAAATAACATAGCCTAATTGGTGTACAAAACTTTCGGTTTCTATATATGCTAGTGGAATCTCAAAGTGTGGTCCTCTTGATCCCAAAAAAAGGTGACTGTAAACTCAATGATAGCCACAATTTTCTCTATATAAACGCAGCATCAATAATCACCGCACATACAAATTTATAGGCCTTTAGGCAACGCTCGAACTTCTGATATCCATCACGATCAATCAATAAAAATATTAATGATGAGTTTCAAAAATGCACCAGTTTGATGCATTCATTATTCATGCCTGTCAGCTTGGAGTCCAAATCCTCTACATTACTACACTGTTTGAATTTTGAATTTTGAATTTAAACCGTCTCTTCAGAATCCAAACCAATCCAGCTGAAACCTATAATGCACAGAACTCATTTAAGATTCGTGCCAACATATAACGAACAAATCAAATTCAAACTTAAATGGTGTGGTACTTAGGTAATATGACTTCGTTAGACTGTACCGGCATTACCAGTATGAGCAATTGGGCATTTTATTATTCATCGAGTTAGCATCCCTTCAAAATGAACATACTGGTACGGAACCGAAAAATTTGGCCTCACAATTTACACATTTCATGGCTTTCTTCTGTGTTCTGGTCAGACTGGTACTAAATTGTTTTCACAGAAAAGTTTGGTCTTTTGGTAATTGCATTTGCTTTGGTACATTGAAACCAAATTCCAGCAATGAACAAACCTTTAGTTAAAAATGTTTACACAGAAACAACAACTAAACATTCAACCGATCTATGCTCTTATCATCAATCATATATTACGTAGCACCTCTCCTGTGATTTCAACTTCTATTTTTCACAACCTAAAGAAAATCAACTCACTCAAATTTTCAAACACACAACACGGCACCTCTATGCCTCTTGCCTCTAATTTTCACAAGTAAACGGAATCAAAGTAAACACAAACTACACCATTTAACAACTCATACTTTACATTAATCAACCACAAGCTTAGGTATCAGCATGCTTCTACAATTTCCAGTTTCCAACCCCTCCAAACGATTTTACTATGACCACCTCCAAGTTTCTTCAAATTGCGAAATGGCCTCTTCCAATCAAATTCCTTCTTGTTTGCCTCTCTCTCTTTTGAGTCCATCACTGCCAGATCATTACTCAAGAGTGGTGGTTGTGGGGGCCCAGTTTCAAATGTTTCAACTATCACACGTACCATTTCCAACACCTCACTCATCTTTGGTCGGGATTTTGGCAACCTGACAAGGCATTTATTAGCTACACTTGCAAGTTTTGCAGCCGCTTTTATATTATAATTGCCTTCAAGCCTTGGGTCAACAATAATTCGAAATCTTCTAATGTCGGAGATATAGGGTTTGACCCATTCTAGAAGCTTCTGTTGACCCTTCGGGCGGTTCTTGTCTATAGGGCGCCGACCCGTTATGAGTTCATACAGAACCACTCCAAAGCTCCATGTGTCACTCTTCGCAGTTAATCGACCGGTCTGGATGTATTCAGGTGCTGCATAACCTAGTGTCCCAACGACCTATTTATAATAGGAAAAGGAACAACTTTGTCTTTAATAAAAAATTAAATTAAATTAACAACGCTATGATTAATGTTTATTAAGGTTCGGTTGGATCTAGGTGCGAATAGACCGAAACTGATGCTGTACCAGGAAGGTCTGGGACTTGTATGTACTGGGTATTACCGGTTGCCTCAATTGCTTACCTGGGCTTTCAATAAAAAAAAAAAAAGTTGCTTACCTGGGCTAACTGGTACAGTCATGCGGCAGTACATGTACGGACTGCGATCTTGGTTGCTTACCAGAACTATAATATAGCATTACAGTGCCGTTGATTCGTATCTGGGTGCACCAGACTGAAACACAGTTTACAAATGACTATCAAGTATAACCATCCTTCATTTTCTTTGTTTTATTTTTTTTTTATTTTCTTTCTTTATTTTTTATTGGTGGTGGTGGTGGTTGGGTTGGGGGGGGGGGGGGGGGGAGGGGAGGGGAGGGGGGTTTGAACTGAAAGATCATCCTACACTTTCTTAAAAAGCAAGTAGTTCTATTGGACAATCAACCCTGTTGATTAGAAATAGGAAACCAAATGGGTAATATATTATTAAATATTCCAAAAAGAGACAAAAGGTGCTCACCGCTGTGGAAACATGGCTTAGACCTTCATCTGGTCCTTGCCTTGCAAGCCCAAAATCAGACAACTTCGCGTTCCAATTCTCATCTATGAGAATATTGGACGTCTTCAAATCACGAAATATGATCTGAAATTTAACAATGGCTCATCTTTTAGCAAATACATATATAATCTTATTTGTATCATCAGAATAAAATTTGCACTACTAGCTGTATGTAACATCTCTGAAAGACCATCTACTCTAGGTCAACATGGAAACCCTAATTTAATTTTGATTGGTATTGTACGGTACACGTCGTAAATATCATTCTTTTTTTAAGGAAGTATTTTGTTGTCAGTACTCTGGACCTGGGTAATGCAGGATATTTTCTTTTCTTTTTCATAATATTGAGAAATAACAAGGTACTTTCCATAAAACTTCCATAAATATTAATGAAATTTACTTGAAAATCCATCTCTTCATGCAAGTAGGTTAGGCCCTTGGCTGCATCCAAGGCTACACGCAGCCGCATCGGCCAAGAAAGGGTAGCATTAGCCCGAGGTGATAAGTGGTCATCTACGCTTCGGTTCGGCATATATTCATAAACCAACAGGCGTTGTATCCCTCTCTCGTCATCCTCTGCACAATACCCGATTAATTTTACTAAATTGGGGTGATCCACCACGCCTAACACATTAACCTCATTCAGCCATTCCTTGTGCCCCTGAAATTGATTTTTGGATAAAAAATTATTTGGATTTGCGATCTCATGTTTAAATAAATTTGCAAAAATGATTTCTTTGTTCTATTTAGGCCATTGGCCAGGATATCCGATGTTAATTCACTATGCCAACTGGCCTTCCTATCATAGCAGTGTAAAAAGTAACAGAAGCAGCAGCATGTGCCAAGTTGCACTTGAACCATGCAATTGTTAATAATTATTGACCTCTGTAAAATAATGTAAACTACTGGACTGCACCCATATTTCAAGCTGAAGAGGAACGACTGCAAGACATCAATCAAAACAAGAGTGAGACTATAGTACTATGCATAGTGCAAATTGGACCATACTATTGGGTTAGTATCTTCGGTTTCAAAGTTCAAATAGCCAATCTGAACCGTTCAACATGATCTACATATGAAAATGAACCTGCAGACTAATTTTACATTATTTAAAATTTTCTTACTATTGTTTTAGATTGGTAGAAAATCAATATTTTTGAATGGTCTAAATTTTTTATATCAAGTGATTTTCTACCTTTCTAAAAAAATATTGAAAAAAATATAAATTTGATCTACAAGTAGATTTCATACGGAGATTATGTTGAACGGTTCAGATTGATTGTTTGGACTTTGAAAACGGAGGCATTGATCCATAGTACGGATCAATCCACGCTATGCATAGTACCATAGCCCCACTTTCAAAACAATTCTCTAGTAACAACAAATGACAACTAATGATAATACAGAAAGGGAACAGGAAACCTTGCCTGAAGTCCTTTGCGATTTAGCTGTTTGACAGCAACTTCAATTCGGGTTACCGGGTCCTCAGAATCGCGGATTGTGCCCCGGTAGACGCACCCAAACCCACCTTCTCCAACCATGAATGATCGGCTGAAGTGCTTTGTTGCAGTCTTCAGTTCAGGAAAAGTGAATACACGCAGGTTGGTCGGTCTCTGGGAGAAGCTTGGGTACTGGGTCCGGGCCAGCGAACCCGCACTTGCATCGGATGCGGATACATCTCGGGAGTTGAAATCCGACCCGGATCGGAAGTCCCTGTCTGTGGAATTGGTGCTCACGGACCGCACTGATGAGGATTTTGCAATCGGAGTTTCTTCTTTGTTCTCTCCATTAAGTAAGGGGATGCACCACCTCATGGTAGAAGCTTTTCTTTTTCCAGAGCTTTTATATATTAACTATTTTGCATTAATGAAAATTAATCAATGACATACTCAGCATGTCGGATCAGAAAAGGCAACTCCTGTAATAAATGTATTTAGATATAACGATAACACATATAAAGCGAAATTTGATCAAATTGATCAGATCCTTTTCTTTTATATACGTGAATTAGCTAATCAATGCAATTGCTACAATTGAGAAAAGGCAACCAATGTAAGTTAATTTGAAATTTTTTTTTTCTATGGGAGTTCTGCGTACTCTCTATTTAGAAAGGGATGGACCACCTCAAATTCCTGGTTTTTTAATATATCTACACGGAAAGGATTAATATAATGTAATACTAGTTTGCATTTAAAAAATATATTATGAGATACTCAGCATGAGATAGAGATAAAGATTTGAAATTTTGGTTTGTAGGATATTATAAGAAATGCTCCGTTTTAAAAGTACAATTATTGGAACATATACATCAAAGAAAACAATTGCTTTAACACAAATATTCCATCTTTGAAGTGAAAAATCGATTTTTAAAAAAAAAGAAAGAAAGGAGTGATTGTAAGATTTGAGGAAAGACAACCAACAGAAAGTAATTTGAGACTTTCAATTAAGCAAAGAGAGCTGTGTTATTGTAAATATGCAACCTTCTCCTCAAATTCAACAGCTCAGAGCAAATAACAAATCCCCAAATAAAAGTCACAAATCAAACCCTTGAAACATGAACTAAAGTTATCATCAAAAGCAACGAACGAACGAACAATTCAACTAAAATCCATCAAAAGGTTTAGGTACTTATGATAGCTATCAATTTTTAGTAAGCAAGCAGATACCTCAGGTCAACTTACAGCTTTCCCTGGGTCTCTCCCAGCTTCCAACTCACCACCGACTGTGAGATGTGCTCCAAATATGACACTTTCTCCTTCAAGCACAGCTGCACAGGCCACACAGAGACAGAGAGAGAGAGAGGAATCAATCAATGACCAGACCTTGAAGAGTCAAAGTTGGGTGCTGGCGTTCTTACTTGGATTTTTTATTTTTTATTTTTATTTTCAGAGAACTACTGACGCCAACAATGAAATCAGAATTCAATTTACCTAAGGTAAAAGAATATTTCTTTCTATATCCTGACCGTCCGATTAGATCCACCTCGGACTGAATTGGCTAGATTCTAATCGGACGGTCAGAAGATAAACAGAAATAATCTATTACTTCAGAGAAAATGGACTATAGGAATTTTATATGTCAGAGAAGGAAAAAGTATTCTTTCGTATTGTAGGAATTTAGAATACTTTGTACTTGGACCGGAATACAGGATCAAATTTAAAGGAATATGTTTTATGTCACTGAATTTTAATATATCATTCTCAAATCATTTTATATTTCAAATTAGACTTTGTCATCATTATCAAAAAAAAAAATTACTGGATTTTAAGTGTCATTTAAGTGTAATGTTTCTTTTTTATGGCATTGTATTAGTTTTTAGACCAAAAAGGTGACGGGATAATTTATTTGAGATCTATTAATTAGTATATAAAAATGTTAGTGGCTTGAAAAGGAATAAACAAACAATATTAAACTTGTGATATGAGCAAAGTACATTATATATTCATATTGCAAAAAATATTACCCAATATTTATAATTTTTAAAAATTAGTTTCTATTTTTTAATAATGAAAAATATTAATAACAAATATGGATTATTATAAAATTACTTTTATATCCTTGTAATTTGATATTAGAAAATTTTAATAAAATAACATGATCATCTAATAAAATGAATATGAATAATCCAACAAAAAATTAATTCATAAGAGCAATTTCTTTTATTTAACTATTATTTTTTACTTCTTATGGTTATCTTTTTTGAAAAGCACCAGGTTTTATCCTTATGTGCAAAGACGCTCACGGGCTATGTTTTATCTGCAGAACACAGAATAAAATTCTAAAATTAGCAGAGAATATTCCAGTACAATTTATTCCAATAATTATTTTTTTCTCTAAATGATACCTCCCATTTCCTTGTCATTTCCAAGAACAACTGTATATTCTCATTCCATCAGTTATTGCAGTCAGACTTAATTAAAAAAAAAAACTAAGCCCAAGATATATTATAAGAAATTAAAAAGTTCTAAACTAGAGGCATAAATCATTTTCATTGGAAGCATTTTTTCTTTAGAAATTAAAAAAACGATTTATTGTTAGGAAATAGATTGATGACTTTTCCTCCAACAAGGACTGAAATATTGATTTGGTTCAAGGTTCCCACTTGCATATCACTAGCAATGCAGATTGTGAAAAAGGGAGTTAACCGAATCATCGATTCAGTCGCTTTCTTAAACAAAATTGAAAAAAAAAAAAAAGAAGAAAAGGAATTTAGATCTAATGCCATATCTGACTGGGTAAAATGAGATATGAGTCTTCAGTCTAGCACAAATCTCAAAAGAGACTCCTATATTCTAAGTAGACATCGAATTAATTTTAATCTCAAGTACTGGAAGTATTATGCTCTCTCAGGTACCTAAGGGGGATACTTGAAGAAAAAGGGGCGGGGGGAGGGGGGACAGATTTTGAAAATTCGCTCTAAGGTGGTAACCGAATCAATAATTCGGTCATTTTCTTTCTAATTTTATGTATCGTTATTTGTGCAAATGTGTGACAGAAAAGGTAAACCGAACCATTAATTTGGTCACTCAGTACTTGAACGGAATAAATGGTTCAATCCTTATTATTTTTGAAGCAAAAATCATCAATATGTATTCTGACAAAATTAGTTTCTAACAAAAACTGTATAACAATATAATTGCTGAATTGTCTTACTTTAAAGGGTATGTTTGACAGTTGACACACAAAAAATGAGTTGTAGTGATGAATTTACTGAAGGAAACAATTCACACTTGTTTTTCTAAATCACTCACACAGTCACATGGAGGGGTCCTTAATTTTGTACTAACTGGCACTTTTGCCCTTTTGTGATTATAGTTGGTTCTTTGTCTATTATTTTTATTCCTGTGTAAATTCGTTGTCTTTTTTGTTTGCTTTCATTTAATAAAGACACCATTGCTCCAAAATTAACTCATGTTTTTGGAGAGGGATATGATGAAGAGACTTTGAGAAAACTATTTTATGTTCTCAGAATTATTTTCATAAAGCCTTTTAGGGATCTCTGCTTTAAAACATGATGAAAGATAAGGAGCGTGGTCGAATTGTATAATTAATGGTTACTTATTTAATAAATGTTGAAAATTTGAAAATTGAAAATATAATTTTAAATCTAATGGCTAAAACAATGTTTATCTGTGTTAGGTTGTATGTTTTAATTATTATTTTTTGAGTAAATATTGGAGGTCAAGTCAGTAGTCACCCAACTATTTAATATCTACAAAAAAAATTGTTCCTTTTGAATTTTGAACTTGCAACTTTTGTAAGAAGTGTTATACAGGCCAAATAATATGGGCTGAATTAATATATTAAGTCTTATTGGGCTAGGCCCAAATTCTTGATCTGATCTGATCTGATCTGATCTGAGATCAGATCACGTTTTCTGAAGAGATGCATCCAGATGGTGCAACTGAATGGATGCATAAGTATTATAAATATACATGCAGCAGTTCGGTTTTTGGTTGTTCCAGAAATTCTGTTCCACAGATATCAGAAATCGTAAGAGAGAAAGAAAGAGAAAAAGACGGGGCTTTCAGATTGATACTAGCATATCGACTGATTGTTGATTTTGGCTTTGTTCGTGTGGATACTGATAGAGGCGTGATTGCTAGGCTGTTGCGTGGATCTGACACGAAGGAAAGGAGAAGAAGGCTACTGCTAGACTTGAAGATTTCGCTGCGCGTCTAGTGGTAAACTCTGTTTTAATCCTAGAATTAGTTTTATACTTGGATTCTGGTTTTCGGGTAGTGAACAAATCTTGAACTGTTTTGAATTGTTGCACTATAACCTACCCGAAATTCCAACAATGGTATCAGAGCCACTTGTGTAGAATTAATTATGGATTTCTGATTGTTAATTAGATTAACGTATCAATTTAATCGATTGGATTGATTAAAATTATACGAATTAATTTGGTGATTTATGTGTGGGTTAAGGAATAATTAAATAATCATAACAATTAGATTGTTCTGGCAGAATTGAATCAGTTGGATTGATTCGAATTTTAGGTTAATTAAAATTAATCTGAAAGTTCTGTTTTATGAAAACCGAATCAGTTAGACTGATTATGATATATGATTATTTTATGAATCTGAAGAGAAATTGTTTAAGTAATATATACTGTATTACAGAAAAAATTTCCTTCAGGGGGCAAGCCCCCTAAAACCCTCGTAAGGGGGGCTACCCCCCTCTAACCGCCGATATTATATACGGGGTAAGGAAACCCCCTCGTATTGTTTTATACATGAGCCCATATTTAGAATTAGATTCTATATCTAACTTTGTTTTGTAGTTATGGAATATGTGAATAGTATGATCCCGTTGCCTTGTGTGTATATGTTGTAATAAATGAATGAATGATGTGTGTAAATGCGGCCTAAGGTGCCCCATGAATTAATTTATTATATAATTAAAAGTGACTTGCATGTCGCTTATTATGTATCATTTATACGGTTTGGGAACCGTTAAAATTAGGACATGTATGTATTTTCTTTATTGCCATTGGAGTAGTTATTTTGGTTAGAATAAAGAAGATTACATGAAAGATGGATGGTGGCTATTGTCAAGTGGAGTCTTACAATGGAGATTGTCATGCCATGGATCATACTATTTCACTAATGAATTGGGTTCATGTTATTATTTAATTGTTTATTATATAGCATGTTTTCAAAATAAACAACAAAGTCCCTTAAAGAAAAATTAAGTTTTATGCCTTTCCAAAATCTCTAACCTATCAAGGTTTCGATCGCTAATTGATGGGCTTGCCAAAGCAATGTATCATTAGTTATCTTAATGAGGTAGGATATAAGTGTTGGATACTTATATATAGAGAATTGGTTTCACTTAACTAGGCTATCAAAACGTTTTTGGGACTTGAGGCATAGGTTTGAGGAGCCGCGACATGGAATGTCACCTCGAACAAACCAAGAGTTATATTAGATGTAATTAGCATGGGAGTGCTTACCTAAATAACTAAATTCAAGCAGTGATGCCAAAGCTCACTTGAATTTGGTGAAATATGGATCTTGGTCCGCTATGTGGTTTTATATGGGACATTAAAACACATAATGGGAGTAAAACTTTAGTTAAAAGGTTTTTCTAAAAACATAAACTTAAAGTCTAAATTTCTGCATATTTATTTTGTTGTAGATTATGGCAAATACATCCACTTTTACGTTGCGATCTGCTATTGAAAAGGATAGTGCAAAACTCACTGGTCCAAACTTTTTAGATTGGTATAGAAACTTACGCATTATTCTCAAGCAAGAGAAAAAGGAATACGTTCTAGAGAAACCCGTTCCTGAAAAACCAAAGGCTGATACAGATGGTAAAATTTCTGCCACAGAACAAGCAATTTATGATAAGCATGTGAATGATGACCTTGATGTTATTTGTCTCATGCTCACGATAATGAACTCTGAGCTTCAGAAGCAGCTTGAGAAATTGAGTGCCTATGACATAATTGTGCAGCTTCGTGAACTTTTTCAAGTTCAAGCTCGTACTGAGAGATATGAGACATCAAAGGCATTATATCAATGCAAACTGGCATAAGGAAGCCCGGTTAGTCCTCATGTACTCAAGATGATGGGATACATTGAGAATCTGAACCATTTGGGCTATCCCCTCAGTAAAGAGTTGGCTACTGACATTATTCTCCAGTCCTTGTCCTCAAGTTACCATCAATTCATTCTGAATTTTAACATGAATGGGCTGGAGAAGTCAATGACAGAATTGCATAGAATGCTAAAGACAGCCAAACAAAACCTGAGGAAACCTAATGATGTCCTGTTGGTTAAGAAGGAAATGAACTTCAGAAATAAAGGCAAAAAGGGCAAAGGAAAGGCCAAAGGAAAAGGCCAAGGCAAAGACAAAGTTCAGGGTGGGACCTTGAACAAAAGAAAGTCTGTTGCCAGTGCCACTGAGTCGTAGTGCTTCTATTGCAATGAGATTGGTAATTGGAAGAGAGACTGCAAGAAGTTCAAGGAAGATAACAAGAAGGGAAGTGGAGCTTCCACTTCAGGTATTTTTGTTATAGAAATTAACATTTCTACTTATCAAACTGATTCATGGGTATTAGATACTGGATCAGGAGCTCATATTTGTTCAAATATGCAGGTGCTCGCAAAGAGTAGAATGTTAAATAAAGGAGAGGTACAGCTACGTGTCGGCAATGGAGCACGAGTTGCTGCTTTGGCCATAAGCACTGCATCATTGGCTCTACCTTCCAGGATGATCTTAGAATTAAATAATTGTTATTATGTACCTGCCATAAGTAGAAACATTATCTCTATTTCATGTTTGGATATGTTTGGATTTGAATTTAAATTTAAGAACAGTAGCTGTTGCTTTTATTTAAATGATATGTATTATGGCAAAACTTCGTTACATAATGGGCTTTATATTCTAGATCTTGATGTTCCTGTCTATAACATACAAACCAAAAGACTCAAATCAAATGATTTGAATTCCACTATATTATGACATTGTCGTTTAGGACATATAAGTGAGAAACGCATAAAGAAGCTTCATAAAGAAAGACTTCTAAACTCATTTGATTTGGAATCACTTGAAACATGCGAAGCTTGTTTGTTGGGAAAAATGACTAAAACATCTTTCACTGGGATAAATGAAAGGGCGAATGACCTTTTGGTACTTATACATTCAGATGTATGTGGACCATTTAGTTCAGTCACAAGAGGTGGTTTTCAGTACTTCATCACATTTACTGATGATTTTAGTAGATATGGTTATGTTTATTTAATGTGACATAAATCAGAAGCATTTGAGAAATTCAAGGAATTTCAGAATGAAGTACAAAATCAACTTGGCAAGACAATTAAAGCTCTTCGGTCAGATCGAGGAGGCGAATATTTGAGTCAAGAATTTGGTGATCATTTGAAGCAATTTGGAATTGTTTCACAACTTACTCCTCCAGGAACACCTCAATGGAATGGTGTGTCTAAAAGGAGTAATAGAACATTATTGGACATGGTTCATTCTATGATGAGTCAAGTTGATCTTCCATTATCATTTTGGGGATATGCTCTAGAAACGGCAGCTTTCACACTTAATAGGGTTCCAACAAAGGCAGTTGAGAAGACACCATTTGAAATATGGACTGGGAAACGTCCTAGTATGTCTTTTCTTAAAATATGGGGTTGTGAGGCTTATGTAAAACGATTGATGTCTGATAAGCTCACACCTAAATCTGATAAGTGTTTCTTTGTTGGATATTCGAAACAAACCAATGGATTTTTCTTCTATAATAGGGCAGAGAACAAAGTATTTGTTGCTCGAAATGGTGTCTTCTTGGAGAAAGAATTTCTCTCCAAAGGAGTTAGTGGGAGTAATGTGCATCTCGAAGAAATTCGAGATACTCAAGAAGATACTCCTACTACTCATGAGGAACCACAAGACATTGTGGAACCTATACAAGAGACATTGCCATTACGAAGGTCGGAAAGGGAACGTCGTGTACCTCAGAGGTATTTGTTGCTCATATCAGAACAACGTGACATATTGTTGTTGGACAACGATGAGCCTACGACGTTTCGAGAAGCAATGGTAAGCCCGGACTCTGATAAATGGCTTGAGGCTATGAAATCTGAAATGCAATCCATGGAAGATAATCAAGTTTGGAGCTTGGTTAATTTACCTAATGGTGTAAGAACCATTGAGTGTAAATGGATTTTTAAGAAGAAAATTGACATGAATGGGAATGTTCACATTCACAAAGCACGTTTGGTGACAAAAGGTTTCAAGCAAATTCATGGGATAGACTATGATGAAACTTTTTCACCAGTTGCAATGCTTAAGTCAATTAGGATACTTATAGTAATTGCCGCATATTTTGATTATGAGATTTGGCAAATGGATGTCAAAACTGCTTTTCTTAATGGAAACTTAAACGAGGATGTGTACATGACACAACCCGAAGGTTTTGTTGATCCAAATAATGCTAGGAAAGTATGCAAACTTCGAAAATCTATTTATGGATTGAAACAAGCATCTCGGAGTTGGAATATTCGTTTTGATGAAGTGGTCAAGGAATTTGGATTCATCAAGAATGAAGAAGAACCTTGTGTTTATAAAAAGACTAGTGGGAGCGCACTTGTTTTTCTTGTCTTGTATGTGGATGACATTCTGTTGATTGGAAATAATATTCCATTGCTTCAATTAGTAAAGTCTTCGTTGAAAAGTAGTTTTTCAATGAAAGATTTAGGTGAAGCAAATTACATATTGGGAATAAGGATCTATAGGAATAGATCAAAAAGTCTAATTGGATTGAGCCAAAGTACATACATTGACAATGTGTTGAAAAGATTCAACATGTAAGATTCAAAGAGAGGATCTTTACCTATGTCAAGTGGCATAAGTCTCTGCAAGAATCAGTGTCCTTCGACACAAGATGAGCGAGACCGCATGAGTAAGATTCCATATGCATCCGCAATTGGATCTATCATGTATACTATGCTTTGTACACGTCCCGATGTTTCATATGCTTTGAGTGTCACAAGCAGATACCAGTCAGATCCAGGTGAGGGTCATTGGATAGCAGTGAAGAATATCCTTAAGTACTTGAGAAAGACTAAGGATACATTTCTTGTTTATGGAGGTGAGGAAGAGCTTGTTGTATCTAGTTATACAGATGCAAGCTTCCAAACTGACAAAGATGATTTTAGATCGCAATCTGGATTTGTATTTTGTCTCAATGGAGGAGCTGTAAGTTGGAAGAGTTCCAAGCAGGAGACAGTAGCCGATTCTACAACAGAAGCTGAATATATTGCTGCTTCAGAAGCAGCAAAAGAGGCTGTTTGGATAAGAAAGTTCATTATTGAACTTAGTGTGATTAAAAGTATTGAAAATCCAGTGGATCTCTATTGTGATAATAATGGAGCAATCGCACAGGCTAAAGAGCCAAGATCACACCAAAAATCCAAACACATACTTCGACGTTTTCACCTTATTCGAGAGATTGTGAATAGAGGTGATGTTAAAATATGCAAAATAGCAACGGATGCAAATGTGGCAGATCCTTTGACTAAACCTCTTTCGCAAGTTAAGCATGATATGCATACTAGAGCTATAGGTATTAGATACATGAGTGATTGGCTCTAGTGATTATTATTGTGTTACAGAGGTTTATAATTTAGATGTTTGTTTGTATGTTTATGTTTTATGAATAAAACAATATAATGTTCCTTGAATAATTTATTGCTTATTATTTATCATCAATTCGATGAATTGGATCGTAAAACTTTATAATGGAATGCAATATTATTCTAAATAGTCCATAGTCTTTATTGTTAGTTGGAACACTAATAATTTATGGACTGGTATGTGGATTGATTGTGGATGATCAGGTTTTACGGATCATTGATATGGGATATCCAATGCAATCACATGGATACATGTTTGATAAACATGATATTGGACAGACCCGCTATAAAATACTGTATGGATTATTATGTGTCATTAGTTTATTTTATACAATATTTTGTTGAATCCTTTGACTTGAGATCATCATTGATTTCTTCAATGAGGATTGTATACTTTAATGCTATCAAACGTTAGCCCTAACCAGGTAACTATAAAGGTAGTAATTGGGTGTATTATGAATCATGTGAAGAAATGTGAGTGATCAAGATATAATTTATCCCTCTCATGTATTGAGAGTATGATATCTCTGAGCCCCTCTAGAAAGATAGATTGAAAAATGCATAGCCGTGCTATATGGTTGATAGTCAATCATATGAAAGTCAATCTAACTTTGGTATGAGAAATCAAAGATTGTAGTGTACAAAGTTGACACATATCCTGCTTTGAGTACAATCAAGATATCAAGTGATAAAGGGATTAACATAAATAATTGTGAGGTACTTGTCGGATATTGACATTCATATAATTTGGGTAGTCATAATGCCCTGTTAGGGACCGCTTATGATTTGTGTGCCGAAAAGGACTTTCAGCTCACTGCCAACATTATATGAACCTATTGGGTCACACACAAGAACAAGGTTGAAATCAAATTTAATATATATATTAATTTCAGAAAAATGTATTAGATGCATTAATATTTGGAATTAGAACAAGTGGGAGACTATAAGAAGTGTTCTACAGGCCAAATAATATGGGCTGAATTAATATATTAAGTCTTATTGGGCTAGGCCCAAATTCTTGATCTGATCTGATCTGATCTGAGATCAGATCACGTTTTCTGAAGAGATGCATCCAGATGGTGCAACTGAATGGATGCATAAGTATTATAAATATACATGCAGCAGTTCGATTTTTGGTTGTTTCAGAAATTCTGTTCCACAGATATCAGAAATCGTAAGAGAGAAAGAAAGAGAAAAAGACGGGGCTTTCAGATTGATACTAGCATATCGACTGATTGTTGATTTTGGCTTTGTTCGTGTGGATACTGATAGAGGCGTGATTGCTAGGCTGTTGCGTGGATCTGACACGAAGGAAAGGAGAAGAAGGCTACTGCTAGACTTGAAGATTCCGCTGCGCGTCTAGTGGTAAAATCTGTTTTAATCCTAGAATTAGTTTTATACTTGGATTCTGGTTTTCGGGTAGTGAACAAATCTTGAACTGTTTCGAATTGTTGCACTATAACCTACCCGAAATTCCAACAACTTTTAACATAGAAAGCATTGTCTTGGCCGCTATACTGAATGTTAGTTCTCTTTGAAATTTGATTAAATTTTTTTTCCGTGGATTTGTGGGTAGATCTTCAATTTTTCTCTTTCAATCTGTATTTGTATTATGTCATTTGAGTTTCTTATTTTGAAGCACACTCTTAGAAGATCTAAAATTTAATTGTTGAAAACTTGTTAATATAAACTTTTTTTTAGCATGAGACGAGGGTCGAATCTCTCAACTGCAACCTCTCACACGGTCACATAGTGCATTGTCTTTTATCACTATATGCAAAGATTGTTCTCTTGTTGCTTGAAATCTTTTATCATAATTCAATCAATAATTACTAATTAGAGCATCTACATCTCTTAAATTCTTGGAGTTTCTAATAACTCAGTTTTAGGAATGTGAGAGAGTTTCTTATTTAGTAACTATGCATGAAAGTTTCTTATTAAGAAATTGTTTATAAACTCCATGATGACCAAATGATTGACTCAAATTACTTCTCCCTTTTAATTTATTGCTGACGTGGTTTAATATAAACTCTAAAGTTAATTTCAGAGATGTGAGAGTTAGAAACTTTAGAAATCATAATTTTTAAAAAGTGGTTGACAGTTATTTAGAAACTCATTTGAGTTGCTGGGATGTAGATGCTCTTAGAGAACAATTTATTTGAAAAATTGATTGCCAGTAATCTTAAATTTTGCAAACCTTTTTTTTTTATCATAACTCATTAATTCAATAATTAGAGAACATTTTTTTTATCACTAGATTAAAAATTAATTCTCTTTGCTTATGCATTAATAATACACTGTATTGTTAATATATGAGCATATTAACTCATTCGATTGTGATTGATAGATGTATCATATTAGGGCTGCTAATGATTAAGGTTTGGCTCAAACTTGGCTTGGCTCAATGAGAGAAGTAAAATGATTCGGCTCAAACTCGGCTCGCTTTTGAAAGAAAAAAGCTCGGCTCGGTTCATGTAAACACTTGGCTCGACTCAACTTGGCTCGCGAACTTGCGAGTCGGCTCATATTTTTACTTATTTGCAATTTCCATTAAGCAAGCATTTGTTATGAGCAATCAAACAATTGTTTTGACTTTTGAGAGGTTATTATTATTACCAGCCTATTGCTCAATTTTATTTTTTATATGGATAGATTTCTTTCAAATTTCAATTTTAAAGTTCAAAGCTTCATTCAAAGTTCAATTTCAATTTTTTTTATGCGTATAAATTTCAAATTTTAATTGTTTTTTAAAAATTTCAAAGTTTTTTCAAATTTCAAATTGTTTTTAAATTTCAAAATTGTTCGAATTTTAATTTTTTTTTTCAAATTTTTTTCATATTTCAAAATTTTTCAAATTTCAATTTTTTTTATAAAATATCAAAGTTTTTTCAAATTTCAAATTTTTAAAATTTGAAACAAGGAATCGAGAAGGGATGTTAAAATTCAAGTCAGAGCCAAATTCGAAAGACCTATCTTGGGACCCACTAGGAACGATTGACACCGGTCGTTCCTCATTTTCCATGTGCTGGAGTAGGGGTGTAAACGAGCTGGGCCTTAGCTCGGCTCGTTTATTTTGGCCCGAGCCTGGACCGAGCGAGCTGGACCTAGGTCATCCGAGCCGGAAACCCCTGGCTCGCTCGTGACAAGCCAGCCCGAGCTAGCTCGCGAGCTGACGAGCTGGCTCGCTAGGCTTTATTGGGCTGCTATTATACAAATTCAAAAATATAAAAATAAGAAAGCTCATTCAAAAAAGAGGAGGGTTCAAATGCCTCCATTACGACCGGATAATTTTAATATTTCTCTTAAAACAAAATGTAAATCTTTTATTAAAAAAAGCTACATCATTTTATATAGAAAAATAATCTCGACTATACCATCTTATCCAAAAATTCCTGCATTACGACCGGATAATTTTATTTTGGAAACGTCTAATTGTCCACAATTTGTTCACAGAAAAATTATCATTTGACTTGCGCCAATTCTATAAAATTACTACTTCAATACTGTAACTTGTATAACAAATCTTACAAAAAACACACTTTAAGTTTATAACATTCAGTGGGACTACTTTGTGTACTTGCAACTTACACAACTTGTCAAACTAACTGTACTTGATGTGGGACCACTTGATATATTTCTCTAACTTACAATTAATAACAGTTTTAAAACATTATAGAACATTTTAAAATTGAACCACTTATCAAACTTGCAGTTTTTTCAAAATAATCCAAGAAATTATACAAAATTAATTTTTTTGAATCAAAATTAAAAATAATTTAAATTTTTTTTAAATTATAATTTTTTTCTTTAATTATTAATATTTTTATATGCATCTATATCCTATAAATTAAAACTACACATACTGTAAAACATAAAGATGCAAACTATAGAACTTCAATGCTGTAAAATTTCCAAATGTAAACTATAAAACCAACAGATACAAACTATAAAACTATAAATATGAAACATAGAACACTATAAAACTGAGATAAACACACTGCAAAATTCAATACTATAAATTTAAAAGATGTAAACAGTAAAACTAACAGATGCAAACTATAAATCATCAATACATCAAATATTCACAACCACATTGTTAAACATTAGTAACTGTTTACAAGATGAATATTGTAAAATCACAAGATGAATACTGTAAAATTAACGGGTGAATACTGTAAAATGACAAGATCAATACTCCATATCGCCTCTCTATCATCTCTTTCCTCCAGATTTTCACAAGATGAATACTGTAAAATTACAAGATGAATACTATAAAATTAACAGGGTGAATACTGTAAAATGACAAGATTACTACTCCATTTCGCCTCTCTATCATCTATTTCCTTCATATTTCCACAAGATGAATACTGTAAAATTAACATATCAATACTCCATATCGCCTCTCTATCATCTCTTTCCTCCAGATTTCCTCCAGATTTCCACAAGATGAATACTGTAAAATCACAGGATGAATACTATAAAATTAACAGGGAAAATACTGTAAAATTAACAGATCAATACTCCATATCGCATCTCTATCATCTTTCATTCATGTCGCCTCTCTCAAATCATCTCCTCATGTCGAAATTCAACAGAAATAAAAAAATAATTATGAGACCCTTACTGCATAAAATCAAACAACAAATTCAAATAAAAGTTCAAAACAATGCTAGATCCATTACTGCTTCAAATCAAACAACAAATTCAATAGAAATAAAGAAATAACTCACTAGATTTAATTTTCACCCTATTTTTCAACCCTGACAACTTCTATCCGATCGACGGTGAGGAGAAGGGTGTGATCTGAAGTTGATATGAGCGAGATCAAAGCTGATCTCATCAGTAGGGGAGGGTTCACGAGGAGAGGAGAAGTGGGATCGTGGAAGCGTCAGATCGGGTACTCTCACTTAGAGCCAGGCGAGATCGGAGCTGCTGGAGAAGAAACTTGCCTTGGGCGCAAGTAAAGAGAACGAAGTTGAGAGGAGAAGAGAGATGAGAGAACAAAGCGAAGGAGCAGAGAGATCATAATTTTTTGTTTTTGCAGAAGAGGAAGAAGATCGGTAATTTGTTTTAAATAAAATAGAGAGAGAAAATCAAATCGGGAGATTTTATTAAAAAAGAAGTCATTGGAGTTGATAGTTAAAACACGTTTGGAAGTAGTTTGTGACAGACCATGAACAAAGGTCTGTGAATAGGGGTGTCAACGGGTACGATACGGGTCGGGTGGAGACATTTTCATACCCATACCCATTATGATAACGAAAAAAAATCTTTACCCTTACCCGTATTTTCGAATACGGTACGGATCGGGTAAACGGATAAAAAAGTGCCATTAACATTTCAATTTGTGTTTTCGATAAAATAATTTTTAAAATAAGAAAAAAATAATAATGAATACAACTAATTTGTATTATGAAAATTTAATAAAATACAAAAACTTTATTGTATCATGTATCATCTTCATAGAAATATATATTTATATATGTAATTTTATTTTTTTTAAATTATCTTATACTAAAACGGGTAAGATAACGAAAAAAAATCATTACCCTTACCCATACCTGATTAGCTAACGGAATAAAAATCTTACCCTTATCCGTGTTTTCGGATACGATACGAGTTGGGTAAACGGGTAAAAGGGTGCCATTGACACCCCTATCTGTGAACCAAAATATTTTCTCTTTTATTTTATATTATCTTTCTAAATATACCTTTACATCAAATTTTTTGACTAAAATTTCCGACCGAAAGCTGTGTTTTTTTTTTATTATTTGATTCCGGGAACCAATAGACGTACTAACACGAACCCTGCAAAGTCGATTTTTTAAATCTACGTCTAAAATTTACAACTTTTGACAGCTATGCATCTGAGACAAAATCGATTGGATAGGAGAAGTCACGACACTGAGCTCACAAATTTGGGTGAATAAATTGTAAATATCAGAAACTGGATTGGATTTGGCATTGATTTGTATATATTTTACTTTTGGCTGAATTTTAACACCAATTTGACTGAGTAGTGAGTACCCAGCGTTTCAGGAACGCTAGCTGCTGTTAACCTTGTAAAATATTTGCGCAAAGATTCTGAAGGTTATTATCAAATTAATAAACTATACCACATATATAATTTGACATACAACGAATGTAGACATATATATATACATATATTTTTAAAAAGAGAATGCGATACAGTCATACAGTTATATGGAGAGAAGGGTAGTTCTTTATTTTCAAAAGGCAGTCAGAAGGGGAATTTGTTATATACCCCCTCTTTTGACTCATTCAGATCATAATACCCGGTCTCTTGTGATGTAAACACGGTGAACTACTTAAAATTCAGTTTTTTTTTTTTTTTTTTTTTTTTTTTTTTTCTTTTACACTCTTAAAGGTGGAATTTGAATGTTCTTTTAAGTTAACAAAGTTTTTGGATGAACTTAGCTTTAAAATTTATTGGACTGACTTCAGATGACAAATTCAGACCGTTAAAACCGATTTACTTCTGAGTGATGTATATACATACAAAATTTATTAGTTTTTAAATTAATTAAGTATAAAATCAAGCGGTCAAAAAGAGAAATTTTAGAAATTAATTTTAATGTATTCATTTTCATTATTTTTTTACTGTTTGACTTTATACTAAATTAATTTATAAGTTTTACATATAAATGCATCACTCGTAGTCGTAATATAGATCAGTTTCAACGATTTATATTAGTCGTTTGAAACTAATATGATAGGTTTTGGAGTTGAGAACATCCTAATTTTATTGTTCTTATTATATTTCTCTTGCTTGCTCGCATTAATTACTTGTTTTTTTTTTCTTTCTCTAATGATATTTTGTATTACTTTTTTTTTTGTTACAATACACGTGCTATGACTGTGATGGTGGTCATAGAATTGCACAAATATTTGTGAAATATACATCTCTCGGAGTGTTTCTACGACATTCGACGGGACATTTTGCATGAAAGCAAAATTATTATTTTTAAAAGATCTTCAAAGGTATAAATCCGTGTAATTAATTAACTAATTTTGTGGTACAAACAAATTCTCCTTTTTTTCCTGGAAGAAGGCAACGAAAATAATATCAGTATAGAGAACGTAGCGTCTTGCCGTGTTGGTCTGGTTCTTCTCCATCATTAAATAAGCTACAATAATAATTGAAAGAGTAGGATTTAAATATCTCGTGTTTTTTCTTGTCTCACTCGTGTTTTACATTTTATTTCTATTTTTAAAGTTCAAACAATCGATATAAACTGTTTAATATGATCACTATATTAAAATATTATTGGAGAACACATTTTATATTTTTTTTTGAATATTTTTACTATTGTTTTAAAATATGTGTATAAAATTATTGTTTTTTTTAATGTACACAAGCAATGATTTTGTATCTATTTGAAAAATTAAAAAAAATATTTTTTTTTATCTCCAAGCACATTTTAATATGGAGATCAAATTGAGCAGTTCGGATAAACTATCTTAATTTTGAAAATTAAAATAAGAATGTGAGACACAGATGGTGCAAAAAGAAATGAGGTATTTGAACCAAATATATGTATGTACTCTGTTTCCAGTACATAATTGAAGCAAATGTATAACATAGATAAATAATTGAAAATACCTATGTATACATAATTGAATTAAATGTATATATCAAGCATAACAAAGAAGCATAATAAAACCAAACCACTGAATTCTTACAAAATGAATGTACGGATAAATACTCAGAAAACTACAGAGTACAGTTACATTAGACCAAAAGTAAATCACATGTTGAGGCTATATCTAATTATGCTAAAATGCTCTAACTCCCGAATTTTTTATTAATATCCAAATTTTATATTAAATTTAAAAAAATATCCGAATCGGTTGTTGTTTTCGAAATCTACCCATTCCGGAAATTTTTTTTCCGGAAACTCGGTTCTAACTCCGGAAATTTTTTTTCCGGATTTAGGATTTTTTTTTTTTCAGTTTTTATTTATAATTTATTTATTTTTTGTATTGAAGTATTACAAATATTTAATATATTTTTTAAAAAATAGATGGAATACTATATAATTTGATTTATTCGAAAGACTGCTACAAATAATCCGGATCAACATTTTTCATGCCGGATTTTTTACGGCCGTAAAAAAAAAAATATAATATAATATATGTATATGTATATGTATATATAATATAATATATGTAGAGGTTGGCTGAACTCATTAAGATCAGAGTTATACTCTAATAAAATCCTATTCCCCTTTAAGGGCCGGACTTTTCTATTAAACAGTTCATCCGAGAGATCGGATTCGAATGGAAAATCCATGGTTGGCCAGAGGGAAACTTCGAAGCGCCGCTCGTCGATTTCCCTCTTAATGTAGCCGACAAAATAACCTTTTAGCATATGTTGCTCCTATACTATATAGGTAAATTCTGATTCTATGTTAAATAGAATCAGTTCAATAGAATAATCGAATGTGATTTGAGAGTTCTCTTTTCTAGAAGAGGTGGAATAGAATAAGGGGAATGATCATACGCCTCTAATGCATTGTATGTCCCATAATAAGTTCGGGACTATTCATAATCACAGATTTATAGAACACATAGAAAAAAATAATTCAAAATTGTTCCTGAAAAAATCAAATTCCACGATATAAAATCTTCAAACCAAAATGAGCAAAACATAATAAAAAATAGAACAAAATGATTCCATAAATCGAATAGAAAGGAACATACCAATTCTTTTTTCATAAACCTCCTCTATTTAAATGAAAGATACCGTGGAACGCAAATAATTCACTAAGAACACCTTTGAAAAGATTACGCGGTACAATTGAATCCAATGAGCCCTTTTCCAATAAGTATTCAGCTTCCTGTACACCCTCGGGTACTTCGATCTTCATTACTTCTTCAATCACTCTTTTACCTGCAAATGCAATGGTTGCATCTGGTTCACCAATAATTATATCGCCAAGCATTCCAAAACTGGCTGTGACACCACCTGTTGTAGGTGATGTCAGAAGTGACACTAAAAATAAGTTTTCATGGAATTGAAAATTCAATAAAGTCGAAGATATTTTACCCATCTGCATTAAGCTGAAACTTCCTTCTTGCATACGAGCTCCTCCAGAAGCACAACAAATGATGAGAGGTAAGGATTTTCTCGTAGCATATTGAATTAGACGGGTTATTTTTTCACCACTACCGATCCCATACTTCCTCCGATAAACTCAAAATCCATAACCGCAAGTGCTACAGGGATACCGCCGAGTTGACCTATTCCTGTTTGAACAGCGTCAGTCAAACCTGTTTTTCTTTGATAAGAATCGACCTTATCCATGTAAGGTATATCTTCTTCAGATTCTGTTGATTCTGTTGATTCCTCTGATTCCTGTGATTCCTTAGATTCTATTGATTTTATTGATTCCTCTGATTCTTGTGATTCCTTAGATTCTTTTGATTTTATTGATTTTTTTGAATTTTGATTAGCATCTTCATCATAAGCAAGGTTTTTTTCTTTTTCTTCTATTTCTCCTGATGATTCTATTTCTGCGAGAAGAAACAGTTGCTCTATTTCGTTTCGAGTATATTTCTTTCCAATCAATTTGTTGACTTCCTCTTCATCTGAATCGAGTTTATCTTCATTCATTTTATTCAGTTCCTCTAGATCTAGTTCTTCTTCAAGTAATTCTTTCTCGATATTTTTTCGTATGAAAATTCAATTTTTTTTTGTTGTTGTTGTTTAAATTAAACATATTTATTTTATTTTTATTAAATATCAATGGATCCAATATATTAATTTGTTTTTTATAAAAAAATAAAAAAAACTAAATAAAAACATTGGATCCTTATGATTCTTCAGGGATTCCTTGAACTAAGAGTAGAGAAGGAAAAGTTTAGTTAGTATTTAACCAGATCAAGCTGGGGTAATAAATCTTCTGTAAAAAATAAAATTAAGTAAATTGAAGAAAATCTTTTTTGTTTTTAAGCCATTATCGAAATATTTCTAGTTTTATTATCAAAACTGTATTGATAATAAAACTATAAATATTTCGATATTTTTCTTTCTATCTTTTATACTTTGATATCTTGTTTTTATACTTTGATATCTTGTGTATTAATTCATTGAATTCATTGTAAAGAAAGTGAATAATTCAAAATTATTTCTTATTTTTATTAGTATATGTGAATTTGAATAATATATATTGAAGAATATAATATAGGAAAGTAGATTTCCTAAGATCAAAGTGGTAGTTCATGAGCTTTGGTGCTACCAATTCGTTTTTTAATTTTTAAAGTTCAAAACGTCGATCCGAACCGTTCAAGTTGTTCTCCATATTAAATTGTGCTTGGAGACCAAATTTTATATTTTTCTGAATTTTTTTACTATTTATTAAGCCACTTTGAAAACAGCTGATCCAACGGTGGCTTCTGATTTTACTGTTTTGTTAAGCCACCGTTGGATCAGTGATTTTCAAAGTGGCTTAATAAATAGTAAAAAAATTCAGAAAAATGTAAAATTTGGTCTCCAAGCACAATTTAATATGGAGAACAACTTGAACGGTTCGGATCGACGTTTTGAACTTTGAAAATTGAAAAATGAATTGGTAGCACCAAAGCTCACGAACTACCACTTTGATCTTAGCCAACCTCAATATATGTATATGTATATATAATATAAGAGGAGGGATCAAGTTACAACACTTGAAAGTTACAACAAAGTTACAACATCATTTTTTTTCATTTTCAAAGTCCAAATCGTCGATCCAAACCGTTAGATATTCAATCTATATTAAAATGTGCTTACAGACCAAATTTTACATTTTTTGAAATTTTTTGCTATTTATTAAGATGGGTACAAAATTGCTGTTTTTTAATGGTGCAGAATTTTAATAAAAACAGCGATTTTGTACCCATCTTAATAAATAGCAAAAAAATTTCAAAAAATGTAAAATTTGGTCTGCAAGCACATTTTAATATAGATTGAATATCTAATGGTTTGGATCGACGATTTGGACTTTGAAAATGAAAAAAAATGATGTTGTAACTTTGTTGTAACTTTCAAGTGTTGTAACTTGATCCCTCCTCATAATATAATATATGTATATATATGTATATATAATATAATATATGTATATATATGTATATATAATATAATATATGTATATATATGTATATATAATATAATATATATGAAAATGAAGATATAAAATATGAGGTATTGGAACCCTCGGTTAGTGCCTCAAAAATTCAGTTTAAGTTTTTGTTCAACGGTAGGCATTCAACGATCGGTATTTTCAAAGTTTTCAAAGTCCAAACAGATCGTTGAATGCCTACCGTTGAAACGAAAACTTAAACTGAATTTTTGAGACACTAACCGAGGGTTCCAATACCTCATATTTTATATCTTCATTTTCATATATATTATATTATATTATATATACATATACATATATTATATTATATATACATATACAGAGTACGGCTAACGCGCTTCCTCTAGCATATGGGCCGAAATGCTTCCGGTGGAAATTTGAAATTTCAAAATCCAAAAAGTCGATCTGAACCGTTCATCTTCTTCTCCATATTAATATATGCTTGGAGACCAAATTTTACATTTTTCTGAATTTTTTTACTATTTATTAAGCCACTTTGAAAATTGCTGATTTAACGGTGGCTTACCAAACAGTAAAAATCAGAAGCTACCGTTGGATTAGCGATTTTCAAAATGGCTTAATAAATAGTAAAAAATTTCAGAAAAATGTAAAATTTGGTCTCCAACCAGATATTAATATGGAGAAGAAGATGAACGGTTTAGATCGACTTTTTGGATTTTGAAATTTCAACTTTCCACCGGAAGCATTTTGGCCCATATGCTAGAGGAAGCGCGTTAGCCGTACTCTACATATAAATATACATATATTATATTATATTATTTTTTTTTACGGCCGTAAAAAATCCGGCATGAAAAATGTTGATCCGGATTATTTGTAGCAGTCTTTTGAATAAATCAAATTATATAGTATTCCACCTATTTTTTAAAAAATATATTAAATATTTGTAATACATCAATACAAAAAATAAATAAATTATAAATAAAAACTGAAAAAAAAAATTTCGGAAAAAAAAATTTCCTAAAAAAAAAAAAAAAAAACAAAAAATTCCTAAATCCGGAAATTTTTTTCCAGATTTAGCAAAAAAAAAAATATCCTAAATCCGGAAAAAAAATTTCCGGAGTTAGAACCGAGTTTCCGGAAATTTTTTTTCCGGATTTAGAGTTTAATTCCGGAAATTTTTTTTCCGGAATGGGTAGATTTCGAAAACAACAACCGATTCGGATATTTTTTTAAATTTAATATAAAATTTGGATATTAATAAAAAATTCGGCTCTAACTCTGTTAGCCCTGTTCGGCAGCAACTCCAACTTTTACTGTTCATGTGGGAAAACAAAAATTATGTCTGACTGAATTTTTTTTGTTCCACGTAAACAATAAAATTCAGCTCAAAATTTTCACAGTCGATTTCTATTCCCATTTTTTTGAGCCCGCTGAACATGGCCTTAAGGTGGTTAGGTGGCAAGACTTCAGTTAGGATCGGATATATAATTTGTTTTTAATGTCTCTATGTTGATAAAGAATAATGGGCTAGGCTACTATGACATTGGTGTTATTTGAAATTAAATAACACCAACTTTTAAACCCTTAGATCTGCCTTGAGATTCGTACAAAATAAAGTGCTTGAACAGTAAAAGTGGATATTACGAATCTCAAGGCAGATCTAAGGGTTTAAAAGTTGGTGTTATTTAATTTCAAATAACACCAATGTCATAGTAGCCTAACTCAAGAATAATAGCATCATTTTTTAATTTTCTTATCGGAAAACTAAAAAAATGTATCATGTACTGGTCGGATGAGCTAAAGCCTAAAGACACTTGTATATATCCCTAGCTACAGCTCATTATTTCAAACAAATAAGCAACAATTTTAAGGAACCTAGATACAAATCAGGGAAGGTTCTTAGCTGGGATATAGAAAGATTAAAGACCAAGATAAACATTAATTAACCTTTTAATATTAAAAATTTATGTTATGTCCACTATTAATAATCAAATATTTGTTGACAATCACTCATGCACATAAACATTGAGCACCACTATATATTATATCTCAAGTACTTTAAAATATTAAAATTTCTTGGGAGGTCAATCAAATTCTCTATGCCTTAAATTGATACTTTAATTTGATTAGATTCCCTTAAAGAGTTTTTGCACTTTTGTTTTGTAGGAATCATACTGCTCCGCCACCTCTCTATTATAAAAAGGTCAATAGTATCTTAATTTTTTTTTAAATACTATTAACAAAATCCTCCATATCACCAAAACAAATATTCAAATATTTATGGCTGCCTACTCAAGTATAACTATGGTGTTTTAAAACTCACCAAGTTTTTCTTATGAACTTGACTTCAAATAACGAATCCAAACCGTTAAAAACCAATATATTTAATTTATGATTTATTTATATGTAACTTTATAAATTTTGAATTAGTTTAGTATAAAATCAAGTAGTTAAAAATGTATTAAAATTATATTATAAATTTTCTCTTTTTTACCACCTAATTTTATACTAAATTAATTAGAAGTTTATAATCTCTGATGAGAGATTTTTACAGACATTGAAATTTAAAAGGCTAGACCTTGTCTTTCTTTAAAAAAAGAAGAAGAAAACTCATAAAAAAAAAAAAGACGAAAAAGAAAAACTCAAAAAACCACTTAGGACAGTTAACCGTAGATGAACAATAAACCACATGTTAAGGCTTTACTGTATTAACTATATCTAATAAGGGTGAGGCTATGGTAATATGCATTTTTCAGATTGATCCGGGCTATGAATTTATCACTCAATTACACAATTCAAACAGTTAAGATCTCCATATGAAAATATACTTAGAAATCAATTTTTATTTTTTTATTATTTAGATAGACATGAATCATTGCTCTTAGATGATCCATAATTTTCAACTAAAATGATTTTCTATCTAAAATACAGTAGAAATGCTCTAAAAATATAAAATTTAATTTGTAAGTATATTTTCATATAAAGATCGTGTAAATTAGTTCAGACTAACTGTTTCAACTTTAAAAACATAATATTAAATCATAGCACGGACTGTTCATGTAATATGCATATTATCATACCCTCACTTTATCTAATAATGCTAAAAGGCTCTGTAATCAGTTAGGATACGATATAAAATATTTTTAATGTCTATGTTGATAAAGAATAATAGCTTCATTTTTTAATTTTCTTATCGGAAAACTAAAAAAATGTACATGTCGGATGAGTTATCTCCCTAGCTAAGAAACAATTTCAAGGAACCTAGATACGAATCAGGGAAAGTTCTTAGGCTGAGATAAATAAAGATTCAAGACTAAGATAGACATTAATTAATTAACTTTTTAATATTAAACATATATCTTAAGTCCACCATTAACAATCAAATATTTTTAATCAATCACTCGTGCACATGAGCACCATTATTATATCTCAAGTACTTTAGAATTTAAAATTTTCTTCGGAGATTCAAATTTCTCTATTCCTTAAATTGATAATTGAATTTGATTTGATTCTCTAGAGTTTTGACTCTTGATTTGTAGGAATCATATTACTCCGCAACATCTCTATTAAAAAAATCAACAAAATCTTAACATTTTTTTTTTTTTGCAATACCAATAACAAAAATGCAAAAATTTATGTCATCTAGTTTGAGTAGAACTAGGGTGTTCTTAAGCTCATCAATTTCCTTGATGAGTTTAATTCTAAATTTTATCGATTTGACTAATTTAAACTGTTGAAATTAATCTACTTCATGAATAATGTGTTTATATGTAAAATTCATAAATTTTTGAATTAGCCTAGTATGTCAAACAATAAAAAGATTATGAAAAGATGAATATATAAAGAGTGGGTTATGGTATTATGTAAAAGCATGGATTGATCTGTAATATGAATTAATATCTTTATTTTCAAAATTTAAATAGTCGATATGAATCGTTCAACATAATTTCTATATAAAAATGTACTTACAAGTTAAATTTTACATTTTTCTAATTTTTTTTACTATTTTTTGTAGATAGACAAAAAAATCACTACTTTTGGATGTTCAAGGTTTTTTAGATCAACTAATTTTCTACCTATCTAAAAAAGGTTAAAAATATAAATTTTGATAAACAAATCTTTTTTCTCATATTAATCATGTAGATGTCTTGATCCGCCAACTGTTATTAAAATATTAAATTTCTAATTGAATATTAGCCATCCGATTAAATAGTCTGTCTTTTTTTTTATTCTATGCATCATTTTTATTTTTTTTACGTGTAGAAGTCTAAATTTATATAACTATGTACTCGCCACATGTACTCATCAACGTCTCTCCAGCGCTCTCTATCTCACATAATCTAAACTTACTCCCTTTTCCTCATTTTTCTTTTGAAAACTTTTCTAAACCCCCTTATTTGATTGCCAGATACTTATTTTTCTATTTATTTCCATTTTTTAAATGTCACTTAAGGAATTTATAAATTGATTAATAATTGATTGGTCATGTCTTCATTTCTTTCTATTTCTTATATCAATTAAGGAATGTTATTTTTCATTTAACGATATCATTTAAGTAAACATGATTCTATTATCTATTTTAGGTACACAAATGTATATAAATTTTAGGCAGAGGAAAATAACCCTTGTCACAATAGCAAGAACCATAATATGACTACATAATGTGTCTTAATATGATATCAACAAATAAAACAACTTATTTTGATGATTTTTTTCCTCTTGTTTCCCTGTTAAGCACCGTATAAAAAAACTGATATGTACCATTAAAAATAAAGCTCATAAGTATGTCTTTAAAGAATGGACTTTACATTTGTATGACAATATATTGATCTATTTTTTTTATTATTGAATCATTATTCTTTTGAGTGGTCTATATTTTTTTTATGAAAATGTGTGATTTTGTATGAGAATTTTTTTTTGTTCTCTTATAATATGTCTCCGTTGCAACACACATGTACGATACTAGTACTTTTTTATATGAAGATCATGTTAAACAATTCATATCGATTGTTTGGACTTTGAAAACAGACATTGATTCATGGTAGGAACCAATTCGCGCTATACATAGTACCATAGCCTCACTTGCATATGAAAACTAATAAGTTTTTTTTACCACTCGACTTTAACTTAATTCAAAAATTTATAAAATTTGAATGTAAATATATCACTCGTGAACCAATTCAATAGGACTTGACATTAAGTTCGTCAAGAGCTTGATAAGCTTAAGAATACTATAGTTCTACTCGGCGAACTATAAGAAAATGATCGATTTCTTCCGATATTCATATATTCTATTTAGATTGTGAAATAATACTGAATTTTCTAAACAGGATGACCAAAACACTATAAATGACATTTGAGGATGCATTTGGTGGTGCATTTTGAGCTTCACCTTCGGACCGATTTTTTTATTTTTGGGTTAAAGCCTGTTTAAGCCGATTAAGCCATTTAGATCAACTTATGTGTGCTGCTTGATTTGAATGGTCTTGAACTAATTCTAAAGTAAACAAATAATACTTTTGCTAATTATATTCTTCGTTCTTACTTTTGCTTTTCAGAAATATATCTTTAGTTCTTTACCATTTTGAAAATGGGACCAAATGGGATTGTTGGAAATTTCGTCAAAAAATGGTCAAGGAAAGTTGTTGCACAACACACAACAAAAGATGAAAGGCAGTAAAACAAAAATGATACCAAACAGCTTCTCCGCTCAGAAAGAAAAAGTTTTGTTATTACTAATTTCTCAAGTAAATAACAGAAAACAAATGGTCAAAATGAAAATTTTAAAGATCAATATAGGAGTTTTGACAGTTGAAGGATCATAATGAAAAAGATGAGCAATAATTTCATGTGTAATTTACTGTCATTAATTGTGTTGACATTATTTTTACGGGTAGATAAAGTTACATTGGTTTTGCGAGTAAATATACATACCATAGGTACATTCTTATGTGGCCAAAAGATGATAAACATGTACTTAGCAATAAATCTATGTATAATGTGCTGCAGAGATTCAATGTGCATGTAAATTTATTTTTAGTTATCTGTTTTTCTATTTATGAACTTATTCCTAATAGTATCACAACCCTAAACCATCAAAGTAACTATGCATCAATGCATATATCGAGTTAGTCTTAGACAGCAGACTTATCGATATATTGCAAATATATATAAACTTACTATATATAGTACAATGTAACTCAGTAGTTACTTTTGTGGTGAGTGTTATAAAAAACCGGACCTCAATCGAAAATATGAACTGGATTTATCTGAGGCAAACATTTTGAGTCATTACGATTCGGTGTAATTATTGCCGTGTGTAATAATTTAAAATTTACAAAAGCAAGGCAACATAAGCTAAACCAGAATTTGTACATAGGAACCAAATTCTGTCAGGTCTTATAAAACCTTTCTTTTTTGCCCCAACAGGATTGCAATATGACCTTAACAAATGAAACCATCCCCCCAAAATGAGTACATATCCTCTGAAAGTAACGTAATTGGTGAGTTTAGAATCAGACCGTTTGATCTGAATCGAAGCTAATCCAAGCTATTCACGGGGATGCTTTAAGATTCGTGCAAGGTATAATGTACAGGCCCAATTCAAACTCACCTTTTGAGGTACCTTAAACGATGTGAATTCTCTCCCAAATTACCCACTAAAACAATTCAACATCAGGTATCTAGACAAGTATCCCACCAAGTATACAAATTTCTACTTAAACCATCCAGCTGAAAAATAAAGATCATTCTCCTCAAAATAAAATAAAAAGAATCATGAAGACTTGCCAGTACCAGTGAAATCCTCAACCGTAAAATTCAGGGTATCAACCGAACCTTTCTTCACCTCTTCTCCTCTAAGAGCCAGGAAATCCTCAACACTGCCTGCTTCACCGAACCAACCGAGTCGATCGGCAATCAGGTGCAAGTTGTTGCACCCGGAACAACGCGCCACCACAATGCCCTTTTCGTACGACTCACGAGAAGCCGTCTTCATGGATCGAGTATCGCACACCTTGCATGTAAATACCATTGCCATGTCATGCCTTGCCGACATCTTCAAGTTTGAAAATGCCTTGTATGTCACTTTTGGTTCTTCGGTTTCTGGGGATTTTGGGTTGTCTTGAAGTTCAGTTGCTGGTATTGCTGATTCAGCTTTTGTACTGGTAAGCCTAATGCCACCTGTCAGATGCGAAGAACACCATATGTTTATAATTAGCCTCGTATACAAACAAAGTAATATGAATCAAGAGTTCAGGATTCAGTACTGTTACGTAATCAATATTCTAGTATTTGACTTGCTTTGGACCTGGAATTTATTTGAATTGGTACCTATTAACCTCCCTTCTGATTATATTTGACTGAACACATTGGAATTATATAGGATTTAATGTGATCAATCTGTGGTCCTTTCTATTAGGAGCACTTAAATTTGCTCAATTTACTGCTTCAACCACTCAATACCACAATTTTCTGGTACTAAACAAGAATTGTGTTATTCCTAATTCCAACAGTAGAGAAACTATGATACCAAATACCAGTCTAAGTTATCTCTCTTAATTTAAGCACCCAAAACTTTAATACCACCAGATCACAACGAAAAATCGATGTAAAACGAAGGAAATTAGGGACCAAGAGCAGAAAAAATAAGTAACATGAAAAAACGAGCTCCGCACCAGTAGCGAATAAAGGTCGAGAGAAGCCGGCCTGGTTTAGACCGAGAACCGAGCCGAACCGCCGCTGAAGAAAGAGGCGAACCGCAGCCATGGCTTGATAAAGAAGAAACCAACAAAACGTCAGAACCTAGCAACTCATCGGCGAATAGAGCACTCGGAGACGAGAATTCATATCCTCTGCATTAACTCAAAAGGGAATCTTTTGAGTTAATGAATCTCAATCATCTGATTTGTTTCAAGATTCGTGTAAACTAGATCTGCACTAATATTAAAGTCCCCTATATTATATGCAGGCAGTGTAGTAATATTAGGTAATATGCGGCGCATATGCGTATGCGGTTCCGAACCGCATAGAAAATCAATATGCTGTTTAATATGCGGTTCCGCATATGCGGCCGCATATTAGGCCGCATATTTTTGACCGCATATGTTTTAACAGGCCGCATATAATCCTTGAACCTGTTATTTGTTCTAACTATTTGTATTTGTATTTGTATTACTATGTATTATTATGTATTTGTACTGTTACAGAACTTGTTGGTTTTTACCTGACCAAACTGATAATAAATCAGCTGTTATTCCTTGAACCTGTTATTTAGATCCCAACCATTGGACTTCATTGATGTTGGAATCGGAATAACAGTAACAGGTTACTGTGTAATTCTCAAGGAAATGTATTACTATTTGTATTACTCTGTATTACTAATTTACTATTACTGATGATATTGGCATGTTGTCATTACTATGTATTTCTATTTGTACTCATAAATTCTTATTCCTATTTGTATTACTATGTATTTCAATTTTCAAATATATATGAATTCTTATTTTAAAATCCGCATAGAAATCCGCATATGCGGCCGCATACCGTATATGCGGTATGCGGTGCCCTTCCGCATACCGCATAGAAACCTAATATTACTACACTGTATGCAGGTATCAGATTAGCTCTATTTTTTTTTTTTAAAAGAGGCAAAAGCCCATTTTCCATTAACCGAAAAACATAATTACAAAAGGGGTAATTACCAGCATAACAGCCAGCAATTGTGTTCAATCACCTCATACTACTGGTGATATATAAAAACAGAATATAGAAATAAGAATCCATAGCAACATAACAACAAGCCATATAATAGAGGTTCTTAGACACCAAAAGTAAACTAAAGAGGCTGCAATGAAACTACTCAGCAGAGGGCTAATGTTGTAATCTAGATACAAAAAATTCAGTTGATGTTGTGCTTTCATGGAAGGGAGGTAGGCTCCGATGGCTGATATGGGACTATCTCCAAGGGCATGTACTGAGCCAAGGGGATGGCGGCTTCCAGGACTGGCATCCATTCCTCAATCTCTTGCTTGATCCTAGCTTTAACATTTCCCGACCAATAAGAAAGTAAAGATTTAATTTGGAGAATTAAAGTTCGGGCTGTTCTAGCAGCACAATTATTAAAACAACTATCGTTCCGATATTTCCACAAAGTCCAGCAGACTGCACAAAGAACAATGAGAAAACAAATTCGATCAAAAGTATTTAGGTTGCAAGCAAAGAGAAGAATATCTTCAAAGGTGTGCCATTCATGCATGACATCTTGACTTTTTCCTAACCAAAACCATATTTGTTGTGCTAAGTGGCAAGTAAGAAAGAGATGAGAGATCGTTTCAGGTATGGTGCAAAACTGACATGTTTGATCCCCAGACCAACCCCTGACAGAAAGGTTATCCTTGGTTAGGATTGAATTGTGGGCAATTAACCATAAAAAAACTCTAATTTTAGGTGGTACCGGTAGACTCCACCAGATAATATCTTGAGATACAAGGATTATACCGCGAAAGTTTAAAAAGTTATACATAGAGTGAGTAGTAAACTTCCCTGTGTGGTCCCATCTCCAGATGAGCTGATCATGAGGAGATGTAAAGGAGGTGGCACTGATGATGGTAAGGACTTCAGTCCACTCAAGTAAATCAAAGCCCTCTAAAGGTGTTCTAAATTTAACTCCCTTTCCTTGGGTATAAACCACCTCATTTAAAATAATGTGTTGGTTGGTACATTTGCTAAACAGGGCTGGAAATCTAGCAGCCATTGAGCAATTACTATTCCAAATATCGGTCCAGAATTTACAAGTTGTTTGAGCACCAGGATTGTATTGCACACTAATGGACCCTATGTGTTCTAGGCCTAAAATTGCTTTCCAGAAGGGGGAGGCAGGGACATTGTGTTCTATGTATTTGTATATAAGTAAAGATTTCCAAAATGCTATGTATGAACTATTTTGAAACTTCCACCACCATTTTAACAAAAGAGAAATGTTCATTTCAAAGAGATCCAAGAGTCCCATACCCCCAAACTGTTTAGCTATACAGACATTTTCCCAAGGAACCAAAGCATATTTTCTTTTTGTCTCAGTTCCTTGCCATAAAAATCGTCTTCGAATCTTATCTATTTGCCGGATAACAGTAAGAGGTGCTTTAAAAACTGAGAGCGCATAGAGAGGGATTGTAGATAAAACTGAATTAACTAAAGTAATTCTACCTCCTATGGACAGTAATTGACTTTTCCAACTAGGCAGTCTATTTTCTATCTTATCTACAATGAATTGCCAATCTCTAACTGCTAGTTTTTGTTTATGCAAAGGGAGCCCTAAATAATTAAAGGGGAAGGCCCCCCATTGACATCTAAATAACTCATTAAGATTAGAACCAACAGGATCTAGGTTTAATGGATGCATGGCAGTCTTATCATAGTTGACTCTAATGCCAGACAAGGCTTCAAAAGCCATCATGGCCCACCATGCAGATTCAACATTGTCTTCCTGAGCTACCAAGAAGAGAATGGTGTCATCCGCATAGTGACAGTTTGTAATTGCTGTGCCATCGATACAAGCAGGACCTAAACCACGCAATACATGTGATGCCCTACCCTTAGAAAAGATTTTGCTAAGTGTATCTGCTGCTAAAATATAGAGAAAGGGAGAAAGTGGGTCGCCTTGTCTAACTCCTCGTTTACAATAAAAGTAATTAATGAGTTCGCCATTAATTGTCAAACAGGACTGTGAGATGTACAGCCATTGTGTAATCCATTGGAGCCACTTGTCTCCAAAATTTCTACTATGCAACATTTCTAGCAAGTAGTCCCAATGGATTTTGTCGTAAGCTTTTTCAAAATCGATCTTAATGACTACACCGGGCTGCACAGATTGTTGACAGGAATGGATGATTTCTTGACTAACTATCATATTATCTAAGATATTGATGGTATTTTGGTAGCTTAACAATTTAATCCCTAATTCCAATACAATTCGGTCGCAAGCGCACGACCTTATCGCTTAGTAATTTGGGTATCGAACCACAGAGAGGTATTGTAAGTACTGGTTTACCGGTTTTCAATAATCTAGACAAGCAAATATTGAGTGATTTTTGTTATAAACTGAATTATAAAAATGCTGAATGAATTAACTAAATCCAGGATGAATTATAAACTAATGCAGGCAAAATTTCAGAACCTCAGCCTGAATTCCAGACAGAATGCAAATTGAATTATCTGAATGCGACTTGAATTAACAGAATGCAGAATGAATTCCAGAAACAGAAAATGATGAGAAATACCAGAGGGAATGGATATCTAGGGTTATGGTTTCACTATGATACTTTTAATTATGTATTTCTAATTGTTTTTATAATATTTGGGTTGCAATTATTGAGGGGGTGTTATCCTAAGGTAGATGTTTATCCACTTTCGTGGCTTCGCACCGTATCTAGATTAAATAGGTCTCCTACGTTCGTGGCTTACCAGTTTTAATCTAAACCCATTAAGCTATTTGATAACCCGTGTTTTTCCCCAAAAGCCTTTTGGACTACTTTCGTAGCTCCGAGTACTTAAGTTTGTTTATGTTGTTCTAGCAATTCAATTTCTCCTTTCGGTCCATCACCAAATTCACCTAATATTATTTGTTTAACTATCGCTATTTTAAAAAGTATTTCTAATATAAATTTCTCCTTTCGGTCTCAATTTATTATTAGCGCATCCCTTAATAAAATAAGAAATAATTAAACAAACCAAGCAAGCATTCATAAACAAATCAATATGACAACCACAAATAAAATTCAAACAATTAAATTAACATAACAAAAGTATCAAGTTACTCCCATATCCCTAGATAAAATGTTTAGCCAAGCATAATTTCAACACAAACGCAAGTCATATTTGATTGCATTAAAATCATAAAAGTAAAAGAAGAAGGATTAAGAACTCCCTTAATTAGGCACGGCTCTCGCTTTTCCTTCCCTTTGCCTCTGGCCGAACTATCAAAAATGAAATGTTTTTGTTTGCCTCTCGCCGACTTCTCCCCAAATTCCAACTAACGAAAAAATCCAAAGATGCAAAAGTTAAGATGCCTCTCATTTCCCCCCAAAGCCGAATATATCATGTCACGCTAAAATCCCAAAATTTTGGTAATTAATTAATTCCGCTCAATCAGCCAACCATGCCACCCAATTAAAATGCAGCTTCAATTTGGAAACAAATATGCGCCCCCTGAATGCCTTAGTTGACCAGCCAAATAAAACGCCTTAATTGAATTTGGTAAGAATTGATGCGGTCATAAATTATGAAATCTCTTAATTAGTCGAATTCAAAGATTTATCTCCTCCATTTGTTTCTCCATTTGGTTTGGTATTCTTGATCTTCTGTGCACATGCAAATCGGACGGTTTTATGCTCCAAATCTGCAATAATTAACAACTTGCGCAGTATCTTGTGTCTCGACTAACATTAGCTAAAACTAAACAAAATGACAATTAAAATGCAACAAAACATGATAATTAGGATAAATTTTGGAATCAACCATGTGTCAAATATTGCGTAAAATTATGGTTTATCAGATATACCTATTTTTCAGGAAGGCAGATTGACTGGGATCTATAAGTCTAGACATTAAGTGTTCGAGTCTATTGGTTAGTAATTTAGACAGAATTTTAAAACTACAATTGACAAGGCTAATTGGTCGAAACTTCTTAATTAAAGTGGCATCTTTTTCCTTAGGGATGAGACAAATACAAGATTTGTTAATTTGATGTAAGTCGAGAGTATGTTCGAAGAAATGGTGAGTAAGGAGCATCAGATCATGCCTAACTAGAGACCAATAGAATTGGTAAAAATGAAAAGTAAAACCATCCGGGACAGGAGCACCATCAGGATTAGATGCAAAAACAGCCTTTTTGAGATCCTCTTCAGAGAAAGGTCGTTCTAACTCCCATTTTTCAATAGCTAAAAGTTTGTCAGTTGGATCCCAGAAATTAGGTGCTAGACTAGCAAATTTGGTGCCAGTAGTTCCTAACAGATCTTTATAATAGTCGACTACATGATTTTTGATATCCCTAAGATTAGAATTGAGGTGGCCATCTATTTCTAATGCATTAATTCGATTTTTCTTAGACCTATGTGTAGCTATGGTGTGAAAGTATCTAGTGTTGGCATCCCCACCCTCTAACCATTTCTGCTTAGTCTTAGTTCTCCACTATTCTTCTTCCTCATGATAAATTTGTTCTAACTGTTGTGTGAGGTGAATCTATTGTTCACCCTAAGAGGTGGTAAGTTCTCTATCATCCTTGAGAAGCTCTAACTCATGCAATAGAGTTTTGAGTTGGGTTTTAGTTTTTCTTTTTTTACCATAAAAATTTTTGGACCAGCCTTTGATCCGAGTTCTGACATGTTTAAGCTTTTTAACCCAACTTTTAGCAATATCCGGAAGGGTTAAAGGATATTCATTCCACCACTTGTTCATTAAGGTGTTGAAGTCCTCTTGTTCAGTCCAGAGAGGATCAAACCTAAACAGTGGAGGGGGGTGTTGGAAATGTGAGGAAGTATGAAGAAGAAGTGGACAGTGGTCAGAACCAAGACTAGATAGATCATGAATAGAGCTAGAGTGATAGTGTTAGTCCCATTGTAGTGAAGTAAATATTCGATCTAAAAGGGCAAACCTGTGACCATTGGACCATGTGAATTTTCTAGTATGGAGTTTATGTTCAACTAAGTTAGATGCATTAATGAAAGAATTAAATTTCCTACTAACAGGAGCATCAAAATTGGGTCCAGATTTGTCCTCTTTTTTCCTAATGCCATTGAAGTCTCCACAGAGAAGCCAAAGGTCTATAAGAGGATTAGCTCTATTTAAAATCAAACGGTTGAGATTCATTAACTTAAAAAAGAATGGTTGAGATTCATTAACTCAAAAGATAGCAAATAACCAAATACCGAGTCTGGATGAAGTAACTCAAATTTTCAGACCGTCCGATCAGAATCCGGACAAATCCGGACCGGAGTGGAATTTACAGATCTCCATTAATATTCGTATCAAAACAGATCTAACAGTCCAGATTGATCTCAAAATTTGAGCTATTTGGATGAATTGAATTCGCAATTCCTTGTAATAATAACTGAATTAATTTTTTTATCATTTTAAAAACGGAAATCTCGTGCTCAATCCTTTTGTCAATTTATATTTTTAAATGTTTATATATTTATTTTAAAAAAATAAATTTTTTATAAGCTATTTTATGTATTTATTTTTTATTATTTTTTTACCGCTCTCGACCTCGAAGTAAGTTCGAATCAGATAAACCAAAAGTTAGATTTAAACGAAGCTCTGGGGGAGTTCAATATCCGGCTCCAATCTCGAGGAAGAGTAATCCAGTCTGATACTTATATTTTTAAAATAAAAGTTTTATACTATTATAATATAGGGATTGACTAATAGTCCTCCTACTTCAGTCCCCTATCTGTCCCCCGCACTAAAAGAAAAAAAAATAGTTTAAACTGTGCTAACTACCACCAAAGAGCAAGATTAATGCTATTTTATTAATAGTCAAAACGTATAATATTCATACCTACGAATTTATAGTATTCATACTTATTATTAGAACCATTCGTCATATGTAAACACAAGCTGGAGGGGACCAGTAACGACCACTGACGTCTTGTGACAGCCTGGATTGGGGACCGCAATTGTTTGAAAGCGACATTTGTCAAGATTGGGGACCACTACAGCGAATCTATATATTATTTATATCTAAATAAAGAAGTATTCATATCTAAACAAATGAAGTATTCATACTGACGATTATGAAGTATTCATACATGTTTGAAATAATTTATACAATTCAAAATTCAAAGTCAGATTCATCTCTCTCACCCCACCTCTTCCAAGAAGTATTCATACTGACAATTACGAATTATTCATGCATGTTTGAAATAATTTATATAATTCAAAATTCAAAGTTAGATTCATCTCTCTCACCCCACCTCTTCCAAGAAGTATTCATACTGACAATTACGAAGTATTCATACATGTTCGAAATAATTTATACAATTCAAAATTCATTGTCAAATTCATCTCTCTCACCCACCTCTTCCAAGAAGTATTCATATTTAATTAATGAAGTACTCAATATCTAACAAATGAAATATTCATATATATAACTATTCATATCTAACTAATGAAGTATTCACACATGACACTAACAATATTCACATCTGACACTAATAATATTCACACCTGCCCAGATTGGGACCAAGAAATATTCTCAATAGACTAGTATGCATATCTAAAACAATGAAGTATTCATATCTAACTAAAGAATTATTTATACTGACGATTACGAAGTATTCATACATTTTCGAAATAATTTATACAATTCAAAATTCAAAGTCAGATTCTTCTCTCTCATCCCACTCTTCCAAGAAGTATTCATATGTAACACGAAGTATGCATATCTAACAACTGAAGTATTCATATCTAACTAATAAAGTATTCATATGTTGCACTGTGACAACCTTTGCTGGGCTAGCATGGACCCCCTCCAATGGTGCACCACGCTCTCTCCGCCGAATCTTGACGGTGCACCATGCTCTCCTCGTTGGATCTCGACGGTGCACCACGCTCTCCTCGCCGGATCTTGACGGTGCACCACGCTCTCCTCGCCGGATCTCGACGGTGCACCACGCTCGCCTCGCCGGATCTTGACTGCCATCACAACTGTCGGCGTGGGTAGATGGTGGCGAGTAGTAGAGGAGAAGAAGAGGGTGAGTTTTGAGTTATGTTGAATTTTTTTTTTTTCTAAGAGAAGATTGAAAAGGATGGGTTTTGACCACGTGAGGAAACAAAAAAGGAAGGTTGTTAGGGGGATAGATAGGGGACAGATTCAAAGGGGACAACATCATTACTCTATAATATATTTACAAGTAGAATTCAAATGTGTAATGCTTTTTATGATTTACATTACTCGCGAGCTTTCATAAAAAAAGTAAAAAAAAAATATGTTTCAAATTCTTATCTTTGTTTTTAAAATCCAAATCATTGATCCAAACCATTTAACATGATCTTGTGTTTTGAGACCAAATTTTATACTTTAAAAAAAATTACTATTATTTAAGATAGGTACAAAATCATTGTTTTTTTATAAGATTCTCAATTATAAAAAAACAATAATTTTGTATCTATTTTTAAAAAAAAGCAAACTTACTTTTTGTAAAATATAAAATTTGATATCCAAGCACATTATAATTTAGTGATCATATTAAGCTGTTCTAATCGACTGTTTAAACTTTGAAACAAAAAAAAAATGTGTCGCACAATTGGGATATGAAAGATACGAGGCATTTGAACCCGGCTCATATTTATATTAGTGAAAGTGAATAATAAAAAATTATTTTCACAAGTTCGAAATCCAGGTAAAATGTTTTTTATGGACATTAAAGTAGAAGGCTCTATTAATGAATATCTCAATTCATCAATCCATACAATATTAGAAGTAAATGATAAATTCAGAATTTTATTATAATAAAAAAAAGAAAGACAAATGACATGTGCTAAACAAAAAGGAGGTAGGACGAGTAAATCATTACTTGAGGAGGAAAGATGAAAAATCAGGAAACACAAGAAAAGAAAAGGTGCAATATATAAATCATTACTATCACTATCACCCCAGACACCTGAGGTGCAATATATAAATCTGGACCGTTCTTTTAATGTGGCACTAATCTTAAAGCTCACTCCTACGGTCCCAAGTGGTTCCGGATTGAGTTTGGCCCAGCTGAGATTAATCTGAGCCGTCCATTTTTTTAATTGTAGCTCAGGTAGGGTGGTGAGACACGGACTCCAATTATTCGACACATTGGGCCTCAGTTTGAAAAAGTAATTTGGGCCTAACCTCCGAAAATTACATTTCGTTGAGGGAGCGTTGTTCCATTTTACTTAGATGCTGGATGCCTGGATCCTTGTAGCATCATTCTTTGTTTCCTAATTTTTTTTAGGGATGTGAATCTGCTGTTCTTTTTCTAGAAAAGCAGGTTTCAATTTTTTTTAATCAACTATTGAAATATTTTCAACAGTTTAGATTTAAATGTGCGGAATCTCAAAATAGCAGCATATTCGGATTTCGAAAAAAGAACGTCAAATCTGGACTGTTGTAAACATTTAAACAGTTAAGATGAAAAAGATGCAAGAACATACTTTTCTAATAGAAAAACAGCGAATTTGATTCTTTTTTTTTTTTGCATTTGCAAATCACACCATACTTATATATCCGTATTTGTGAGAGTTTATATCCACTGCATAGTGGAATTCATATCACCAAAGGTAACATAATATTATTTTTAGACCAGGATCGTTCGATCAAAATTCACACAGAAATATTATGTTATTTCAGACTGAATTGGTATAGATTCTGATTAAACTGTCCAGATTTAAACAGTCATATTATGTATATGAACTCTTGCATAGTGAGCTATGACTACAGATTCAGATTTAGTAAGATAGCCTACCGCGCGGGTAGAATGAAGAATTCTAGTCATCCAGCTTGGCTTGACACAAATCTCAAAGACCTCCTACATCTAACATTGGGCTATAAAAATATCGCTAGCTGAGATTATATACAGTGATGCGGTACTCCAAAGAATACGTTTCCTTATGACAGCGAGGTGCTATTAGAGTGGAAAAAATGGCACAGCGGAGTTGGCTCCGTCACAGCATGGTACGGAACGGTACGACATGTATGACTGTTCCGTGTTGTGACTCACGTGTCTTGTGCCGAGATCAGTTTTTGAAAATTTGGCACGGCATGTCACGCAAAAGATCCGGTCATGGCACGGCATGTAATCACACGAGTCACGTGTAATTAGGACCGTTAGGTCTTAATCAAATGATGAATCTTGAATAAACTAACTAAAATTTTGAAAAAAATAGTTAAACGTGAGAAACATAACCAGTTACGTTTGGACATTTAGGTCTTAACCATTTGCATGCCGTGACCACCCCTCAACATTTTGGTCACAGCATGGCACGTGTTATTGTTCACTTGGTCACGGTATAGTACAGCACAAGAAAAAGTCACGGCACGTTTTTTCCATTCTAGGTGCTATTGTGAGCATGACGGGTGAGTGTTATAAAATATAATTAAGTAAAATCAATTATTGCTCTTTAAAATATCTTATGCTAATTTGGGAGGTTAAAACTTAACCAGACGGTTCAAGTCGACTATAACAAGTCCTACCATGACTTCAGCGTTATAGTGATAGAAGTATAAACATTTATTTATTTTCCTTCTTTCAAAATAAGTGATTTAAAAAATTTACCGCTTCCATCAGCGAAAACAAACTATAATTGACAATTTAATAAAACCGTAAACCTGACCCAAAATTCTTCCATTTCTTCCTTCCCGCCCTTAACTCCACAATTCTCCTAATATGTTCATTAATATAAACAACTTTGTTGGTTGTTAACTACTAACTAGTGCTCTATTATAATACATCCAATTATTAGGATACATATATTTAAACTATTATTTAAATTAATAAAATAAAAAATGCAGTTCTATTCTTAATTATTTAAATAGAACATGTATTAAATTTGAATTAATTTGAAAGACATTTATTACATTTTATCAAATAATTAAAAATTTCTATGTTAGAATTTTAATGACTTTATGACAAATGATCAAATAAATTCAAAATTAACTCAAACTTAATAAATGTCTACAATTTAATTTTAAATTTAATATTTATATATATATGTGTACTATAAGAATTAAATGTACAATGCAGCTAGAATTACCAGTTTAAATTAAATTCATGACTGATTCTAATACTTGTGCTAGCCAACTAGGAAACATTTTTCTCTTCCATATATATTTTTTTCATTTATTTTTAGTGTGCTCATGCCTCTCGGAGTGCGTGCCCCGTCTTACTCTTGTACACAAGCATATCTATAACCTCGTAAAATTAGGTAAAATTAGAAACAAAAAAAAAATCTCCTAAATTTTTTTTTTTTGCATGAGCTTTTTTATGACTTCGTACAATTAAAATTCCCAAATTGATGCTGCAAACAGTAATGAATTAATTATTCATATATTTGGAGATACAAAAGAGGACAAAGATAAATCTGTTGTAACTATATGCCGTTATTAGATGGTCAATTAGGATAAGCTATTATGACTTTACGCAACGCACAACTAATAGAGACAAAATAAAAATTATATAAGTAACGCGCTGCATGAAGTCAAACTATCTCTGTTAATATCTTTGTCCGTCAATTTCTTATCACCTCTCGGCTCCCGCTTAAAAGGAAAATAAAAAATTCAACACAGAATTGAGCAATTTCATACTGCACAAAAAATAATGTGATTTCATTTTAAAATCTTCTAAAAATTTACAATGATAATTCCCAGAGGCAGAGATAAGTCTTCATTTGTGGTCGCATTTTAAAACAGCTATTAGGCACATGAATGTTTTTAATGTTACAGCCTAGCGAGCTAAACTAGCATTTTTGTGGGTGACACTACTTACTAACAAAAAAATTAAATTAAATCAGAGGTCTGATAACTATTATCCGATAATTTTCGTTTTAATCACATCCACCAATTTTTTTGAGTCACATCATTATTTTTCGCAAGTGTGAATTATGTAAAAATTTCAGCTTTTAAATTTGTTGAAATTAGATAGAGTTCACACATGCCCTCCATTGAAATAAACTTTGTTTGGATCTTAAGTCTTAACAATAATAAATTTAAACATGGGATAATTTTTACTAGAATAAAGCGCAGATGATTTGATGGATTTGGTCAAAAAAAATATCAACTTTGTGACCAAATTAAAAATAATCCTTCTTTAGTTTGATTCCCTCAACACTGAAACTGAGAACAAATCTTTTGGTCAAACAAGTATTTTTCATATGTCTTTAATTCTAAGGAGATTTGAAATAAAAAAGATTCTTTTATGAATATTTAACCTTTATCTACAAAAATATACCATTCTAAGTTTCTAACAAAAAAAATCTTTTTTTGCTTTAATGTATAAATAATTATTAAGCCCCCAGATTTTATTACAGAAAAATGTTGTTGACAACAAATTTACAAATCAGCTTTTGTAGGGAGCCAAATAAAAAGTGTGGGGACATATTTTATGAGGTAGATTCATTTAAGTTTCAAAGTCGTTCCTTTTTTTTAGCAAGAATATATATTATGAAAACGATGGAGCCAATTTGATTCTGCTTTCATGTCGTTTTCTCTAAGTCTGAAAATGTCTCATGTGATGTGCGATGTTGCCCTTCTAAATTTCTGACTAATACTGTAATACACCAGTTGAAGTCAAATACAAACATCTAATTAAAAATTGATCAATCCTCGCTTTAGCTAGTATTTGACATAATAATCGGAGTGGAAGCCGACCGAACCGCATTAAAATTTTGTGTATATTTAATCTTTTAATACGAATTGAATAGATCTGATTTGTCATCAAATCAAATTTGATATGATGCTTATTAAACTGTTCATGATTCCCAAGTAATTACCTACGAAAGATGCCACCAAGAGTCGCAATATGTAGGTACAACATTACCTGGCGATTAGGAAACATGGAGAGTAGCAATATGGTTAGCAGCAGCTAAGATATCAAAGCATATTTCTATATTAATGCTTGTCTTGAAATTATGTTAAGCATGAAACTTCATAATAGTTTTCTTTTATTCTTAAAGGATATGAAAAAAAAAAAAAATCGAGAGCAATGCATGTCAAAATGGTCTATATATATGTACGCATCTTGATATAAATTGAATAGTTATGACTTGTCATCAAATCAAATTTGATATGATGAATCTTAATTCAAATTGACTAGTTATGACTTGTCATCAAATCAAATTTAATATGATACATATCGAACTGCTCTTGATTCTCAAGTAATTACATACGGAAAGATGCCATCAAATATCAGAAGCATATTTCAATAGTAATACTTGTATTGAGATTATGTTAAGCATCAAACTTCATAATAGTTTTCTTTTATTCTTAAAGGATATAAAAAATAAAAATTCGAGAGCAATTAGCATAGTTAATGTTCTTTTTCTTAAAGAAACTGAAATATAGATGGGAAAAGAGTAGAAAAATGAAAGCACAAGAATAAGGGAAGTTCAGTTGTTGAGGTATAATATAAACAGGTCAAATTTTTTCAAAGAAAGGAAGCAAATTAAGGCGTATACTTTTCCAACATAGTGACATACTATTGAAAACCATTCCACAATTCCCGTGCTTCAGCTCATTATTTAATTAAATTGCATCATTTTATTGGTTGCAAATTAAGTCTTCCTTGTATTATTCTCTTATGATACATTGAAAGCGAATTCCTTGAAAAGCAGTAGGGATGCTTATCCAAACTAAATGACTAAATTGAGAAAAAAATCTCGGTCTATATTTCATCATTACAAGTGTAATATATATTAAATTTGCTATCATATATAATAGCTTTTCCCTCGACAAAGTAACTTACCTTAAAATTCATACTTAGTTAAGGTATGAAGTTAATTAATTGTCAACAAAATTTGCTAATAATCTTGACCATGTTTCTTATATAAAGCTAAAAGCCTCTAGACTTATTATGGGCCCCGTGATTTTTAGATTTATTTGGTATAGTTTTTGTTGTATGAGAATTTCAACAAACTAAAAGGCATGTCGGGTTGCGGAAGTACTGCGGTATGAAATCACAAAGTCTATATGTAACTTGTGTCAATAATATCTTTTGATTATATATCAAGAACTTTATAGTATGTTTAAAAATTTAATTGTTTGGTAAATGATAAAATATGCACTGATTACATCATTGTTTTTTCTATAAGCATGGCACACATCATATGTAGATTATGCATAATTTGTTGGATTTGAATCTAAAATTTTCTAAGCATGGTACATATCATAATTTTATGTATGGTGATTTTCAAGTTGGTAATTGTCAATAACTTCCTTGTTTTTAGGCATCAAGTTAGTTGCGTTAGTTAATAACTGAAAATATTTTTTAAATTTCATGAAGTTTAGGTTAGTCTTTTTTTTAATGACTGAAAATGTTTTTTTTTTTTTTTTTAAAATGAGTCTTTTTTTAATGACTTAATGGATAGTCTTTTATATTAGAATAATTATATCATTCCTCTCACTCCCGTCCCTCAATTTATCCCCCCACTCTCTCTCTCCAAATAATTTTTCTTAACTGTATTTTATTCTCCCATTAATTCCGCTAAAAATTTTCATTTATCCCCGCATTAATTACTGTCCTTTAATAACAATCTCCGCATTAATTATTCTGTCCTTTTAATAACAATCATCGCATTAATTGTACTATCCTCTAATAACAATCCCCGCATTAATTATACTGTTCTTTAATAAGAATCCCCGCTAACAATTATTTATCTGTTTATTGATGTTCAAGAAAATATTTACCATTGTTCTGACAAGTATTTATCATTATGTCTCAGAAGTATTTATCATTGTTCCTGACATAATAATACTTTGATTTGATTAAACATTACTTATTGACAAGTTCAAGAACAAAGTTTAAGAAAATATTTATTATTGTTCTAACAAGTATTTATCATTATATCTGAGAAGTATTTATTATTGTCTTTGACGTACATATGTTTTACTGAAAATTGCAATTATGTCTGAGAAATATTTATCCATGTAACATAAAATATTTATCATTGCTTATGAGAAATATTTATCGTTGTCTTTGACATACATATATTTTACTGAAAATTGCAATTTAAAGTTGATAAAAATTGATAACAACTAATTATTAAAAAAATAAAATAACATTATATGGTTTAAATTATTTATATGAAAAATATACATTAAACTTCCGTTGGGCTGATTATTATATATGAATTTATATAAAACCATAACAGATTTCAATTCATGTAGCATATATACATATTGTCTTTTGTACACATGCAATCCCATGTGATTCACATAACATATACTCCTCAAGATCCAATACAATATTTGTATAGAAGTTATGTCCTGACCACTTAGTAATCATGTGATCAAACTTTGACCCAAAATTTCATACATACTTAGTTGTATTAGATCCAACATATCAAAAAAAGAGTGTGCATGTGATCCATGACATGATGCCTATTGGTTAAAGGTATCCAATAAAATTGCATCTCCAATGAAAAAATACAAGGATCAACATATATGTGCATACATACATAAGAAAATTATAATGTGCATGCATACATACATAATAGAGAATAAAAATTTTTAGTTAAAATTTTCATTCAAAATTATAAAAAAATATTTATACATAAGAAAATTGCAATTATGTCTGAGAAGTTCCATGTAACATAAAATATTTATCATTATACTTGAGAAGTATTTATCATTGATGTTTTACTAAAAGTTGCAGTTATGTCTGAGAAGTATTTATTCATGTAACATAAAATATTTATCTATGTAATATAAAATATTTATCATTATGTCTGAGAAGTATTTATTATTGATGTTTATCATTATACTTGAGAAGTATTTATCATTGATGTTTTATTAAAATTTGCAATTATGTTTGAGAAGTATTCATCCATGTAACATAAAGTATTTATCATTGGGTGAGGGGATTGTTTATTTAATGGTCCCCAGTTGTGCGGGGACAATCCAAAAAAAAGAAAATTTTGTGCGGGGATAACTGACAAGTATTTATGAGGGGATTGTTTATTTAATGGTCCCCAGTTGTGTGGGGACGATTCAAAAAAAAAGAAATTTTGTGCTGGGATAATTGATGAATTGATTTATTATTTCATAAATAGAGATCATTGCATAAGGATTAATACTTTGCAAATTTAAGATAAATACTTTAATGCTTCAAGTTAAATACTAACAGTTTACGAAACGCTTATTAATGACTGAGCGGTCCCCCCCATGATTTTTTTGATAGTTTGTGCGGGATTTTTTGCGGAGATAAAGCTGCGGGGATTGTTATCAGGATCCTTTATATTAACAAGGTTTAAAGACAGGTTGATCTATGTGATGATGCAAAGAATTTATTTGTATTTTTGTATATTTTTCTATTAACACTTGGTTCATCTTCCTATGGGTTAGTAGAATAATATGCTAATTTATAAAAAATAAACAAATAATAGTTCCTAGTTACTAATTCAAATACATCCAAATACAAAATAATAGTTCAAAATAATCGCTAATTCAAATTAACACTATTCTTTGACTCATCCAAAGGCATCCTAAAAATTAGGAATTCACATCTCTCCATTACCTCATAAGAGAATATTTTATAATTAGTAGATCTGAATAGTTCTTTTTAACTTGGCACAAACCTCAAAGCCCAATAATACTACTACTGCACTAGTCCGAATCTCAAACCGTAAAGTGAGAGCAATCCAGTACCTGAGAGGATACAAATCCAAAAATTAGCATGTAAAGGTTTTTATAGATCAATTTTTAGCGATTTAAAAAAAAAATAGAATCAAATTTAAATATTTCAACGGAATAAACTAGATTTGATTTTTATGAAAAATAGCTCCACCGATCGGTGGAGGCAACTACTATAGTTATTGTGCATGCTTACTATGTTTACTTTTTTGCCTCTGCCGATCTACAAAATAGATGAAGCTGTTTTTTATAAAAACAAAATTCAGTGTACTTTGTTTCATTAAATTTGTTTCTATTAAAAAAAATCGTTTTTAGCTGCATGCAATTCGTACGCTGCACAAAGCCGACCATGTTATGCTAAAAACCTTATCCAGATTAGCCCCTGGCCAACATTCCTCTTTTATTTCATCAATCATAGATTCATAGTCTTCTGATCAAATTTCCATTCTTCTTCTTCCTATTGACCGAATTCAAATCAGATAGGTACCTACTCCGTTATATTATATCTGACTCGTTTAATATGAACTTGCACGAACTTTAAGTAATTCCCTATATTTCGAATGATATTTGAATTTGTTTTGATCGACTCGAGCTAATTCCATTTGCTACGTTACCAAATAGAATAGTCACTCTTATTGGCCACGCCTCAAATTATCCCTTATATTCTATTGCACTATTTCCACTAAAATAGCGTACTTATGACTTATGAGGTACAGTTTAAGTCCCAGCTTATTGGTTAACCAATCCGACTATCCGAGGCAGTGTTGCAAAATGCGGTTCTATGCGGCGCATATGTGGCCGCATATGCGTATGTGGTTGGAAACCGCATAGGAAAAAACATATGCGGTCTAATATGCGGTTCTGCATATGCGGCCGCATATTCGGTCGCATATTCGGCCGCATAGAACCGCATTATGTTTGTATGCTATGAAATTTATGTATTATGCTGTGATAACTGAGTTGTGTAATAACTGACTTGTGAGTTGTGGCATGTGATAACTAATATGTTGACTACAGCTATTCACCATTTCACATTTATGTTTGTATTTTTATTTTTGTTGTGAGATTATGCATATAATGATACAAATTATATATGAATTCTTATTTTAAAATCCGCATATATTAGTCCGCATATGCGGCCGCATACCTTCCGCATACCGCATTTTGCAACACTGATCCGAGGCATTTGAATTTTGAAGGCTACAACAGAAATACTCGAGAAATATTTTATCAGTATTATATTTATGACCCAATCTTACACCTTGTTTGGATAGAGTAGAGCTTGTTTGGATGGAGAGTAGAGGACAGGAGGGAATGGAAAGAAAAGAAAACTTTTCGTCGAATCATTTTGATTGATAAAATTATATCGGAGGTGAAAGGTATAGGAGGTAAAAGATTTAACCTTGTATCATTATAATTAATAGAGTCGGTTTCTCTTTCAATTTGAGATGTAATGGATGGAAATAAATTTTGTTGCAAATATTTTTAGAAAAAATAACACAAATATCCAACTCTATATCTTACCAATATAATTCTCATATAAGTTTTTTTTTATCACACACCTACAACAACCATCAAATTTCTCATTAACCTTGTAAATTTTAATCAACCAAACAAGAAATAAGATAGAAATGAAAATTAAATTTATTTTCTCTCATTAATCATCTAAACACGAAGAGGTTAAATATGTTAATTCTTCCTTTATATTCCATTCCATTCCCTTCTATTCCCCCCCCCCCCCCCCCCCCCCCCCCCCTTCCTTTCTCTACTCTCCATCAAAACAGGGTGTTAAGTTACCTAGTAGGAAGATTTCATTTTGTAATAAATTTTTGTAATATATCAAACTTTTACTTCACTTCTATTTGGCCATCGGTCTCACATGTAGGCAAGGGCTCAGGCATAGTGAAAGGTGGCTAAGCCACCTCTATAATTTTAAAATTTTAATTATACGTATAGAAATTTAATTGAATTTTATCGTTTTAAAACTTTTTATATACTCTAATCACTATTAATAAATGAAATATATTTAGTTGTAGTATAGTGATTAAAGCTTTATTTTATAGTTGAAAAGTCTTGAGTTCAAATCTCAATCATTATACATTTTAATTTTCTGCTATCTATATTAAAATTTTCTAGTTTCACCAATGAGGCCAGAAATATTTCACATGTAAACATGACACCATTGATATCTTATTAATGAAGTTTGAAAACTTGATCTTCATTTTTCTCTTAAAAAAATAGCTTTCAGGATAAATTCTTATAATTTGGAAATTTTGATTTTGAGAAGACTGACAAGTGGGCCCTTACAAAAATGTATATACAGTGCTATTCATGCTAAAAGATACTAGAAGTTAGTGGAATAAATAACACCAATTCTTAAACGAAAATTAATTACAGATAAAGTCACCTTAAAGTTGGGTCCACAATGGTCAATGGACTCAAAAGAGACTAAGTCTAAGAGACCTCCCACACCACACGGGGGCAAATATATTTACAGATTAATTTTACTTTATGCAGAGCACGAACAAAAGAATCAAAACAGGGTTGCTTATAACTCGCCGCTGTACGAAGCAAAAACTAAGGTCCTAAACGGCTAAACCTACTCGTCAGTTCCGATTACTATTCAATTAATTAATTAATCTGTACCACGCGACTATAGTCAATATAAAAAAAGATCTACTTAACGAATCAATTACCATTTCAACCAGCATCACAGTCATCATCCCTTCCCTCACGGTTCCTCGCTCCAACCTCTCCTTTCCTTAGCGCTTGCTAGTGCAACTGCAAGGCTATTCCTATTTTCCTATTAGTAGCAAAGGTAGACAAGTTTTTTCTCTGTTCACACTCTTTCCTAATTTTCCAAAAAATACACCTCATACTTCCACCTTTCATCTCTATCTCAAATGTAATGGTTACCCGTTATAAAATCCATCCTCTCACATTCTCACATGTGCAAATCCAGATCCGCCACCATGGCGTCTACTCCCAAACGTCGCGCTTCTCGCTCTCTCCCCTCCACCCCCACCACCACCTCCACTCCGTCGTTGAAATACAACCACCAATTCACTACTTCCTCTACTCCTCCTGCCACCGCCACCGGAACCAGCACCGCCTCCTCCGGCACTGTCTCCTCCTCCCTCTCCCTCTCCGCTACTCTCTCCTCTCTCCGAGACTCCTTGCCTTCCCTTGTTTCCTTCTCTGACCTCTCCACTGCCACCAACAACTTCCACTCGAATCATCTCTCTAATACTTCCTGGCGCTGCCCTATTTTGAATCACGATGCTGTTGTTTTCCAGCGCACGTTTCGCCATCCTCTCCATCTCCATTCCGACCCCACTGTGTTCGTCTCCAGTCATCTCTCCAATTTGGGGAAATCTCACCATGCCGCCTTGGCCCGACTTCTTGGCGCCTCCATTGCTGGTGGTGGCGATCACATCTACCTCATCTATGAATTCGTCTCTGGTGCATCTCTTTCTGAATGCCTTAGAAACCCTAAAAACCCTAGTTTCACACCACTCTCCACCTGGATGTCGCGCATTCAAGTAGCTGCTGATCTATCTGACGGTCTAGAATACATCCACACTCAAACAGGGACAATTCACAACCGGATGAAGAGCTCGGCAGTGATCATCACTGATCCAGGTCTACGTGCCAAGATCTGTCATTTCGGATCGTCCGATCTATCTGGAGAGCTGGAGGAGAGCAAGTCACCTAAAGGTCGGAAAAGAATTGAAGGCACCAGAGGTTACATGGCCCCTGAATTACTTTCTGGTGGAAGATTATCGCAACAATCGGATGTGTATGCATTCGGGGTAGTACTATTAGAGCTGCTCTCCGGTGAAGAACCGATGAAATTTAAGTTAAACAAAATTACCAAAGAGTATGAACGAACTTCTTTGATTAGCACCGCGAATAATGCGGTAGAAGAAGGGGTAGAAGGGGTGAGAAAATGGGTGGATTCCAGGTTGCGAGATTCCTACCCGGTTGAGGAAGCCGAGAGGTTGATCTCGGTGGCATTGCGGTGTGTAGATGCAGACCCCGTGGCACGGCCAGAGATGCCGTGGGTTGCGGCGAAGGTGTCAAAGATATACCTCGAATCGAAGGGTTGGGCTGACCGGGTCCAGCCTCTGACTGATTTCTCTGTCTCAATTGCTCCCCGGTGAGGTAAGTCTTATGGTACCGGGATGTGTATCTTGTGAGGTAACAGAATATTTCTGTTTGGGATCACGGCAGTCCGATCGGGATCTGAGCCAATCCGGTTCGAGGTGGAACACACGGGGCCCTTTTTAATAGTCGTACAGATTGCCATTAGACGGTCCTGATTAAAACATAAATATTATGTTACCTCAGGTGATTCGAATTAGTGGTACCGGGTCTCTGGATTGGTAATACTGTACCAAAATTGACTATACTGTTCATTTTCCGACGACTATAGAGTGATGAGCTCAGGCGTATAATTTTGATGTAATCATAGACGTATGTAAGTTAGAAAAAACAATTCTTGGTCTAACTAACATTAGATGATCATGGATGGCCCGGAAGAAAATGTCAGATTATCTATATAAAATATCTCCCGTGATGCTTTGTGGTCCTGCGAAATTGATTGGAACCGAATATATCCTGGCATGATGGTATAATTTTTTTTAATGATTATAGAAGTACATACAGAAAATAGTAAAATTATTAGTTGATTAATTTGTTTATTGAGGTAGAAGAGGCGGCTTGTGTACAGAAAGTCAATGTATGAGTTGTGAATATAATATAACAGTGTTAGGTTGGAATTTCTAAATTTTTTTATGTGGTGTATTGTTTTTTTTTTTTTGGTGGAAACCATTTTTATTTGTTTGATTGGAACCTTCTTAGTATGTTAATATTGAGCTTCTTAGGTTTAGTATTCAAATGACATAAGACGCTGATTGTATCCTAAATTTTGTTCATATAATTTTATCAAGGAACACCGAACATGTTGGCACCTTTTCTTCTTGACGAGAAGATGGTCTTTTATCTTACCTCATGTTCCTTAGTTTTCTTATTGGTTTGCACGTGTATAAATCAACCCCGGTTTTTTTATTAATAGAAATAAAATAAAATAAATATTTAAAAACAACAGAACTTTTGAATTTTTGTCAAAACTAGGCAGATCGGGATTAGACAACCCGTCCCACCGGACGGGTTTAATTAACCCGTCCCACCGGACGGGTTTAATTAACCCGTCCCGGTTAATTAGAGGTCTTAGAATCATTTTCCGGAAAGAAAAAGACAAAAAAAAAAAAAAAGAAAAGGAAAAGGGCGGACGGGTTAACACGTCCCGTCCAGACGCGCCAAAAAAAAAAAAAAAAAAAATTAAGTCGGACGGGTTAAGAAACCCCGTCCCACACGCTTTATCCCCCGCCCCCCACTTTTTTTCTTCCCTTTCGCTCTTCCTTCTTCTGTCTCGCGGCGCCTTCGTTCTTCTGTCTCACACGTCGGACCCGGCTGCAGAGTGCAGGACGGACTGACACAACCCGTCCGGATCGTCAATTTCTCCGTTTCCATCGCTAATTGAAGGTTTGTTTTCTTTTAAAATCTGTTAATTAATGCTAATTTATAATTTGATTTGTTATCAAATTAATGCTAATTTATAATTTGATTTGTTATCAAATTATTGACTATAGTAAATTTTATTAATTTGTTAATTGTATTTTAAAAAAACTAATAAATTAGAGTTTTACGATTTGAAAAAATTGGTTTATTTTTAAACTCATTTGATATGGTATAAATTAATTTAGTTTAAATTAGTTTATAGCATAGAATTGAGAGTGTTGATTAGGGGTGTTTAAACGGTTCGGTTTAAACGGTTTGGTTTAAACGGCTCGGTTTAAACGGTTCGGTTATTTCACTTTATTGAATCGGTTCGGTTATTTCAGTTTATTGGACCGAACTGAATTAGAATTTAGATTGTTATTCATTTTTTAAAAATATCATGCATGCAGAATGTCAAGCAGTCGTGATTTATTTTTAAACTCATTTGATATGATATAAATTAATTTAGTTTAAATTAGTTTATAGCATAGAATTGAGAGTGTTGATTAGGGGTGTTTAAACGGTTCGGTTTAAACGGCTCAGTTTAAATGGTTCGGTTTAAACGGCTCAGTTTAAACAGTTCGGTTTAAACGGCTCAGTTTAAACGGTTCGGTTTAAACGGCTCAGTTTAAACGGTTCGGTTTAAACGGCTCAGTTTAAACGGTTCGGTTATTTCGTTTTATTGGATTGGTTCGATTATTTCGGTTTATTGGACCGAACTAAATTAGGGTTTATATTGTTATTCATTTTTTTAAAATATCATGCATGCAGAATGTCAAGCAGTCGTGATTTATTTTTAAACTCATTTGATATGGTGTAAATTAATTTAGTTTAAATTAGTTCATAGCATAGAATTGAGAGTGTTGATTAGGAGTGTTCAAACAGTTCGGTTGAAACGGTTTGGTTTAAATGGCTCGGTTTAAACGGTTCGGTTATTTCGCTTTATTGGATAGGTTCGGTTATTTAGCTTTATTGGATCGGTTCGGTTATTTCAGTTTATTAGACCGAACTGAATTAGGATTTAGATTGTTATTCATTTTTTTAAAATATCATGCATGCAAAATGTCAAGCATTCAAGATCCGGGTGGTCCTTCACATGCTGCAGCCACACATGATAATTTTGGTTTTGAATCGACATGGTCAGCAAATAAGTTTAGCAATTTATTATGGATGCCGCATGACCAACATAAAGTCTCACGAATCCATGATGATGTAAGTTACTCCATGAATCATATAATTTTGTTTTTTTTATAGAATGATATAACTATTTGAATTACAATATTTTACTTTAATTAAATTGTATAACATTGACAGGATTACAGAAATGTAGGAGTGGACCCTCGAGGTATCTGGACTGGGATTAAGTACAACGACCTTTGCAAACCATTCTTGCTTAGACTCGGTTTGTATCAGGTTTCTCAAATGGCTCACATAAAAATTGATCCAGCACTCCTCGCTGGTCTCGTGGAGCGATGGAGACCAGAGACTCACAGTTTTCATCTTCCCGTGGGAGAGATGACAATTACGCTACAGGATGTTTCTTGTCTCTGGGCGCTGCCGATCGTAGGGTTACCAGTGACAGGTGCTTCAGACCGTACTTGGTCTATCTTAGTGGATCAACTTCTTGGAAATGGGACCGCAAGTGCGGTGCTTAAAAAGAAAAAGAGATCGAGACCAAACGACACGCAAGAGGTTCGTGCGCAATCTGGGTATGCTATAAGTTTGAAGGAGTTGCGTATTCGATTTGCTGCAATGCCAACAGAGGAGCAGATACGCCAGTACACAAGGGCGTATGTACTCGATTTGTTCGGGTCTATGTTTTTTGCTGATTCGTCGGGAGATTCGGTTCCGGCAATGTATTTGCAATTTCTACAAGATCTTGATTCTCCGGTACAGTACAACTGGGGTGGGGCTGTTCTGGCTTATCTCTACAGAAGCCTTTGTGTTGCGGTTCAGCGTAAAACAAAGCTTATGTCAGGGCCAGTTGTGCTTCTACAACATTGGTGTTGGTCTCGTTTACCGACCGGCCGTCCTCGTCCCTTAAATGATTGGAGTCCAAATTGGTCCAATCCAAATGAGCAAGAGTGTCCAGCATTCGGAGATAAGTGGTGTTGTCTCCATGATTATCGCCAAGGTCACAATCGGAGTGGAGTTAGTTACTTCCGCAACGAACTGCAGAAGCTCGAAGATTACATGGTAAATTGGGAGCCCTACAACGCATTGTTAAATCAAATACCGTGTAAGCTGCCATCACGAGTTAATGATGAAAGAGGTGTATGGCTAGCTCGTGTGCCACTTGTGCACTTTTGGATAATTGAGCATTATTATCCAGATCGTGTGATGAGACAATTTGGGTATGCACAGCCGCTCCCGCCACCACTGCCGCTCCCCGAGGATGAGGTACGCCGGTTACATAAATTTGTTCACAGTTCCAATGTGGGCGTAGTAAATTGGTCTAATGTGCACCAGAATTACGTAAATGAAGCATCTAATCCAGGAGACCACTTGGTTGTTCCAACCGGGTATTGGAGTCATTACGACATATTGGGATATGGAAGTTGGTTCCAGGAAAATGGCATGTTCAATATTTTCTTAGGAAAGCGGTGCATAGAGGGTCTTGATGATCCCATTCCAGAATACAGAGACGAGATTGGCGAAGTAGGGTACATTCCCGGTGCCCCGAAATCTACACGTGATGTAAGTTTTATAAGTTAAAAATATTAATGAGATGTTATTATTCTTTCAATGGACTTATCACTTTTTTTATTTTGTAGACATTACGAGGGATAAAGATAATATCAGCAGCTGTGGGATTGACGAAATCGAGGACACTCAAGAAAATAGGAAAATTTTTTCTGAAAGCAAGTTGTGGCCTTCTCAGAGACAACGGTATGGATGCTAAATTGCAAAGTATGTTGAGGGCGGCCGATCTTCCAGACAATATCGATGACATCTCAGACGGTGATAATCCAGAACACATCCCTGACTTGCCACAAGATTTAGATCCCAACTATCATGAGAGATGGATAGAAACAAATGATGGGTTAAATGAATATCTTGCAAGCTTTCAACCCGAACCTAGTCATGTTGAACTGGTAAGTATAAAAAAGAATACTTTAATTGGTTGTCGATTATGTTTATTAAGAAAAGTAATATTTATAGGGAGATGAGGATCATGGCACGGCTGCACAAGGAAACACAGATGGGCAATTCTTCTCAGAGTTGTTGTGTAGCTCGGCATATTCCGAAGATCATCAAGCAGGACCTAGTCAGGTCCATCAGGTATAAATTTCATCACTTATAATGTTTAATTTTAATGATCGTTGATACGGTTTATTAAGTACTAAATTAATTATTATAGGAATCAGAAGTTCCTATCACGTTCACACAAGACAACACAGGACCTAGTCAGGTTTATCAGGTAATTTTAACTCTCTTGAAATAAATTTTAAATAATCGTTTATTGTGTTTGATACAAATAGTAACATAGTTATTTCAGGGTATGAATGCGCATGTCAGTTGGGACCAGACATACGATCAGGCCTATCCTCCGGATGCGCAATACACGGGTCACACAGGACCTAGTTTGGTCTATCAGGTAATAATTTTCAAATTTTAATTTTTATTTAAATAAGAGTCGATTATGTTTACTAAATGCTAAAGTGAATGTTGTAGGATTCGGATCATATCGAGCTGGCCCCGTTAGATGTTACTGGTGCACAAGACAACATAGGACCTAGTCCGGTCGTTACGCCACGTACACAAGCAGTGAATGCCTTTTTTCCATCGTACAATAATGTTTACGTTAGGCGTAAGAAAGCGGACATACAAGAACGAAGATACCCCGAGCGCAACCGTCGAGCACCAGATTTGTTCACTTTCGATTAGGTATTTAAATGAACTATTACTTAAATAGATTGTTAGTTTGTGTTACGCCAGAATGTATTTAAATGGACTGTTAGTTAAATGGATTGTTAGTTAAATGGACTGTTACTTATTTTAGCTTATGTTTCTTGAGAATGTTTTCACTTTGCTCTTATTTCGTATGAATGTGTCCATTGTGATTTGAATGTGTCCATTGTGATTTGAAATGGATACATCTATCTAAATCCTAAAAATGAAAAGGAAGCTCACGGTTCCTAGTTAAGAAAAATATATAAAATTGAAGATGCTTGGGCCAAATTCACTGCATAGGCCGAATGTAAAATGGACCTCACCATTGGATAGATAATTTAAAAACACATAAAATTGATATAAAGTTCATGTTATTTGGATTTTTCTACAGAAAGATACGGATCTCCAAAGTTCATCTCTTAAAAATATAAAATGCTGAATTTTCTGTCAGATTTACCAGCTATGCCCCTGTGTTCAACCCCTGTCTGATACAGCTAGGTAACTCCAAAATTCACGAAATTTTACCAGAACATAGAAGACTCTTTCCTGAGAATTTTCATATAAAGAACATAAAATTTGGATCAGCAGAACTCTTGCAATTAAATTCTGAAGTTAGCTACCAGCATGGTAACAACAGCTATTTACCAGCAGAATTCCCTGTACAAAAATGCCTGTTTCATATAGTTCTGAATTGAGTTTAATAAAACTGTTTTACATGCATACAAGTCATGACTCAAGGAAGATTTTCATGTAAAGAACATGAACTTTGGTGTAGCCAATTGACGGAAATTAATCTCCAAAGTCCAACTACTCAGAATTAAAAAACTTCACGACAAACTTAAAATGAGCTACAAACATAATCACATCCCTGACAAACCGAATAACAAAAATGAACTACTTACAAAGAGTCTCGAACATACGACTTCATCTTCGACTGTAACCAGAAGATGTTCCTGATTTAAAAGCATTAATTAGAATACACAATTTTTGGATAAGGAAAAAAAATTAATCAATATTAAAATATTAAGAAACCTGCTGTATATATGTCAGACACAGAATGTCTAGCTTGTTGTCCCTGATTCCTATTGAAGGAAGCCTCTAAACAAATAACACAACAACAAGGTCATTAATATATTATGTACATACATCTCAAATGAGAATGACACAAAAATAATGCAACTAACCTGCTGCACGTCTGTCGGACGTCGAACGTCTAGCTTGGTGTCCCACTCTCCTCCCTTGCATTTCATCCATCGTCATGACTATACGAGCGTGCTTTCTCCTACCCTTCTTGATTTTGTTATTATCCGGAACAATAGTTAGACCATCATAGCGAGGCCATTCACATTGGTTGGCATAGCCGTGAAATTGGCCACTCCAAGTTTCGGCAAGTGTCTTTGCGGAATACAAATGATTCACGAATATATTGTGGTTGTATCTCCGTTCTCGACACACGGCAAGTACATGAGCACACGGTATACCGGTAAGCTGTGGTTTGAGACATGCACATTGTGCTATGTTTCCATCGCTTATGATGACCTTATACCGGAAAGTTTCTTTTTTATAAGTAAAATTTCCATCTCGTTCTTTGTACACGACCCTCTCATCATTCACCTTGACTTCGTGTTCACCGTGCACACCGAGTGGCATGGAATTCATGTTCATACACTTTTTTATTCTTTTAGCCAATAACTTTTCAACTCGCTCTGACCAAATTTGTTGACTAGCTAAGCGAGCCATTGCTTTCTCTTCTCTATCCCTAAACCACGCGAGACACTTGTAATATGTGTCTTCCACCAGTGCAACGACTGGCAGTCTCCGGCTAAATTTGAATACATTATTCAACGATTCAGATCCGTTAGTAGTCATAATTCCCCAACGAGCGCCGTTGTCCATACATTGATACACCTTCCATGGTTTAGGGATCTCATTATGATTGGTATCTTGATATTTACCGACATTATTTAAGTACGCAACTGCATCTGGATTTTTCTTTCGTAATATTTCGAAGAACTCCTCAAACCTCCGTGGCTTCTTTTTGTTCACAAGTATTTTAAATAGGTCACAAAGTTTTCTATTGTGTACTTTTTTCATCAAATTCTCGGCAATGTGTTGTGAGCACAATCTGTGAACGCACTCGCCACCATCCTCGTACCAACCACCGTATCTGTCGGTGAATACTTTCTTGATTCCCATGTGCCGATCAGAAACAACGCACATGAACTTATTACCAATTACCTCCAGACGAAACCACCTCATGAACCATCCCCATGTCTGGAAACTCTCTTCCCCGACTAATGCAAAAGCCAGAGGAAGCAACTGGTTCTCAGCATCGTAACCGCACGCTATCAGCAATCTCCCTTGATACCTACCAGAAAGGAAGCATGCATCAATACTAATGATTGGCCTGAGATGAGGCACTGCAGCAATGCACGGACCGTAAGCCCACGCAGCTGCCTTAAACAACCTTTCTGTTGGATCATCTGTGGGTTCGTGCGCAACTCCGAATTTTGTTCCTGGATTGTCTTTTTTAATTGCTTCCAACAATGGAGTGAGAAGGTCGTAAGATTTTTCCCAACTACCGAATAGTTGTGCGATTGCCAGCTCTCGACCACGCCACAACTTGTTATATTTGGGAATGATTCCCTTGTATTTTTTACGGACTAGCCCTTTAACGCTTTTAATGGTTAAGGCAACATTCTCCCTAATATCTTCTCGTATAACATCGGCGACAATTTTTGCAGTTAATTGTGCATGATCGGTACGAGAAGCATCAGCATGGCATGTATGTGGTCCTGAAATTGTTCTAATTTCCCACTTAGATGAAAATAATCCAGACTTAGCATACAAACGCCACGTACACCTCGTGTCCTTGCAATTGACTACCATGCTAGTTCTATTGCTCCCCGTAATTTTTACTTCAATATTCTTTTTGATGTGATAACTATTTATTTTCAATTGTAGGGCCTCTTTTGAAGAGAACTCATTACCTACAGCAAGTGTATCATGAACATGATTCGGCCTACTAAAGAAGTTGACATCTGCGGGTTGAAATGCTGAGGTGTCATTAAAGCTTGCCACAGGGTGACTTACACCGTGGTCACTTATGGGAAAATGTTCAGCCTGAACGCGTGGTGTTTGGTGTGATTGTGTTGACGTATCATCTCGGACATCCCCTTCTGAATCAGCTTCATTATCCCAGTCAGCGTCATCCTCACATGAGTCAGCGTCCTCTTCATCATCACTTTGCGGCACATCATCAAAATCAGCATTAGGATCAGCTGCCTCCGGTGGATCGATCCATGGGCTATTCTGATTACTGTATTCTGTCTGAACAGACGGTGACAACTCGTTCATATTGGGATAAGGATGTAGATAAAGGTCTCGCCTCGGTGTTTGTTGTGTTGGATAGGGTTCGAAGAAACTGGGACCCGCATAGTTATCACTATATTGGGTCTGTTGAGGGTCTTGCCTCGGTGTTTGTTGTGTCTGATAAGGTTCAAAGAAATTGGGACCCGCATAGTTATCACTATGTTGGGTCTGTCGAGGTTCTGAATTTGGTTCTGGTACCATACTATTAACAAATAACTGCGGTTGTATTTCACCGATGATTGGAACCAACTCAATGTATAAATCAAGAAAAGTATACTGGGTTTGGGCACGCATACTTTGGATATAAATACCTCTCCAACTCTGATCGCACACGATTTCAATTTTCTCATAATAACGTCGGGTTGTTGTACCCACATTAACCCGTGCATGTGCTTTTAGGTTATACTCATTCTCGGAATATCCAAGTTGGCGATAAATTTCACCTTTCACATCATACCAACCGTGTTCATCAGTCACACTCAATGAAAATTGAGGACTAATACTATACTCTACTCCTTTACGACCCTGTCGTATTTCACCACCAAAATAAATCCTCAACATCAACATGATTAATTATTTTTATAAATTAACCTGCACAATAATAAATAAATCACATATTATTATTATTATTATTATTATTATTATTATTATTATAATAATAACTAATATTAATTAAATTATTCTACAAGAGTTACTAAATGACATATCAGAAAATAACAAAATCATTTAATTGAATAAACATAAAGTTCAATAGTTACGTAAAAACAAATTAAGTTTGATAACATTTTAGTGATACTATTAAATAAAAATTACATAACCTACACCATAATGAATAAATTACATATTACTATTATTATTATGTTAATAAAAACTAATATTAATTAAATTATTTTATAAAAATTACTGAATAATATAACATAAAATATAATTGAGTTACCTGTTTGAAATTTGATTTTGCAATTAACAACTTCTTTCTGTCTCTGACATTCGCTTCTGACATTCGCTTCTGCTTTCTGCGTGGAGAAGAAGAACTACGCGGAGAATGAGAAATAGATGCTCAGCGGGGCGTTAATTAGTGGACGGGACCCGTCCAGGAAATTTTTTTTTTTTTTACGGGTTGGGACGGGATTCTTCAACCCGGCCTGCGAAATTTTTTTTTTTTTTACGGGGTGGGACGGGATTCTTCAACCCGGCCTGCGAAATTTTTTTTTTTTTTTTCGGGGTGGGACGGGATGCTTAAACCCGGCCGACAATTGTTTTTTTTTTTTTCCGTGATATTGGTTAAGCCTTTAATTTTGGTTAAGCCTTTAATTAACCGGGACGGGTTATATAATCCCGTCCGGTGGGACGGGTTATAAAGGCCCGATCTACCTAGTTTTCGAGAAAAATTAAAATCATTGTTCTTTTTAAATATTTAATTTAGTTTATTTCTATTAATAAAAAATTCGGTAAATCAACCACTACAGGTACAATGCTGCGTTTTGATTTGTTGAACAAAAGCTTATGTTTAATTTCATAGTTAAAAAGTATATAACAACAGCAAGCGATCTGAATTGTTCGACTTGAATCTGTTTCAGATCTCAAAAATAAAATATTGTTCTAAAACGTCATAATAGATACGGCGGGTTTGTTTTAAATCGGACCGCTAAGATTGAGTGTTGATGATGTAACGATGATAGCTGTTGCCACTCTGTTTAATTCCTTGTCTGCCTTTTTTTAATGAATAACTCTTGATAATAAAAGCGTTTAATGTTTCTTCAATGAATACAGAATATATACAGCATTTGACCAGGAGATCAGAGATTCCCGCCAATAAATACATAACTCGCCGTAGTGGATTATGAGTTTATGACTAGGAGATCAGACTGTATATGAATTCATAATGACTAAAAGTGACAATACTTTCAGAAATGCAATATTTGTTGTTCACATTATATGTATCAGTGTTTTAAAATGTGGTTTTGTTCATGCATGCGGAAGGCCACTGCATACCGCATATGCGGTATGCGGACGCATATGCGGATTTTCATGCGGATTTATATATGCGGATTTTAAAATAAAAATTCATGTATATATATATATATATAGAGAGAGAGAGAGAGTGTGTGTGACTAATGTGCATTCGTATGCATACGGTCCAAATTTAAAATTTTAAAATTCAAAACGTCGATCCGAACCGTTCATCTTGTTCTCCATATTAATATGTGCTTGGAGACCAAATTTTACATTTTTCTGAATTTTTTTACTATTTATTAAGCCACTTTGAAAATTACCGATCCAACGGTGGCTGCTGATCCGCATGGGAGGACTGCATGGCCGCATATTCGGACCACATGACCGCATTTTTAATCCGCATATGCATTTTTTTATTCCGCATGGCCGCATATTCGGACCGCATATGCGGCCGCATGCTCAAAACCGCATGGGATGACTGCATGGCCGTTCTGAGCGCGGCTGCCGACCGCATACGCATATGCGGCCGCATTTTAAAACACTGATATGTATAGTGGATTATGAAATCTGTCTTTTTTGTTCAAGGTAGTTTAAAAGGTACAAGTTGACAAATTAGTATTTAACAGGTATAATATAACTTGTATTCTGTGTATGGGTGATAAAAAAAAGTTCCTAGCTCGTGGTTAGATTGTGATTTATCTTGTTAACAGTTTGTTTATTGTTGAACTGAGCTATTAACAAACTAGCTCGTTAGTACTTCAATCTAGCTCGTTCTAAAAAGTTAAATTTTTTTTTTTTCATAAAATAAAGTCCACTCTAAGCTTAGTGAGTCAGCTCGCCAGCTCGTTCATTGCTTGACTGAGCTATTAACGAGCTAGCTGCCCAGTTTAGCTCGTTTTAAAAAATTTATATAATTTATTTTCTTCATAAAACAAAATCCATCTAAGTTTAGTGAGCTAGCTCGGTTCAACTCACAAAATTTCAACTCGAACCTCTAATTCTAGTTTAATTCAACTCACTCGATTGCTAAACAAACTGAGCCCAACTCATTGCCACCTCTAATTCCGTGGGAAGGGATACATTGACATTCAGATTTAAGTGAAAATCATAACGATTGGCAAAATATTAAATTTAAATAAGAAATAAAATCATAGATATGATGTGTATCAAATAATGTATTATAAAAATTCTTATCTCTCTCCTTCTACAGGGTCGAATCCAGACAGCAATTCTGTTTGTCAGATCTGCTTCTAAAAGGGTCATCAGGCCAGAATTTGTTGGTATCGCACAGATTTGATCAATTATCCGGAACAGGTCCAGCACACTTATCAGGCCCATTTTACCCAACCTGCCCCATTTCAAGCCAATAATGCTCAAATTGATTCTTTCTCTTTGGGATCCGAATGGTATCTCAATTTAAGAGCCACTTATCACGTCACCAACGACTTGAACAACCTCACATCTTTCTTGCCATATGAGGGCATCGATAAGCTTCAAATTGGGAATGATGCAGGTATGCATATTAGCCAAATTGGCTCCTCTTATCTACATTTTTCGAATTATACAATCTCTTTGCATGATGTTCTATTTGTGCCTTTCTTTGCTAAAAACCTTTTGAGCCTATCCAAACTTTTGCAAGACAATACAATTTTTATTGAGTTTTACTTTAATGTTTGTCTTCTAAAGAACCGCCACACTATGGAGACCCTTTTACAAGTCAAGGTTGAAAATGGTCTCTACAATTTACCTCTCCCAATAAAGCCTAAAGCTCATTTTGTATGATGTAATTATAAAATCATAGATATGATGTGTATCAAGTACCGATAAAATCAATTTATTATTCAAAGCATTTGATAATTAATTAATTGACTTTACAAGTATAGTAAATTTGATATACAAGATACTGGCTCGCATAACTAAATATATCAACTATTTTCAATTTAGTTTATCTTCTAAACATAAGTATCAATTTTCTCCAATATCAAATCTGAAATAAATAAAAAATTAATATAAATTATGCTTCATTTATACAAAACAACAAATAATTTCTAACAATATAGATAAACTTTCAATATGGTAGATAGTTTTTATTTGTATATAAAAAAATGTTTACTTAAAAGTAAATACTTCGAAAACTTCCAAACATCTAATTATGCAATGCTATACTTTTGAAATGAATAATTAATCAACACTTTTGTGTCACAAACATATATAATCTAGCCACAATGCATAATGCATGCTCTCTTATTTTATGTGAACATCATTATTCAAACTATCATTAACTTGATATGATCTTCTCATTCACTGTGTGCTTGATAAAATTAATATGATATGATGCTGGTACGTATCATGTAAAATATCACTGCAACAATTTATTAATTTAGTCATTTAAATGTTGACGGCTATGTTAATTAGCTTTTGATTAATGGACTAACAATAAAACTTTTTTTTATCGAGTTTAGAAAAGTTATTTAGCTTTTGTTTTAGTTAACTTCACTTAAAACCAATTTTGTTGCCAATATAACTTATCCTCTTATATATCTCATGTATCCCATCATTTTAGTTACACAAGAATAGCATGAATAAATCTATAATGCTTTGCAATTGCCAGCTATCTCTGACGTACTGTTTGACATAATTGGTGTAAAATTACATCACAATTTGTCATGATAAAATACTATGTATTACCTTAGTAAGATATCTCATTTGATTAGCAAAGACGACTATATCGCATGACCGTGAATCAACTATAATAACAAATTATGGTGACCATAATGATATATATATTAACAAGAAAATAATTATAATTTTTGCTATAATTGTGTAAAAGTTTCACAATAGCACTTGATTCATGTTCCAGTCATGTTGTGTTGATGACCGGTCTGGTGATATCTGATAATAAAATTGATGGATATCAGGCCATAATAAAAAGTGTTGAAATACCTAATCTTTTGTTTATCCACTATGCTTCTATTTTTTAATAACAACAATTCTAAAATTTATTTGATTAACAACAATTCTAAAATTTATTTGATAAAACAAAACTATTAGATGTGATCAATATTTTTTTCACTACTCGAAGCGTAAAAAAATATTATTTTTCAATTTTGATTTTATATGAATTAATAAGCTGAAAAATCACCATCCAAAGTTTATCCAAATCGATCTAATCAAAACAAAATCCTAATTGGAGGTTTTATATTGACATTTAAGTTATTTTAGCACTAATAATGGAGACATATATATTGGAGGCATTTGAACTTCCCTCATCCATGATTTAATTTTATTTGACATATGTTTGTAACTAATTTTAGAAGAATGATATTTTGTTCGAACATTTGATGAAACAGAATATACAACTCATAAAAATGTCCAGAAAATAAATTTCAAATAATCATAGATAACTTATATTACAAATTAAGCACAAATATAGCAGCTCTAAGGCATCACAGGATACTGGGATTACTTGTGACATCAACTCTGAAATCTTCCTGTGGCGAAATCTTCTTCCATTTCAGCACAACCTTTTCATCTTGGCAAACCTTTTTGCTTCTATAATATTTCAGAATTTCTGCTTCTATATATATATGTTGCTATGCCTATATGGGTGCTTACAGTTTTTGCTTCTCTGGATTTACAATACTGTACCAAATTGACTACACTGTTCATTTGTCGACGACTATATATGATGAGCTCAGGCGTATAATTTTGATGTAATCATAAACGTATGTAAGTAATTTTTTTTTGGGTCATATCTAACATTAGATGATCATGGATGGAACAAAAATGGTACAAAATACTAGATTCTCGGTATAAAATATCTCCGGGATTTAGCGCCCATGATGCTTTGTGGGTCCTACGAAAATTGATAAGAACCGAATATATCCTGGCATGATAGTATAAATTCCTTTCATGATTATAGAAGCATAGTAAAATTATCAGTTGATTAATTTGTTTATTTAGGTAGAAGAGGCGTCTTGTGCACAGAAAGTCAATGTATGGGTTGTGAATATAATATATCAATGTTAGGATGGAATTTGTAAATTTTTTTTTGTTGCACCATTTTTATTTGCTTGATTGGAACTTTATTTGTATGTTAATATTGAGCTTCCTAGGTATGTTAAGTAGTATTCAAATGATCACATAAGACGCTGCTTGTATCGTAAATTTTGTTCATGTATTTTATTATAGAACATGTTGGTACTTTTTCTTCTTAACTAATAACGAGAGGGTGGTCTTTTACCTTACCGTCTATTCTTTAATTTTTTTATTGGTTTGTATGTATATAGATCAACCACTAATGTTTGGGATGAAATGAGAATAGCTGGAATAGCAAAAACAATTAGGATTAAGGTTATTTTCAATTTGTTATATATTCACATTTGGTTAGCTAGCAAAAGTTATAGTTAAAATTAAACTTAAAATAGCTTGTTATTCCTTATTTCTATAAAAATGTTGAACTAGTGTTATTCTAAAAAGATGGAATTAGTCTACTATTCTAGCTATTTTAACTTCACATCCAAACATAGATAGTTAAAAGTATATAACAACAGTACGCGATGTGAGTTGTTCAGATTTATTGGTGCATTGGATTTAAATCGGATCGCTAAGATTGAGTGTTGTATCGATGATAGCTGTTGCCACTGTTTAATTCCGTGTCTTCCCTTTTTCACTAAAATCTCTTGATAATAAATGCATTTCATGTTTTGTCAATGAATGTTTACCGCATTTGGCTTGGAGATAATAGGATTCCCCACCATACAGTACTCTCCGTAGGCCGTAGCTTTCTATTACTCTACGAGTTATATGTATTCATAATGACAAAAGGTGACAATACTTTCAGAAATGAAAGTTTTCTTATTGATATGTTATGTCTTATTAAAATTATTTGTCATCAGCCAACTACCGATAAATTTAAATTATTATTCCAAATTATTTTATGATTAATTAATTGATTTTTCAATCATACTAAATTTGATATACAAGATATATTCAATTATTTAGACCATTTAACCAATGCTCCGTTTCTAAATGTATTAAATTCCAATACCATTAAAGTCGGGTCTCATATCTAAATGTATCAAGTTAGTTTAGATATTAACTTCAAAATTGATTGAATAGATTTCAAACGACTAATTCAAACCGTTCAAACTAATTTACTTTATAAGTGATGCGTTTACATGCAAACTTTTTATATTGTGAGATTATTTTAGTATCAAATCAAGCTTTAAAAAAAAAAAAGTTCTGCTGTCTAAATTCTCTAATGGAAAAAACGAATAATTGAAGTCTCATTGCCAACTCATTTGGATCAGAGCAGATGGTCTATTCAGGGGCAGAAACTATTTGGATCAGAGAAGTGGGCCTATATATTCACTCGCGTACTAATGGGCGGGCCTTCGGTTGAGACCCAGCCCGGTTCAGGAATTTGAATAGGATGTCCAAACCGAACTCAACCCAATCCTGTCCGAAGTTCGCTCAGCTTGATTGTATTTGGGCTCATAAATCTCTGAATTGTTAAATTGGTGACCAATAATAAAGAAGTGACGCGGAAAATACTAGCTATAATAGGACAAATACCAATAATCTCTGAATATTTATACTTTTATTATTATAAATTAAAACTTTAAAAGTTAATTATTTGCTTGAAAAATATACAACTTGAATTTCTTCTATCATCATGCAGAAAAGAAAACCGTAAGCATTTTGCATACAATGAAACATATATGATCTATATTGTTTTACATTATTATTCCGAGCTTACAAAAAATACACACATCAATAATTTTTTAATATTGATTTTTTAAATTATTAATTCATATAAAATCAAAAGTATAAAGATGATAATTTCTTATGTTCATGTAAAGAAAATAATATAGATCAGACTTAATAATTTTATTTTAACATTTAAATTTTAGAATTTTTATTATCAGAAAATAAAAAAAATAAAAAATATATATGATTAATGCACAACAAATAAAAATATATGAACCGTACTCTATATATATATACAGATATACAGATGCACATTGTGAATATGACGAATTTCTCGGACAAATGCACATTAATCTCCTGCATATTTAAGCCAATGTTGATATACATATAAAGTGAGAGAAATGAGAGAATTTTACACGGGTCTCTATATCCAAATTGGTGAACACAAGAAGTCCATTACGCAACTTGTTCATATATCGCACACAAAACTAATTAAACTTGTGTCAGTGTCACTATCGAAACTTTCAGATCAGACAGATCAAATATCTCTTGTTTCCACAAAAACCTTACACACACTTGCACTATAAAATCAGACCAAAATCTCAGAATCCAAAATACCTAAGAAGCTATGACTACCCTGTTATCTGCATTGTCCCAGTATCTCCATGAATTTTCTTCTCTGTCAATCACTCATTACCTTCTCGTTCTAGCCATCCCCATACTTCTCCTCATCTACACTCAAGCAAGACCTTCAAACCCTAATCACAGCCTCCCCCCATCCCCACCATGGTTACCCCTGCTCGGGCACCTACACCGCATTGGCAACCTCCCGCACCGCTCCTTGCACAATCTCTCCTCTCGTTATGGCCCCATTATGTATCTTCATCTCGGCAGCGTGCCCACTGTCGTTCTCTCCTCTGCTGATGCCGTTGAAAAGTCGGTTCGTTTGCATGACATGGCACTTTCGAGCCGGCCACACTTGGCTGGGGCGGATATTCTGATGTATGGCTCTAGTGATGTTGCATTTTCGCCTTACGGGGAATATTGGCGTCAGGCACGTCGTATATGTGTGTTGAATCTTCTCAGCAACAAAAGAGTTCAATCGTTTGGGTTTATACGCCAACAGGAAGTGTCGTTGCTGATTGACAAAATTCGATTGATTTCTTCTAACGGCAGCGGATGCGGTTCTGTTGTTAACTTGAGTCAAATGCTCGATAAACTTACCTATGACATAATTTCAAGGTAAACTGTACTTTTTCAATAATCCAAAAAGATAATTCTAGCGTAAATTCATTTTGTACAGTACATATATTTAATATTTAAAAAAAATATTGTTCAAATAACAAAACAAATATAGATGTGTTATATTAAATAGCATGTGCAGAAAATTTGGATCGCTTCAAAAGATCAAGGTTCTAAATAGCAATTATTGCGTCATTGTTTTTAAAATCCGAAAAAGTTATTGGATAGCTATACCTATTTAGAATTATGATAAAAGAAAAACGGTTCATAGCACTATAGTTTTCTGGTCTGAAAAAACTATTGCGCACCAATAAGTGGCTATTTAGAACCCTGCAAAAGACATATAATCTTTGATTAAACAATTTAAATTTTTAACAGCCGAGTTATAATAACTTTGTAATGAATCAAATTTTAAATTAACTCAAACTTTATACAGAGCAACACTCGGACATAAGTTTTCAGACAAGGGGTGGGATAAAACCCACGGCCTTCTAAAGCAACTCAGTGCGCATCTCGGGACGACTCTAGTTGGAGAGAATGTGCCATGTTTGGCTTGGTTAGATTGGTTACTAGGATCGAAGAAGCGGATGAGAAAGACTGCTGAAGGGCTAGACAGTTTTCTTGAAAACACAATAGACGAGAATATGAAAGCAAAAGGAGATGATTTCAGAGATGGCAAGGATGGCGATCGGATGGAAGGAAGCAATTTGGTTGATGTTTTGCTGAATGTTCAAGAGAATTATGAAGAGATTGGAATCTCCCTGAGCAGGAATAATATTAAAGCTATCATTCTGGTATATGTTCTCTCTTTTACAGCAATATTATACCACTTATTGCTATCAAAATCGAGTGAAGTAATGAGATATAATTCATTTCTCCTTAAGTATAGATTAACTCACAGTATCAGGCTCGTCTTGTTTACTGATGCTAACTTGCTTAATTTCCACACCTTAATTTTAATTAATATATACAACCCATGGGCACCATATACAAAACACCCTATTAATTGAAGTAATGAGATAGATTAGTCCTGGGTAGGTCATGGATTTTCCCCATTGGCACAATTAAGAATTTGTCGATTGTAAGACCATATATCTTGATTAATTCTTTTAGTATCAATCGTCATTCTTTATGAATTTTTTTTATTTGAACTCTGAAAGTAATACCTTAAATATATTGTACCATTTTTAGTCATGACGGTAAGAAAAAGAAACATGATAATCCATTCTCAACTAAAATTTTGAGATGGTTCAATTCTGGCAGGATATGTTTTTAGCTGGCACAGATACAGGGTCTACAACACTTGATTGGACAATGACTGAACTAATGAAGAACCCAAAGGAAATGAAAAATGTTCAAGATGAAATAAGAAGTGTGATCGGCGCGAATGGAAGGTTGACTGAAGAAACAATAGAAAAAATGACATACCTAAATGCTGCTATCAAAGAGTCCTTTAGATTGCACCCTCCAGCTCCCTTACTCGTCCAAAGGGAGTCGACTAAAGATATTAACTTATTAGGTTATCGTATTCCTGCAAAGACCCGATTCATCATCAATGCATGGGCAATTGGGCGGGACCCAAACACCTGGGAGAGAGCAGATGAGTTCATGCCAGAGAGATTCTTAGGAAGTAATGTTGATTACAATGGCCAGCATTTTGGATTGATTCCATTTGGAACAGGAAGAAGAGCTTGCCCGGGAATCAGCTTCGCTATGGCAACCGTCAGTTTCGTTCTTGCCAGCTTATTGTACCACTTTGACTGGGATCTGCCTAATGGGACAAAAGGGAAGCCGTTTGATATGTCTGAAATTAGCGGGCTTACAGTACATAGAAAATTGGATCTGATTCTGGAGGCAAGACCTTATAAATTTTAAGCATAAATAAAAAAGTTGTAAATTTTCTATTTTCAGTTCTTTGGAAAATAGAAAATCTATTTTAGTTGTTAATTTTAAGTATAAATTTGCATACATAATTTCTACTTTCTGTTGTACCATGAATAAAACAATTTGAAATGTGATAATAGTTCTTATTGCATCTTTATCTATTTTGGGGAGATAAGTGACAAGTAATTTCCTTATTCTGTGAGTCCAATTTTCTATTTTCCAGTCAGTGTTTGCTCACCAAGTAATTGTACTGATAAATATTGTTCTTCTATGCCAGCATCCATGTAGCTCTATTCAAATCTCAATTATTTGTTTTTTTTTCTTGTGTTTAGTTGCTCAACCAAGTGTATTTTTAATACCTCAATGGAGGCTTAAATTAAAAAATGGCTGAATCATTAGTATAACGATTAGTTGCAAATAATTCTCAGTATTTACTGTGTTCGCAAATAACATCAAACACATGTTATATTTGCACTGACCTCTCACTACTAGAATTCGGATTTATTTCATTGGCAAAAAATGAGTTTTTTTTCATAAACTTACCCTTGCAACAGGCCAGGAAAAAAAAATCATTTCTATACGCCTACCATGCAAATACTACCGTTGCTACCATGCTCGTTGGAAATATACTAAGTCTCTGACTTGTCCATGAACTTATCCTTGAAAATACTTTCTCTGACGTTTTCCATGAGACTGCGTGTGAAAATATTTTCAAAGAATTAGCACCCATCAGGAGTATTTACAGGGATATCAAGTGTGGGCCCCATCTGAATATGCAAGGCTAACTAACGTGGTCCCATCTAATTATTTGTAAGATTAATAAACATGAGCCTCACATGATTATTTCCATGGGTCATTATTTCCAAGGATATTATTGGTATTTTCTGCAAGGCTAACTAACGTGGTCCCATCTAATTATTTGTAAGATTAATAAACATGAGCCTCACATGATTGTTTCCATGGGTCATTATTTCCAAGGATATTATTGGTATTTTCTGCAAGGCTAACTAACGTGGTCCCATCTAATTATTTGTAAGATTAATAAACATGAGCCTCACATGATTATTTCCATGGGTCATTATTTCCAAGGATATTATTGGTATTTTCTGCATCCTATGAAGTTTGTAATATTTGCATTGATACACACTCATGCAAACGTATCATATTAATTAGATTAAAATGATGAATCTAAACCGTTGAAATCCATCAACCTTACGAGAGATTTTTGAGACATATTTTACTTCATGCTTATATTTTGTGATTTTAAAGTTCAAAATATAGATCTAAACCGTTCATCTTGTTCTCCATATTGAAATGTGCTTGGAGACCAAATTTTACATTTTTTGGAATTTTTTTTACTATTTATTAAGCAATTTTGAATGTGGCTGATCTGATGGTCCAGAAAATTTTATTGTTTTTTACTGTTCACAACAAAACAGCAATTTTAAAAAATGCTTAATAAATAGTAAAAAAATTCCAAAAAATGTAAAATTTGGTCTCCAAGCACATTTCAATACAGATTAAACATCTAACGGTTCAGATCGATCGTTTGGACTTTCAAAATAAAAATACGGCGTGAAGTAGAAACACGTTTTACTTCGCAACTCACCGTAGCCCATCTATATATATATAAATAATAATAATAGATAATATATAAACATATATAGGTACAAGATTTAAAAATCAACCTATTTGAATTTTAAAAATTATAAATAAATACTCAGAATACTCGTACAAATTTATAATAATATTTTTAAATCCTGATTTGAATTCTATACGGCATTACGAGCCTTACAAACAAATAATAATGAAATTAGAAGTTCTAAGATTTGTGAACTCTTGATCCAAACCCTTTAACACGAATCTTGATGAAAAGGGGGTTATTAAACCCCTCCCTCTTTTCTCCTTCTCTCTCTGTCCTTGGGACCCCGCCTCTTTGAACCCCTCTTTCTATCTTTTGGCGCTGCGACAAAGAAACCCGTCTAGGGTTTTTTGTTGGGTCGCTTCCTGTCGCGTCGGTTTCTCACCTACGCTCGTCCTTTGCCTCGTGGGTGCGATGACTCTAGTTGCATGGCTGTCAGGCGCTCTGACGCCTTTGACCCGCTCCTTTGTCTCTATGCTGTGCTTTATTGGGTTATATATATCTCTCCCTCTCTCTTGTTGGGTTTTGTTGTTATATTTCGCTCATGTGTTGATGCTAGTCTCTCTATTCCTCCTTTTTTTGGTGATTACTATGATCTCTCAAAACCCTAAGGTTTTGGGGTTTTGGTTCTGTGACTTGTCTGTTGCCTTGCTTGTTGATCTTGGTGTTTGCTTATTGATTCTAGTGCTTTCATTTTAAGACAGCTGATAATGTCGAAACATATAGCGAAAATCACTACTTTTTAGTATGGAAAATGGTGGAAATGCGTATGCAAAGTACCCATTTTTTGGAATTATTCACATCAAAATATGGCAACACATAGAGTATGCAAACACCTCACACGAAGTGCACAACATGCAACATGGCAAAATTCACTGAAATTCAGCTAAGTACAGAGCCTTACGGCCTTGACTATACTGCAGGGGCAAACATATTGAATCCGTGGACTGTCTAGTTTGAATTAAATCTCAACTGTTTGACAGCAACCTTCTAGAAGGACGAATTTCCAGATGTGGCAGGCTTTGCTATGCTTTGAAGTCTATTTTTACAACTCTATTTTGGGAGGAATCCATGTTTAGATCCTCTAAATATGGCATGAATACTATATTTGGCGCCCATGTTCTCCCATGCTCTCTTTGACTCCACACGTCCTAGGAAGACTATATAAACCCCCTTGTAATAGGAATTGGTGTGCATATTTTAATTGTGTTAGTCCATAGTTTAGAGCAAGAATATTGTGTGTAATTTCTGGAGTCGGGAGAAGAAGAGGCGCTCGAAGTCCAAGGCGAAAGAAGAAGGAGTTATCCAAGGAAGATGTGTTCTAGGTTCTAGGTTATGTCTTTCTTTTATTACTTCTTTTATTTTGTCATGGCTTTGAGTAGCTAAGTTTCTCCTCTCTAGGGATGGATGTAATGAATTCTAATTACTCTTTACTATAATATTTATTCTTTTATGTCTATTTGAGATTTCGTTATACTTAGAATGTTATCGAAATATGTCATTGCATACATAGTTTTGTCTACAGATGGTCCAGTGTCCTCCACATACCAATAGGTGTTAAGTCATTGTACCTCGGTGTGAGAGGGGATACAAGTAAGTACTATAAACACTTCGGCTAACGTGGCCTGGCCGCGGTTCAAAGGCTAAGGTTCGAACCCAGTTGGCTCCCTTGGCATGATATAGATTAGATAGCATTTCGAGGTTTAATTAGGAATTTATTTATTATTTGTAATCCACATGCTATGAGGTTGCATAGTCGTTGTGTCCTTATGTGATTAGCACTTGTGTGACAAACATGTAAGTACTAGCACCTAAGTTAACATGGCATTGGGTCATTATTTATGATAAATAGGGGTTAGGGTTATTACTTAGCGAGTAATAGGGGAATATAATTAATTAGATTCGTGTGAATGGTTTAATTATATTATATCCTGTGATAATCTGAATTGTTCCCCTCAAGCCGACCTTAAATTCGGAGAATCTTGCAAATACACATAGAATCGAACCCAAGTAATTCGTGGGGAATAATAGTATCGGTATGCGGCTCTGCTCTGCGGGGTGATCTATATAGCATACGGTAGTGACAGAAGGCCATAGGCGAGGCCGTATGCGGTAGTGACAGTGCCATATACGGGTAGACACGAGTACCATAAATATTGTATTGAGTTAATTAGAAGAAATTCATCCAATTCCCTAGAGGCTCCATAAACTTGATTTACAGCAATTAGCATCACCACCTATCAATTTGCTAGAGTAAATTGTAAAATCACCCTGTACCTTTATTAATTATTTTATTTTATTCAGTATACACGTTGCCCAATTAAACCCGAAGAACCTATACTAGTGTTATTGTTGTTAAAGTACTAAGATCTATCCCTGTGGATCGACACCCGACACTTTTACACGGTAAGATTATACACTTCTAATCCGAAAGAGTAGCATTAGGATAACTAAGTATATATTTATATATACTAAAAGTTAGTAGTACTCATTTAGAGTCATCAATGGCCGAGAAGCAAGACTTTAGACTTGATACCAGCCTCCTAGTCAAGCTCCTCTCCGTGACTTTTTCTATTCGGGTTAGTAAGCACCTTAGAAAATCAAGTAGTTCGTTTGATTTTTTATATCTCCCTTTTGCTCGGGTTGTTGCTTTTCCCGGTAAAAGGTGCTTCCTTGCTGCCTTGGTCTGGTTCTGTTGGTGTTGCTTTGTTTATCTTGTTGCCCTGTTATCTTGAGGGTATTATGCTTCCTTGTCTAGGGTTATTTTGCCTTGTCTGTCTTGACTTCCTTGCTACCTTGTTGGCCGTCGACTTGTTTATGTTCTGTGATTTATGTTATGGCTGTTGTGTGAATGGAGGTGCTGGTACCAGTGGTATCAGTCCAGTGATGTCACTGGTGCTGTGTGATTTTTGTTGTACCAGTCCTTGAACTGACAGGGACCAAATTGAGAAAGTTTGAAAGTTTTGGGTTAAATGTATAAAAAATAGACCCTTGGTACTATTTTTTTTTTGAGGTAGAAACAGGGGAGTCAGGCTCCCATATTTCATTGATTTTAACACCAGAGGTGTAGATTACAAAGTTATGTACAAAAAATTTTTACAAAAATTTAAATGGAGAACTCAGTAGAAGGAAATAAAACAAAACAAAAAACAAAAGAAATATAAGGCAGGGAGTCTATCCTTCCTCATACTGCAATTCCACATTTCCATTAAACCAGAGCTGTTCTTCTTGCACAATTTCCGCTGCCAACTGCATTGGTGTTTTCTCCTTTTCCTGAAATACCCTTTGACATCGCTCCTTCCATATTGCAAATATCATTGTTATTTGCATCTGCTTTACCTGCATACTCGTTGAGTACAACAGTGTATGTTTATATCTCCCTTGTACAAAGCTCTGAGAACGGGCAAGATAGGATTTTCTTTGCCGCAGCTGTAATCTAACTCCATGTGTATATATGCAATTTCCAAATATGTGGCTAACAGATTCGGACTGTGCCTTGCACAGACTGCATCTATTGACCAATTCCCAACCTCTCTTGACCAGATTATCTATTATTAGAATTTTATTATTAAGCATCAGCCATCCAAACACCATAACCCGCATCGGTGCCCTAAGTTTCCAAATTTTTGAGATACTGCTTACTACATGTGGTCCTTCCTCATACATCTTGTAAAAGGATTTTACAGTATATTTTCCATCCTTTGACCATTTCCACCATGGTTGATCATGCTGCCTTTCATTTGTCCGTACCGGTATCTCTTCCAATTCGGCCATGAGCGTCATGTACTCATCTACTGCCAAACTAGATGATTGAGGAGGCATGGAAATTTGCCATTGACCAGTGCAAGTAACTCCCTGAACTGTTACATCCTGGTTCTCTACATATGTGTATAAGGTCGGGTATCTCTCCATTATTGGCCCTTGCAACCATAAGTCCTTCCAAAACTTTATGTGTGCTCCAGACCCCCTTTGAAAATTTACCGACATGATAAAAAATCGGTGAATTGATTCTAGCTTGACCCAAAATGCATCCTCTGTTACATACCTCTCCCATGGTATGATAGCTAGTGAACTGTACCGCATGAGTTGCATCCACAATGGCCTATCTGTACCAATCCATTGCCACATCATTTTTGCGATCAATGCCTTGTTTAATGTGAACAAATTTTTTATTCCAAGACCTCCCAACTCTTTTGATTTTGTAACCAGGTCCCATGACGCTAAGCTCATATACTTTGCATTTTGGTCCTTATGTCCATGCCACAAGAATTTTCTTTTTACCTTATCTATACTTCTGATCACCCATTTTGGTAAAAGGAAAGTTTGCATCATATAGATTGGCATTGCCGTTAGGGTTGCATTTATCAGTGTTACTCTCCCTCCAATAGAGAGCATTGGTGCCTTCCACAAAGCCAACTTCTTTGTTATTTTTTGTAACAGTGGTTCAAATTGGGCCTTGGTTAACTTCTTATTTGATAAAGGCATCCCTAGGTACTGAATCGGAAATTTTGTTGCTTTGCACTGCATGATTTGGGCCATGCTCTGGGTTTGTTCCATCTGAACCGAAGTCATGAGAAATTCTGACTTATGTAGATTGACTTTAAGTCCGGACAGGTCATGGAATATCACAAGTATCAACTTCAAGAACTGCATTTGCTGGGCTGTCGGTTTGATCAAAAATAGTGTATCATCTGCGAACAAAAGGCATGTTTGACATCCTTGAAACGGTTGTTGAAGAAGATTTGCTCTGTTCAACTTGACAGTCCAAGCCGAGAGAAAATCCATTGCTAAAATAAAGAGGTAGGGTGACAGCGGGTCACCCTGTCGGAGACCTCTTCTTATATTTATCCTTTTACCAGCCACTGAATTTAGAAGTACCTTTGATGTCCCTTTTAGCACTGCATTTTCTACCCATTTTATCCATACTGCAAGAAAACCTCTGGCATTCATGATCTGTGTAAGAAAATCCCAAGACAGGGTATCAAAAGCTTTGAAGATATCTGCCTTAAATAACCCTATCTTCTCCTTTTGCTTAGTTGCCAAAGTAACCACTTGTTGTGCATACATAAAGCCCTCATTGATACTCCTTCCTTGTATGAATCCCGTCTGATTTGGTGCCACTAATTCACTCATAATAGGACGAAGCCTGTTAGCCATGATTTTAGAGAACAGTTTTTGAACCGAATGGATTAGACTGATAGGTCTAAAGTCATTCGTTGTTTTCTGTCCATCCTTCTTGGGTATAAAGGCTAAATATGAGTCATTTAGTGGTGCTAGTGTTTTGTTGGGATTTTGCATTATATCCGAAAAAACTTGCAACAAATCTGGCATGATAATTTGCTGAAAAGTTTTATAAAATTCAGCTGTGTACCCATCCGGCCCTGGGGCCTTGTTCATAGGCAGGCCTTGAATTGTATCTCTTAATTCCTGTGTTGTAATTGCTTGAGTCAGCTGTTGCATCCCTTCAATTTGAGGTGTATACAATGCCCCGAATTCAAAATTCAAGGTATTGTTGTGAGGTGTCCCTATTAGCTGCACAAAATGGTTAAAGAAAGCTCTCGATTTTTGCTTATGTTCTGTTACCATAGTATCTCCCTCTTTTATCTGATCAATCTAGTTTTTTCTCTTTCTCACAATTGCTAGCTGATGGAAGTAAGCCGTGTTCCTATCCCCCTTTTTGATCCAACTATTCTTTGCTCTCTGATACCATTTATCTTCCAACTGTACTCCTATCTCCTTTTGTCTTTCTTTGATCAGGTACTATTAAATAGAAGTGAGGGTCTTCTATGCATAAATGAGACCCTTGTGAAAATTAGTATTAAGTAGGGTCTATTTTGGAAATGTGCAGAGATTTACACTTGGACCCTTGTAAAATGAATAATTAAGAAGGTGTTTTGGGCCTTTGGTTTTTGCTGGACCGAAATCAATTTATTAATAAATTGAGGAGGGTTTGGGCTTTCTTTATGGGCCTATGCAAAAATTAAATAAAAAGAAATAAAAGTGGGCTTTGGATTGAAATAAAATTATGGTATTTGGTTTTCCAAAAAGCGTAATTTGTCGGATTAAAAAAGGTGGCTTTAAAAGTTTAAGTTTTATAAGGAATCAAATTAAAATCGAATGCTTACGTAAACTTAAACTAGTTCGAGAAATGATTATACCGTTCAGGGTAACTTGATACCTCGATGATAGCTCATAACATAATTTGAGCAGATACCGACCCGACATTGGACACGATATGATCCCGAAACAAACATTAAATAAAACACCCAACACATTATAAAATAAAAGTTATAAATAACAAATTTAAAAGTTTATAACATTTATGCATTTTTGAACTTATATGAAAACACATTGCTAATTAATAAAGGATAATTAATAAGCAACGAAAAATATTTATTTTTGACTTAGATTTGAAACAACTAATTACACGTAGATTTAGAATAGTTATAAAATAACAAATTGCTCAACTTAGAAATAATTAAAAAAAAAACGTAAAATAGATAAACATTTATTTTCTAATTTTATATAAAAACAATTACGCATCTAAAATTTTAAAATAACTAAGAACATATTAAATCAAATATTAGTTTAGTAATAATTACATAATTTATACATTTTTATAGCAAATAGTAATATTAGGGATTTTTAATAATAAATTAACTTTCAAAACCGCATTTCAACCGATTAAAATAATTATAGTTAAGTTAAAATAAATAAAAGACATAAGTAGTTAGAATATATTAAATAGATAAGACACGTTTAAAATTATCGTAGCTCGCGAATAATTATTTTTACGAATAATTCGACATTAGAATTTTTACAAGCAATTTATCTTCAAATTAAATTATGAAAACTATAAATTAGTTTAGAATAAAGATTGATTAATATAGATCAAAGTGAATGATCAATATCTGACGAATTTATAAATTAAGATTAATGCTAAGCTCGATGACATGAAAGTAAATAATTAATATCTGACTAACCGGTTCAGTCAGACTGACTGAATCAGTAATTTTTATAAAACCGAAATAATAAAAAATTTGACTTACACATTAATTGGAGAGAGGGTTAGTATGATTTAGTGTAGATTTTAATTAGCTTAAAATTACATAATTTCAAATCAGCAAATTCCGTACGAGTTTGATCCATGGATTGATCTGGCTAACACGCAGTTTGAAGCATATGCAGATCCCGCTGATTTCGCTGAGGGTTATCCGTCACTTCTTCAGTCATTCAGGTGTGGGATATCTGAATTATTTTCTTTCGTGGGCGTACTCTTACCAAGTTGATCCATCTGACTTGACATCCTCACTTTATATTTTAAGTAGATGCATTAAAACTATAGAGCATGTTTATTCTTTCTCCACTGTAGGTAGAATTGCATAAACCCTGAAAAACCCGAATTTATTGTATTTTAGGAGTAGAGTAAATTAAATAATATTATATATATATATATATATATATATAAATATAGAGGTAGGCTAATATACAATTGATTGTTCCTGAGGTCCCGTACAACCAAGTTATTTTCTGATTTTTAAAGTCCAAATGGTCGATCCAAACCGTTCATCTTGTTCTCCATATTAATATGTGTTTGAAGACCAAATTTTACATTTTTCTGAATTTTTTTACTATTTATTAAGCCACTTTGAAAACCGCTGATCCAACGGTGGCTTAACAAAACAGTAAAACCAGAAGCTACCGTTGGACCAGCGATTTTCAAAGTGGCTTAATAAATAGTAAAAAAATTCAAAAAAATGTAAAATTTGGTCTCCAAGCACATATTAATATGGAGAACAAGATGAACGGTTCGGATCGATCATTTGGACTTTAAAAATCGAAAAATGACTTGGTTGTACGGGACCTCAGGAACAATCGATTGTATATTAGCCTACCTCTATATATATATATATATATATATTATTAGAATATTAGGTTATTAGTTTGTCTTCTTCTCGTAGAAGACTATATTATTATTTTTCGTGCATATGCGTGCATTGGTGAGAGCTGAGTAGAGGCCGAGTGACTTTGTTCCGTCTTGTGGTATGGGACATGGGACGGCCCGACAGCCATTGAGCCGAGGCGTCACTTGATTTCTCGGATGGCCTTCTAGGACTTATATTATATGTATAAACTTTTATTATATATCCTTTTTATCATTTTACCATTTTACGTGCGCAGTTTCGATCTCGAGTTCTGTGGCGCGGGACGATTCAGGATGCTTTCCCCACCCACATCTAGGAGCTACATGCCTAGAACAGGTTACCCCATCACGGTTCCGATCTCAAGTTCCGTGGTGGCATGTTTTTACTTGAGACTGCACAGTTCCGATCTTGAGTTCTATGTAGGTCTATTTTACGCTACCGTATAGTTTCGATCTCGAGTTTCATGGAGAATTTGTCTACACGGTTTCGATCGCAAGTTCTGTGGTAGAGTGATTGCACAGTTTCGTTCTCGAGTTCTGTGGCACTGGTTACTATTGCTCGTGAGTCTGGCCAGACGAATGGAGTTCTCTCCTGCTCATGAGGGATGAGATTTCTCCTATTTTATATATTTTGTTGATGAATCGTTTAGGCGAGATGACACACCGAATTATGATATACCCATCGGCTAGTGTGCTTATAACTTGTGGGCAATGCTCGATGTCATTAGGCAACGTGTATCATTGCACCTATGATCGCAGTCCTTGGATTATATTATTTTGATCTTTTGATCCTATTGGCACGGCACGGGGTGATTTACTAAATCTGTATTATTATTATTATTATTATTATTATTATTATTTTTTTATTATTATTATTAATTATTATTATTATTATTATTATTATTATTATTATTATTATTATTATTATTATTATTATTATTATTATTATTATTATATTTGTTCACACAGTGCTTTGGTATTGGACTCCAACTTGATTATTATCCGCTATTGTATTTTATTTTGGGGTTTATTTCGCATGTTGGCATAGTAGATTAATTGCATCATGCCATCATTTAAAAGTGTTTTCTTTCTATTATATATTGAGATAGATTAACACATGTGCATATTTGATTACTGGCATAACTGTACGCAATTTTATAAATAAAAGTGCTTTGACCATAGAGGATCCTTGAGGAGATAATTCAAAGTGACAAACTGGGCGATAAGTTGCTCACCCACAAGTTGTTTCATGAATTTTAGGTACAGTATCTGGCGATCCGCAGCAGGAGTTGTCAGGAGCTGTCCTCGATGGCCACGCCGCTTGACTTAGCTAGGGTTAGGCTTTTGATTAGATTAGGTTTACGAGTCCCGTATTTCTTGTGTTATATATACGGGCTCGATAGATCATGTATCCCCTTTCATTAGATGATGTTATTTTGGTTCTGAGACGGATCATATTGTATGATATGTATGTTTATTTATTTGCTATGTGACTGACATTTGATACTTTATATTATTATGCTTTCGCTGATGTTTGAATTATTATTTTGTTTATCTTAGCTTTGCATGCTTAATGAGTAATTAAGCACGAGGCGAGGTTGATCATATCTTAATTTATAATTCCTAGTTTAGTTTGGGTGTGACAAATAATATATACAAAAAAAAAAGTTCAAGAGTGATTCTTAAATTTGTGAAACTAGAATTAAGAACAATTATTTATTTCTTACCAATAGACAATATTCCAAATTATAAACGATAATTATGTCTGCAAAAAATCTACTACATATTAATGGTTAACAAAGAAACACATTACATATTATGATACATAATCTGAGGATGATATAATGCCAAAATCTAGGCCTCTGACAGCTTACAATCACGTGAAACATGCCATCCAAATAACATGAATTTCAAAATAGCATGTCAAATAACTTACAATCATGTCATGTCATCCAAATACTACATAAATTTCAAACTAACTTACAATCATGTCATGTCATTCAAATTTTACAAGAATTTCAAAATAACTTACATCATGTCATGTCATTCAAATTTTACATGAATTTCAAAATAACTTACAATACAATCATGTAGTGGGGATCGAATCTTGGGGGCAGGAATTTCCTGCCCCAGAGTCATTGTTAGTGGGCCCTCTAAACTCTAAATCCGGGCCCCACCCACCCTAAATCCGACTCCACCCCACAGTGACTGAGGGTCCTGCACCCCGGGGGGCAGGTGATCTGCTCCCCATGTAGTATCATGTAGGGTGTAAACGGAGCCGGATTATTCGGCGGATATCCCGCTCCGAATCTGTTTATTATCCGTATCTGAATTAAACCCACCCTAAATCCGACCCCACCCCACAGTGACTGAGGGTCCTGCACCCCGGGGGGCAGGTGATCTGCTCCCCATGTAGTGTCATGTAGGGTGTAAACGGAGCCGGATTATTCGGCGGATATCCGCTCCGAATCTGTTTATTATCCGTATCTGAATTAAACGGGAATTAAACGGAGCGGGATTATTCGCGGATACGGATCCGGATATATACTAAATTAGAGGAATGGATCTAGATACGGATTCGGGTAAATTTTGCGGGTGCTAAACGGAGCAAATATCCGAATACATTCGGATTGAAGTTTAACGGATCCTCGGTCAGCCACTCCGTAAACCTCTTTGCAAAGTGTTGAGCGGAAGTGGTTATATATTACTTTCTTTTTTCTCACCATCTGTAGTGGGATTAAAAATCAAAACCAATCCGGACAAACAATGCGACAAACAGCTTTGAAGCACATTAATTAAAAGCTTGGCTAGCTAGCACCGGGCAGCAACATACCTTCTGAAATTTGTTCCCTTACCTATTCCTCTTGTTTATAGTCTTCTCCATTTCCATATTCAAGGACACCTTCATTTTTTTTTTCTATTCTTTGATTTGTTTTTCTTACTTTTTTTAATTAGTATTTGTATATTAAAGTTCATATGACTCAATTATCCGATAAGTATTCGTTTTGTATCTGTATTCGAACTCGTATTCATGAATTATCCGCTCTGTATCTGTATCCGTTTAAGATGGATTTAGTTTCGAATTTTGATATCTGTTTACTATCCGTATCCGTATTCGTATCAGCTCATTGAAATGTAGATGTGGATATGGTATTAGCATTATTCGCTCCAAATCCGCTCTGTTTTCACCCCTAATGTCATGTCACCCAAATACTACATGAATTTGAAAATAACATGTCAAATAACTTACAATCATGTCATGTCATCCAAATAGCTAGTGCTAATAATTACAACCAACTCCACAATAGTTCATGAAATTATTAGACGCCACAATAGTCACAACTCACAACCAATCCCAAATACTACATGAATTTCAAAATAACATGTCAAATAACTTACAATCATGTAATGTCATCCAAATAGTGCAAATAGCAACAACTTTCTTCTTAGATATATTGTATCTATCTTCATCTAGAAATCTACTAGCAACAACTTTCTTCTTAGATATACCGTCTCCTTGAGCTGCTAGTAGAGACCACAAGCGGAATCAAGTTTAATATTGTGCAAATAGCATTTATAATTATAGACATATGAGATGAGTTGTCTAGTTCACAAAAAGATGCAAATTAAGGTGCAAATAGCATTTTTAAGCACTCTGTCCTTTTGTTGTGCATTTGGTATTAAATCTGACAGCATGGTACCTAAAACTTATATGATGCACAAATATTGAAATTTGTTTCAAGTAATTGAAACATTACGGTAAACAATCAAGTCAGATTAAATATGTACCTTGAAATTAGCAACATCCTAAAAAATTCTAACACCTAAATATCAAAGAAATTTATTAAACTAACACTACAACAAAGTATACACTTTTTGCGAGGGAAAAAAACACATTTATAACGGTAGTCCGTCGCAAAAAAGTCACTTTTTTATCCTCGTAAAAAGTGTCTCATTCTTGTTGTTGTAATAACATCATTTCTCACACTCTCTTACAATTTATAAACTAATTAAAAAATTTCTAATATATTTGATGGGATTAAAATAAGAAAGTAATACTCTAAAGCTTGGAAAAGAAGTTTCAGTTCACATAGAGAGAGACATACTTTCTAGATGCACAATGTGAATATGAGAATAATTTCTCAGAAAAAATGCACATTAATCTCCTGCCAATGTCGATATAGTGACAACGAAGAGAATTTTACGCGCCATCTCTATCCAAATTGGTCAAAACAACACTCCATCATGTAATAAGTTCATATATGAGACACAAAACAAATTAAACTCGTGTGTTATTGTTAACTTAAGCTAGCCGAATGCTCATTAAACTTACCAATGATCGAGCAATGACATAGTTTGCAGGTAGACTGCACTTTTTAAAAATCTGAAGTATAATCCTAGTGTAAATTGAATTTTTACAGTCCATATATTTGATATGTTAAAAATGTTGTTATAAAAAGAAAAACATAAAAAATTGTAGATGTGATATAGCAAGTGAAAAAAAATTGAGTAGATTTAAAAATTATTTAATCAAATAATTAAAAAAAAATTAACGGCGGAATTTTAATAACTTAATAAGGAATTAAATTTCAAATTGATTCAACTTTTATACAGAGCATCTTGGGAGATGTTTCATGTTTGGGTTAATTGGTTGGACTGGTCAAGAAATACTGCTGAAGGGCTAGACAGTTTTCTTGAAAACACAATAGAGAGCATATAAAAACAAAAAAGATTATTTTGATCATCGTTCTCTTTTCTTATTAGGTTATCGTATTCCTGCAAAGACCGGCCAGTTCATTATCAATGCATGGGCAATCGGGCGGGGCCCAAACACCTGGGAGAGGGCAGATGAGTTCATGCCAGTCGAGGTTTTTAGGAAGTAATATTGTTGATTATAATGGCCAGTATTTTGCATTGATTCCGTTTGGTACAGGAAGAAGAACTTGCCCGGAAATCAGCTTCGCTCTTGCGACTACAAGAATGAAACAGTATCCCCGAGGGTATACAGACATAAAGGTGTTATTTTTATTAACGACGGTAGTATCCGCGATGATGTACCGATAGTATCCCTTGCGGATACTGTCCCATTCTTATTGTCCACTTTGACTGGAATCTGCCTAATGGGATGAAAGGGAATTAAGTGAGTGAGATATGTCTGAAATTAACGGAATTACGGTTCATAGAAAACTGGATCTGATTATGGAGGCAAGATCTCATTCTGTATGAATTTCAAGTATCAATAAAAAAGTTGTAAATTTTCTATGTTTACCACTTTGGTAAATAGAAAATGCTGTAAAGTTGCATATATCATTTTGTTGGAAAAATATACCAACTAATTTTAAATCTGAATTTTGATCAATAAAATAAATAACAATTATATTAAAAATATAATCAAGAATATAATTAAAACTTTATTACCCGGAGCTGCAAAATGCGGACCTAAGGCAACTTTCCGTCCTAAGCGCAGGAATAATCGGTTAAGATTGCCCCAAGTTACGCCGGTATTCCTCTGCCTGCGGGCGCAACCGTGGTAAATGTTGATGTAGCTTCTTTCAACAATGATAGCAAAATAATATGTTTTCTATAAAGAAAATATTTATTTGTGGGAGAATAGAAATTGAATTTATGAAATATGGCGCTAACAGGAAGAAGAGAGTATATCGATTATTGGATAATTGTTCTCCAAATGGTATGTGTTATTTATAGGCAAAACTATAGATATCAATCAATTTATGCATTCATGACTATTAAAAATTATATTCAATATATTACCGTTTCATTCGTTATTAAAAGAAATTGAATAGGAAATATAAATGGAAATGAAACGGTCCATTGAATAAATGGCAATCATGCACATACAGAAACTCAAACGGAAATTTGATTTCCTTGCTTGCGTAAGCTGGAGCAAATTAAGTAAATGACAAGATTTATAAATTGCATCAAAGACCCGAAAAACTTGCTATCTACCATATATATATATATGATTTGATTTTCAGTGGCAGTAGATAGTAAGCTTTTGTGTAGTAACTGGATTAAGAAATTATTTCACAATTAGCTCCATAATTCATAAAATTAAAACGTTAATATTAACATAAATAATTATTTAAATAAATTTTGTGTTTTCAAAATATATTTCTAACACATTTCTACCATGAATAATACCATTTGAAATGTGATAATATAGACTTCATATTGCATTTTTGTTTATTTTGGGGAGATACTTGAGAATTATTTTCTTATTCTTTTAATCCAAATTTCAAATTTCTAGTTAGTGTTTGCTCAAGAAGTAACTGTACTGATAAATCTTTTTCCATGCCAGCATCAAGGTAGTTCTATTCAATCTAAATTACTTGTTTTTTGTGTTTAATTGTTCAACCGAGTCTATTTTTAATAGCTCAATGGTGGCTTAAATTAAAAAAAGCTGAATCATTAGTAAAGTGAATAGTTGCAAATAATTATCAATATTTACTGTGTTTGCAAATAACACCAAGCGCCGATACAAAAAGTGCCAACACCAACGGTTCATTCTGTCCTAAAGGTCGATACAAAAATCCAACACAGACGGTAAATAATAGAGCTGTATAAAAAGCTTGCGACTCGTGAGCCACTAGAACTCAGCTTGTAACGAACTCGCTAATAACTCGTTCATTTAAAAATCGAATTAGTTTGATTTGAGTTGAGTAACTCGTGAGTTAAATGAGTTGAGTTCGAGTTGGACTCAACTCGCCCGTTACAACTCGTGACTCGTTTGATTAATGATTTCCTTCATAATTTTTGGCCCATTTTATTTTTCTGACTAGATGTGATTGACCCAAGTTGACTAACTCATTTCATTTGATCATTTTGTTGTGAATTGTTTGTTAATTTAATATTTGCTTATCATATTATTACATAACAAAAATCAGCAATTCAAATGTTCAACATTTCAACACCTTAAACGAGTTGACTCACGAGTCGCGAGTCAACTCGAGTTACTTGCAAGTTGAATTCGACTCAGTGAGTCAGCTCGCTCAATATTCTCAACCCGAGTCAACTCACTATCTTCCGAATTGAATTCAAGTTGTCCATAACTCGAGCTAACTCGGCTGGTTAGCAGCCCTGGTAAAGAAGGTCAAAACGTAGATAAAAAGTGAGAACGCCATCGGTTCAGTCAGTATAAAATGTTGATACAAGAATCCAGCAGCGACGGTTCAATCATCGAAAACTTAGATAAGAAGTTCCAACAGCGACGGTTCATTGCATAACGTACAATAGATGTGTACTGTATGTATCATCGGTTTACTGCATAATGAACCGTCGGTATTGATGGTCCTCAACTCCTCATCAATGGTTCGGAAACCGGAGATGCTGCCTGGTTTTATTTATTTTGTGATATCCAAAAAACAAATCCAAACCATTAGATGTTTAATTTATATTATAATCTACTTGGAGACCAAATTTTATATTTTTTGGAATTTTTTTACTATTTATTAAGCTGGTTTGAAAACCGCTAATTTCAGTAATTTTTTGCAGCATTGAAATCAGCGGTTTTCAAACCAGCTTAATAAATAGTAAAAAAATTCCAAAAAATGTAAAATTTGGTCTCCAAGTAGATTATAATATAGATTAAACATCTAACGGTTTGGATTTGTTGTTTGGATATCACACGGCTAAATATAGCACCGGCAGCACTTGGGCAGAACTGCTGCCAGCAGCAATTTAGCCACAGCCATATAATATATCAAGTATTCATACCTACGATACTAAGTAGTTCGAAAAAAAAATGGACATCACACACACATCTTTTACACGTTTTTAGAGTTGGTTTTTTTTTCTCCGTTCAATCTCATCAATATTTTTGACGATCTGCGAGGAAATTTGCAAATCAAAAACCATAGACATCTTCTACATAATTTTTTCTTTCAAATGAGATCCATGATAACATATTTTCGTGAAAGTATTCATACCTCGTCGTAAAAGTATTTATACCTAGTAATGCAAGTATTCATACATCGTCGTGAATACCTTGTCATGTAAGTATTCATTTTAGATAAAACGCTTGATACATAAACTATTAACATTTGCATGACAAGGTATGAATACTTGCATGACGATGTATAAATACTTGCCCTACTTAATATTAATATTTTTCAAACGTCATCTTGTATCATATAGAAAAAAATTGATAAAATATGTTAGGTACAAACACTTCAGACATGAATTATATACACATGCATTACAAGATATGAATACTTGAACGACGATGTATGAATACTTGCTCGACAATATATGAATACTTGCATGACAAGATATGAATATTTGCACGACGGACAACCCGAAAGTACGTTATCATGGATCTCATTTGAAAGAGGAAATTACGTAGAAGACGTCCATGATTTTAGATTTGCAAATTTTCTCACATATCGTCAGAAATATTGAAGAGATTGAACGGAAAAAAAAATCCAACTCTAAAAACGTGTAAAAGATGTGTATGCAATGTGTCCAGATTGTTTTTCGAAGTACTTAATATCTTAGGTATGAATACTTGATGTATTATATATTAACACTTGCGTGCATAGGTATTCAGAATTGCACGCGTCAGTTATAAAATCTATCAAATATTAGGTGGTCCCCTAAGTAATTAATGAAGTGCAGTTAGTTAATGGTCCCCACAAGTAGTTATTGACTGGGGGATGAATGGGGGAAATAGATTAGGGGATAAAAATCTTTATTCTAAAAATTATACAACTTGAATTTTTTTATCATCATCCAGAAAAAAAAATCCGTAAGCATTTTGCATACAATAAAACATATATGATCTATAATATTTTTTCTATGTACATGCAAAAGATCATGACATTTTGATTTTGTATTATACCGTACCTGTGTCCGACACATATCCGACACCGACACGCCTCCGATAAACGTACGATGCCGATACGGCCCGGGACATGGCTGGATACGCGCCTGTGTACCACGAGCCGCGCCCGTGCCCGTGGACACACGCCCGTTCATGTGGACTGCGCCTGTGAACCAAATAAAATAACCCTTTCTTTGTGCTGGCAGTGGGATTCGAACCTTGGACCTCTCAAATGAGATTCAAAATCTTTAACCAATACACCAAACTATCACATGTGTTATGTTCTAATAAGTATATTATTTAATATACTTATATGAAGTCTTTATTTTCTGAACAAATTTAATTTAAGTTATAATTATCTAAATACAATATATAAATTAATAAAAATAATATATATAATAAACGTATTATATCCTAAATTTTTTAAAATTGTTGTATCGCCGTACCCGTATTCATGCAACATAGCTTGTAAGTATTTATCTCCAATCGTTGACCCTGCATCTCTGCATCAACCTTCTCCAATCATCCCTGCGTCAACCTTTTTTCTAACAAAAATAGTTGACCACATAGGTATAAATACTTCAGTGCATAGGTATAAATACTTGTAATACTTGATATTAATACTTTTAAATATCAGCAGTGTCATATGTGAAAAATACTAGTTATAAATATTTAAATGACGAGATATAAATGCTTGTGTGACGACGACCTCGAGAGTATGTCATCATAGATTTTATTTGAAAGATAAAATTGCATAAAAGATGTTCGTGGTTTTAATTTCGCAAAATTCTTTATAGATCATAAAAAATGTGAACGAGATTGAATAAAAAATGTGAACGAGATTGAACAAATAAAATTGAGAGGATAATGAAGAATGAGAGTGGAGGGACACTTGCACTATAAATTCGTACCAAAATCTCAGAATCCAAAATACCTAAGAAGCTATGACTACCCTGTTTTCTGCATTGTCCCAGGATCTCCATGACCTTTCTTCTCTGTCAATCACTCCTTACCTTCTCGTTCTAGCCATCCCCATACTTCTCCTCATCTACACTCAAACAAGACCTTCAAACCCGAATCACAGCCTCCCCCCATCCCCACCACAGTTACCTCTGCTCGGGCAACTACACCGCATTGGCAACTTCCCGCACCGCTCCTTGCACAATCTCTCCTCTCGTTATGGCCCCATTATGTATCTTCATCTCGGCAGCGTGCCCACTGTTGTTCTCTCCTCTGCTGATGCCGTTGAAAAGTCTATTCGTTTCCATGACATGGCACTTTCGAGCCGGCCACACTTGGCTGGGTCGGATATTCTGATGTATGGCCCTAGTGATGTTGTATTTTCGCCTTACGGGGAATATTGGCGCCAGGCACGTCGTATATGTGTGTTGCATCCTCTCAGCAACAAAAGAGTTAAATCGTTTGGGTTTATACGCCAACAGGAAGTGTCGTTGCTGATTGACAAAATTCGATTGATTTCTTCTAATGGCAGCGGATGTGGCTCTGTTGTTAACTTGAGTCAAATGCTCGTTAAACTTACCTATGACATAATTTCAAGGTAGACTGCACTTTCTCAATAATCCAAAAAGATAATTCTAGCGTAAATTCATTTTCTACAGTACATATATTTAATATTTTAAAAAAAAATATTCTTCAAATAAAAAACAAATGTAGATATGTTATATTAAATAGCATGTGCAGAAAATTTGGATCGCTTCAAAAGATCAAGGTTCTAAATAGCAATTATTGCGTCATTAATTGCTTTTAAAATCCGAAAAAATTATTGGGCAGCTATCACTACTAGAATCCTAACTTATTGCATGCTTTGAAAAATAGCTTGTTGCAAGACGATATCCTTGCAACAAGCCCGAAAACACTTGTTGCATGCGTTTACCCTTGCAACTATGCCCTTGTAACAACTTCCCTCACAACTGCTAAGTAGTTGCAAGGACTCCCTTGCAATAGACTTGTTGCAAGCCTATACCCTTGCAACAAGGGCGCATGCAACTACTTTCAGAGTTGACCCCGTTTTTAGTATTTGCAAGGGGAGGCAGCATGGGTCCCACCTGACTATATGCAAGGTTAACAATCGTGGGTCCTACTGGACTATATGCAAGGCTAATACCCGTGGGTCCCACCTGACTATATGCAAGGCAAGAGAATATGGGTCTCACCTGACTATGAGCATGGGAAGATTATTAGCTTGTTGCATGGGTGATTATTGACATGTTTTGAATGCAGTTCATATTATTTGTATGGACATACCAACGTATATAATAACAGGAAATAGCTGGAAATTAGCATGCTCCAATTCTACAATCCTCCCTCTCTGTACCAATCTGGTACCAGCCCAGTAATTTTTTACAATTCCCAGTTTCCCATTCATCAACATTCACATAAAACACATAGAAACATAAATATAAAACAACTAATAATCATTGACCAACATAGTATAGTCATCTTACATTGAACCAAAATTTAAAAAGAAGTAAAACAACAGTATTATACTGCAAGTACTTGTAACTTCTATATTTTCATATTTTCATGCATTGATGTTGAGTTAATTTCCACAGTCAAATTCACAGCAACAAAAGCACTTTATTGCTCTTGTACTTCACTTCAGTTTTCATCTGAAACTTTGAACATAACAAATATGAATTTTAACAACCATTACATCTGAAAACTTCTATTAAATTTACTAACCTCAATAGTAACAACTACCCACCTAATTTATAAATGGAAAAATACAATATAGGAAAGTTTATCTCTAATTAGGACAAGTAATCCTCAAATAAGACTAAAGTGGTCTCAACAAATTTCACACACACTAAATTAAGACTAAGGCTAAGATTTCTATTTTACCTTTTCCTGATGCGCCTTCACAGCCACCTGCAACATATTTATCTTCATATTCACTTGTAGCAGCTTCTCCTATTCCCCAGTAATATAAAAAAAATAAAAAAACAGAATTTCAATTTTATCTGTCCATTAAATAAAATTCATTTCACAATTTCATGAACTAAACTAGTTGCATTTACAAAAAATTTAAACAGATGAGAGAAAATTACAGGGGGATTTCAACTTACATCTTCAAATTCAGAATTTGATTTAGAGGCATCCACATACATGCTACAAGGGACAAAGGGTGAAGTGAATTAAGATAAAGCATAATAAAATTGTACATGAAAATATAAAGGAAAACATTGAAACACACTATTCATAAGTGCCCGATCCAGTAGCAAACACAGATTGTGCATGCAAATTTAAATAGACGAACCAGAAGCTCATTCTTGAAAAATTTAAACACAATTTTTTTTAAGAAATGAACACAACTCCTAAAACCAATCAAAATGAAAAATATTGTTTTAAGAAATGACATCAGATCTGATCCTTCTAAAAACATAAAAAATTAATATATATTTTTGTTTGCTATGTGATACCTTAACAGTAAGATCAGTATGACCAGAGTAGGTCAGATGAAGCTTAGATGAAGTGTCCTTCTAATGCTTCCTTAGCCATGGCTGCTGTTGCCCAATCTAAAAGAAATATTATAAAATATAAAAAAGAAAACTATGAACATTTAACTTGATGCTCTTAAAGGTAATATATATCGGATTTCACTTACTACTTGATATTCATATACAACAAACTACAAAAAAATACAAGTCTCTCAACCGCAACAACCAAATTGAAAATAAATTTGAGATTGGTATGGTGTTACTACTTGATTTACTTAACCCTTTCATCTAAGGAAAATGGATCATGAACCACTACTACTTGATTTACTAAACCCTTTCATCTAAGGTACAAATGGATGTCAAAAACAAAATGAGGTCATTTTAAGGTAATTCAATAATCCATCTAATTATGAGTCTGTCAACAGCAACAACCAAATTGAAAATAAATTTGAGATTGGTATGGTGTTACTAGATTTACTTGACCATTTCATCTAATTATGATTGGTATGGTGAGAATGCATCATCCTTTTTAAACCTTTGTTACTCCAAGTTTGCTATTTTGCAGCTACATGAGAAGACCAAAGTAAATGTTCTCATTTAAACAGCAAACACCAGAGAATCTACAATAAAGGGGTTAGTAGTTAGTACCAGTTTTATCAGATACCCAATCAATCAGAATCTACAAAAATTACACACTTAGAGAGAGAGATCTTACCAGGTTTGAGCGGAGAAGAGGTCAGGCTTTGAGGGGCGCACAGGCACAGCTGAGGAAGGAGAGTTCAATCAGTGAGAGAGGAGCAGAGGAACCACGCACCAGTAGGCAGAAGAGAACGGAGAGGAGGTGGTCGATCGGAGAGGAGAAGAGAGGACGTGATCGGTGCTGGTCGAGTGTCGATGGTCGCCGATTTTTTCGTGGATCGGTACTGGTCGAGGATTTTGCGGATCGGTACTGGTCGAGGAGGGGGTCGAGCATCGGTGATCGGTACTGGTCGAGGAGGTGGTCGAGCATCGATGGTTGAGCGTCGGTGATCGGTACTAGTCGAGGAGGTGGTCGAGCGTCGATGGTCGTCGGTGGTCGAGTAGGATTTCGCGAGAAGGGAGAAATGAAAAACCTAGATCTAAAATGAAAAGTTTGGCGGCTACGTACAGCGAGAAGGGAGAAATGAAAAGTTAGATGTAAATATGAAATTCATCTACCCTGAGGTAACATAATATTTGTGTTTAGATCGGATGATGGGATCATCTTTACGCACCAATCAAAGGATCCTATGCATTATCTACCGCCGGATATAAACAGCAATATTATATAACCTTAGAGTATTGATCCTCTTTACTCACAGTTATTCAAGATGAATAAATCAAGACCATTCTTCACATATCAGACGGCAAAGAATTTTGATATATACTAATCATCTAATGTATGTACAGCAGTACATATAAAAAAAAATTCAAAATTTTTTTTATATTTTTTTTACAACTTATATGATCAAATAATACTTATACATGACATTTTTTATAGACTTTCATCATTATATGCACCTTCAAATTTAAAAAATATTTCTGGACCGTTCATTTTCATGCAGGAAATCAACGGTCGATCTACGGTGAAATCATTCCAAATCTGTTTTAAAATGATCAAGGGAGAGCATTGACCATAACCAACATAAAAGATTGAACGTTTTATTATGTATGAGTTTCGATCCAACACGAAGTGTTTATGGCCATACAATGCTTCCTTTTTTGATTAACTGGATGGATGGGTAAATAAAAACAAAATTTCATCAAACTTGGGTGCAAAACAATAAATGCAGTGCTCCTTAATGTAAACGATTCCGATTGACCAACGGATCACATATTTCTATGCATCTTCATTAACTCACGAAACAAGAGTTTATGTCTTATGTTTGTGAATAGAAGATGTGAGCCATATATGCAACATGCATGTAATGCTATATAATTTAAATGTGTCAAAATCATTTAATTAAACAATAAACATGTTAATTATAACACTAATCATTGCATAAATTTCATTAATATAATTTCTATAGCAAAATATTTTTTAAATTAAAGTAGAATTTTAATATTAATTGACTAAATATTTTCACTTCTATCGACACATGTTGAAATTCATATAATTATAACTATGATTTATTGGTCATATAAACCGTTAAAAAATTGAATTTTTTTTAATTGTTTTTATATTATTTGTTGTATATGTTTTATCGAAATACAAATGCAAATCATAAAATTTATTTTGTTAACTTTTAATTTTATTCTGACTTTAACAATTTGACCTTATAAAAGGCCACTCAACTTAACTTATTTTACAATAAATTTTCATTTTGTTGTCATTCATTTAATTATCTTCAATATATAAATGAAAAAAATATATAATTTACAAATTTAACTGTGAATACTTTACTAAATTATTTTTCTAAAATACAAGTTATAATTGTAAAAAAATTGATTTTTTTTTTAAGTTTTTTCATATTATTTGCAATGCATACATTAATTAATTTTCACATATATAAATCTGAGCCGTCCGATAAAAAAATGTGCTGTCATGATTACAATGGATACCTCCATTTAATGATCATCAATATTATATATTAAATATGTCTCTATGGCAACTGGGTCCCACTTGTCAACTCCGGCTTTTTCATCTTTTATTTTCCCGTGTTCCTTCTCTGGAAAGTTCGCAGCTTCTCCTCTCTGTCTCTTTGCGCATCCTCTCCAATTTAATTCCCTCCCATACAGTATCTTCCATGTGGTTTAGTTGCAAGGCAATGATTTTGAGCTGTTGCATGGACCTCCAATAAATTATAATATCTTACATTCAAAATGTAGTTGCAAGGAGAGGTATAAAACAGTTGCATGGTTGCATATCATACATTTGCATGCGATAGATGTTGCATGGGACTACCCTTGCAACAAGTTCGAGTCCTGGTCAAACGTCATTTCTGTTGCAAGGACTGTCTCTACCTTGCAACAAACAGGTGCTCCCCTTGCTATAAGTTACGATTCTAGTAGTGTATACCTATTTAGAATTATGATGAAAGAAAAACAGTTGATAGCGCTATAGTTTTCTGATCTGAAAAAATTGCACCTATAACTGGCTATTTAGAACCCTGCAAAAAACATATAATCTTTGATTAAACAATATAAATTTTTAACAGCCGAGTTTTAATACCTTTATAATGAATCAAATTTTAAATTAACTCAAACTTTATACAGAGCAACACTCGGACATAAGTTTTCAGACGATGGGTGGGATAAAATCCACGGCCTTCTAATTAAGCAACTTGTTGCGCATCTCGGGACGACTCTAGTAGGAGAGAATGTGCCACGTTTGGCTTGGTTAGATTGGTTACTAAGATCGAAGAAGCGGATGAGAAAGACTGCTGAAGGGCTAGACAGTTTTCTTGAAAACACAATAGACGAAAATATGAAAGCAAAAGGAGATGATTTCAGAGATGGCAAGGATGGCGATCGGATGGAAGGAAGCAATTTGGTTGATGTTTTGCTGAATGTTCAAGAGAATGATGAAGAGATTGGAATCTCCCTGAGCAGGAATAATATCAAAGCTATCATTCTGGTATATGTTCTCTCTTTTACAGGAATATTATACCACTTATTGCTATCAAAATAGAGTGAAGTAATGAGATATAATTCATTTGTTAGATTAATTCACAGTATCAGGCTCGTCTTGTTTACTGATGCTAACTTGCTTAATTTGCACACCTTAATTTTAATTAATATATATAACCCATGGGCACCATATACAAAATACCCTATTAATTGAAGTAATGAGATAGATTAGTCCTGGGTTGGTCATGGATTTTCCCCATGGGCACAATTAAGAATTTGTCGATTGTAAGACGATATATCTTGATTCTTTTAGTATCAATCGTCATTCTTTAAGAATTTTTTTTATTTGAACTCTTAAAGTAATACCTTAAATATATTGTACCATTTTTAGTCATGACGGTAAGAAAAAGAAACATGATAATCTATTCTCAACTAAAATTTTGAGATGGTTCAATTTTGGCAGGATATCTTTTTAGCTGGCACAGATACAGGGTCTACAGCAATTGGACAATGATTGAACTAATGAACAACCCAAAGGAAATGAAAAATGTACAAGATGAAATAAGAAGCGTGATCGGCGCGAATGGAAGGTTGACTGAAGAAACAATAGAAAAAATGACATACCTAAATGCTGTTATCAAAGAGTCCTTCAGATTGCACCCTCCAGCTCCCTTACTCGGCCAAAGGGAGTCGACTAAAGATATTAACTTATTAGGTTATCATATTCCTGCAAAGACCCGATTCATCATCAATGCATGGGCAATCGGGCAGGACCCAAACACCTGGGAGAGAGCAGATGAGTTCATGCCAGAGAGATTCTTAGGAAGTAATGTTGATTACAATGGCCAGCATTTTGGATTGATTCCATTTGGTACAGGTAGAAGAGGTTGCCCGGGAATCAGCTTCGGTATGGCAACCGTCAGTTTCGCTCTTGCCAGCTTATTGTACCACTTTGACTGGGATCTGCCTAATGGGATGAAAGGGAAGCCGTTAGATATGTCGGAAATTAATGGAATTACAGTACGTAGAAAATTGGATCTGATTCTGGAGGCAAGACCTTATTCTGTATGAATTTTAAATATAAATAAAAAATTGTAAATTTTCTATTTTCTGTTCTTTGGAAAATAGAAAATCTATTTTAGTAGTTAATTTTAAGTATAAATTTGCATATATAATTTCTACTTTCTGTTGTACCATGAATAAAACAATTTGAAATGTGATAATAGTTCTTATTGCATCTTTATCTATTTTGGGGAGATATTGAGAAGTAATTTCCAGTCAGTGTCTGCTCACCAAGTAATTGTACTGATAAATATTGTTCTTCCATGTAGCTCTATTCAAATCTCAATTATTTGTTTTTTTTTTTTTTCTTTTGTTTAGTTGCTCAACCAAGTCTATTTTTAATACCTCAATGGAGGCTTAAATTAAAAAATGGCCGAATCATTAGTAAAATCATGAATAGTTGCAACTAATTATCAATATTTATTATTTACCGTGTTTGCAAATAGCACCAAGAACCATACAAAAAAGTTCCAACATCGACAGTTAAGAAGGTCAAAACGTGTAACATGTTCACTACTACATCAAAACGTGTAACATGTTCACTACTACATAATAAGTGATTGTACACGGATATAAACAGGCGAGCTACACGGATTTTCTGCCACGTAGAATGCGAGGGTGTAGAAATCCCTGAATATTTACACACGGATATTTACCCGTGTGCAATTATTGAGACCTACACGGATTATTACAGAAATGTTACTTGGTGTTATATGCAGGGCGGACCCAGTTAAGTCCAGAGAGGAGCAGCTGCCACACACACAAATCTGAAGCCCAGTTAACCCAAATCTGAAGCTTTAGTCCAGTTTAAAAAGAATAACAGGCTTCAGTTTTAAGAAAAATGACGGATCCAATTCGCTTCAACCGTTCAGCGCTGCTTTGTTTTATAAAAATGAACGGGCTAAGGTCCAAAACATTTAGCTGGCTGCGCAAAGAGACGAAATCCTTCCGAAACTGCAAAATGAAATGAAGAAATAGGTACTTTGGTACGGCGTTACTTGTCCTCCGTATTTTCGACCCAAACTAAAAATTAAATTCTTTTCTCAGAATCTGAAGGATTCGTTTTTCTGATAGCTCAAAAAGCTTTTATAAAGATATATGTGACTGTTTTGGTTTCTCTAACACCATATAAAGTTAATCAAACAATTATACTGTTTTTTTCTTTTTAAATGATATTTTATGATGTTGATTGTTATTTATATAATACCCGATTAGTTAATGGGTTTCAATCCGATAAATTTTTTGAACCCGATTTTTGCGCACCCCCCTCCCCCCCCCCCCCGACTGAAATCATGCGTCCGCCCCTGGTTATATGCATATAGTACATATCAGCATATAACACATCTACATATGTATATCACTTAATAATAGCATACAAGCACAAATTATGAAGAGAGACGGAATGTAGAAGAAAAACGTGATTTGAAAATTGAACTTACCGAAAACTGTGTTGTTAGGGTTCATGGCGACCTGATTCTTGGCTGCATCTTCGATCAGCCTCTCTGTGTCTGTAAATGCCACGTATGACGGAGTCATACAATTCCCTTAATCATTTGCGATGATTTCCACCCGATCATGTTGCCACACACCAACGCACGAATAAATGGTACCGAGATCAATCCCGATGGCTAGACCTTCACCCTTTCCCGCCATTATCGATCAAAACTAAGAAATCAGAACAAATATCGATGAAATTTCTATAATAGTAACAAACTAACAATCGAGAGAGGTTTTTTAGAGCACTTTTTGAAGCTTTCTTTTCAATCAAATTTGAGAATGAGAGATGGTTACCGAGAGGCTTTTAAGGGCTTATTTTTTATTCGAGAAAGTTCGTGTTAATTAACGGATAGAACTTACAAATTACTTCGTTAATCTTCGTGCGGAAGCGGATCTTGCAAGCGTAGCAGTATCACTGGTTCTGCAAGGAATCACAAGCCGAAGCCGGAAGCCCTGCGTTTTCCACGACCTAAGACCTTCAAGTATTAACAGAGTGCTTCTTGGTGCTCTCTTTCTTTTCTCTCTATTTTTGGCAGTCACTATTCATACGTTTTTTTCTGACTAATTTAGAGAGCGAGATATGGATGGTTTATATAAAACCAATGCACATATTCATAAAGGGTCTGCACCTCTTCATAAAGGGTCAGCACCTCTTCATAACGGGTCACAGTTTTGGATTCGGGTTTCCCATAACGGGCGTACCATTCAATAAATCCAACAGTTCGAAATAACAAGATCTGAACCGTCCAATGGAGAGAATCGGCAGTAGGGGATGGTTGGCGAGTGATCGAACAAGTTCTAAAACTATCGGGTCTGTTAGAACAAGCTCGAGAACTATCTACTGCAATGTTATTAAAAAAATTAATTTAAACTGCTATTGGATTTAATCACCATCTATTAAGGGTTTAAAGAAAAAGAGGAAAATGCCTGCTTTGAGCAGAAGCAATCAAAAGGAAATAAGAACATTGGAGGTTTGTTTGTTCTTGATTTTGTATTAGTAAAGTTTTTGGCATAAGACTGTAATTATTTTCTTATTGTACATTATATTGAATTGAATTAAGGATTTGAAGAGAAAGTAAAGAACTCCTGCTTTGAGCAAAAACAAAGAAAATTGAAGGTCCGTTTGTGATTGATATTGTATTAGTAAAGCTTTTGGTTTCATGTCTTTGCTCAGGTATTTAGCTTGATGAGTCTTTTGTTTAATTATTTTTTTTCTCTTTTTATGTTCAGGAGAAGCAACATAAGATATAGGATGCCAAAAAATCAAACTAGGTTGAGAAGGCAAGCATAATAGATCATAAAAGGTGCACTAGTGGAAAAACAGAAATCATGATTGGCTATATGAAACAACCGATACTAATATCTATCTGGATCGGTTTTCTGAACAAAACCAATCCTAAAAACTAATCAGATCGGGTTTTGTAGTCAACCGATCCTAATTTGTGAACTATCAGAATCAATTGTTTATAAAAACTGATTCTGATACTATCAAGATCAGTTCTTAGAAAGATAAAATGCTAGAGTTGTGTTGCAACTAATTATCAATATGCCATAAACGAACACAACTAATTATCAAGATCAGTTCCTAAAACCTAATCAGATCGGGTTCTTAATTTATGATTTTATTATATTAATAACTGAATTGTGTTGTTATGTTCAGATGCCATAAACGAACACAACGAAAGAAAAAATACTAGAGTTATTGTTGAAGCAACTGGTAGAACACAACCCCCCCCCCCTCCTGCGAGCCAATCATCTAGTAGCCAAGCCTCTACAAGTAATGCCGCACCTGCAGCTGGTACCAGAAGAACTAGTCGTTTGTTAAGTTTATTGAGACGTAGTGGTAGATAAACTTGCTTAGTTATAATATGATATGTAATATTTTGATTTGATATGATTACGTTGTAACTAATTATTTAATATATTAAGAATATAACATATTAATTATATAATTATATATTAGTAATAATTAATAATAATAAGATACTAATTATATAATATTAATATATTAATAATAACTATAATATTATATAAAATTATTACAATAATTATTTAATATATTAATAATATAACATTAATTATATAACAACTAATATAACTAATATAACATATTAATTATATAACATGATATGTGTTGACTAATATAACATATTGATTATATAACAAATATAATTAATATAACATATTAACTAATATAACTAATATATTAATTGTATAACAACTAATATAACATGAGGAGGGATAAAGTTACAACATTTTTTGAGTTACAACAAGTTACAACAAACATTATTTACATTTTCAAAGTCCAAATCGTCGATCCAAACCGTTAGATGTGATCTCTACAATAAAATGTGCTTGGAGACCAAATTTTACATTTTTTGGAATTTTTTTACTATTTATTAAGGTGGGTACAAAATTCAATGGTATGAATTTGACTAGTTTTTGTACCCACCTTAATAAATAGTAAAAAAATTCCAAAAAATGTAAAATTTGGTCTCCAAGCACATTTTATTGTAGAGATCACATCTAACGGTTTGGATCGACGATTTGGACTTTGAAAATGTAAATAATGTTTGTTGTAACTTGTTGTAACTCAAAAAATGTTGTAACTTGATCCCTCCTCATATAACATATCATATGTTGAATTTGACACATCGAAATAACTAATATAACACACATATTTTTATTGTCACAACAAAAATACATGATACAACTAACACTTAATATTACAATTACTAAATGAACAATTTCAATACACATGAAAAAAAAAAGATAATCTCACCCATTCATCCCACCACACTTAGAAAATATATATCATAACCAATAACCCTAACACATGAATTTTAATCGAATTTTAATTATAACCAATTACCAAATAATATTTTTTTTGGTTCAAAAACTCTTAACCTAAACCAATCATTAATCCTAATATTTTTTTGTTCAAAAGCCCTAAAACAATCACAATCCTAACATTAATCCTAAAACAATCACAAATCCTAACTTTTTTTTTGTTCAAAACCCCTAACATTTTTTTAATTACAATTATTAATTTCATCACAATCATAATCGCAATCGCAATCACAAACACATTTAATCGCATTCAATCACAATCACATTTAATCGGATTCAATCACATTCAATCGAATCGAATCGAATTCAACAATTACACAACTTAATAACATTCAATTGATTCGAATCAAAAAATTACCCAAGAGAGAGGAGTGGCAGCGAGGTAGAGGGCGGGGGAGGCGCAGAGCCGCGGGTGGTGAAAGTGAGGGTGGAGCACCAGCAAGGTAGAGAGAGAGCGAGGGAGTGGAGAGATGGCAGAGCTGTGGCGAAGGCAGGTGGAGCACCGGTGACAGGGGCGGGTGGGGAGGCGCCGAGTTTTTTTTTTCCTTTTCGTTCTTCTGGTGCGGAGGGAAAGGAAAGCGAGACAGAGAGGAACAGAGAGAGCGAGACAGAGAGGAACAGAGTCATGGGTAGGGTTTAAGATCCCTAGCGGACCTCCTCGAGGGGGGGTTTGGTCTCTAGGGGACCACTCGTGAGGGGAGGCAGTTTGGTCTCTAGGAGACTGCCCGAGGACCAGGCGGTTCGCTATTTTTCTAGGCTGCCCGTGGGCCTGACGGTCAGAGTATTTTTGAAAAAAAATAGGATGCGAGATTATTTAAAAAAAAATTGGAGTATTAAAAAAATGGCCAGTCTGTCGAGACTTAAGCTGAAATGCTGGCTCCATTTGACTTTGGTCTTAGTGTGCGCCGTACTGCAAGTACAATTAATTAGAAAAGAGAAAAACGATGGAACCTTTGAGTATCATCCTTACCCATCAGCGGGTACTCCGGGATGAAAGCATCCAAGCCAAACTGTCGAGATACCCGATCGGGGTAGTGATACTCCACTATCCAGAAACAAATGACCGGTTCCCGATAATACCATAGTCGTGTCTGCTCTCGATCTAATGTCAGCCGACTCAGCCATCTACGCTGATACCATGCACGATACGGAAGCCAATCGATATTCTTATCTCGGATCATCTGAAGCTAACCCCGGACATACGAAATCCCCTTGCCCTTCTCTTCATGATCGTGATCACTGCCCCCATATGGCACCGTACGCGGGGCATCTGTCTGGGTCAGGATCTCCCCACCGGGGATGTGGAAATGGTATAACTGGCCAATTTACGGGCATATGAGCCCACGACCAATGCTGGAGCAAAAGAAGCGGTCCAAAAATCTGTTTATTCTTCACCTGAAAATTTAACTTAAAATAAGAATTCGGTGCTTCTTGTCCAACCTTCAATAACAACGTATATTAATACAGACTTACCAGACAAGCATGACAAAGGCCTCTGTATAAGTGGGCGAGGACAGCTCCACCCCAGTTCCATATCAATTCTTTCTCCATGTTCCTCAACAGAGAGAGATACATAATCGGAACCGCGTCACCGCTGGAATTCTCAAACATGATAGGACCACACAAATCCAGCACATACGCCCTAGTATACCTGCAATATAAAATAATCAATACAAATAATTGAGATTGTTGATGAACTACTAAGTTATTTTAAATAGTGTAATAGTACCTCCTGACCGCCTCAATGTCAGTAGTCTCAGGGAATATCTGATTCTCGAAGAAGTGAGACCGGAGTGCCTTTAGAGAAATACAGTACCCAGAATACCTGAACTTCTCCTCCTCCCCTTCTTCTTCTTATATTCTTCTATAGATTCTTCGGATCACAACCTAACAACTCCGGTATCATCCTCTGCAGCTCTGGATGGTCTGAGATGCCACCTATGGGGTCGCTATCGATACGTAAACCCCATAAGGCGCTCACATCACCAAGGGTAACTGTCATCTCCCCGACCGGGAGATGAAATGTATGGGTCTCAGGTCGCTATCTCTCCGCTAGACCATGTATTAGAGACTGATCGATCTTGCTCTACGGCATGACTGCAAGTTGATACGACCCAAGGTTCAAGAGGCATCGCTGCATTTCTTCATGGGGAATGAACGGAATCTCAGACCTGCGGTGCCTCATCGTAAGCATGACATCGTCCTGTATTTATTATCAATTTATCAGAATTAAATCGTGTCATTTTTTAGTACTATTTACATTAAGTATAAAAATCACGTACCTCAACAGATGCCAATAAGACGCGGTGCTTAACATGATGGGTCCATAGAAGAGGACTAAATGTGTTAGGATCATGCACACCATCTGTAAAACCGGTCTGAGACGACGAACTCGCTCCAATCGGATCCTCAAATCCCCTACCAGTCGTATCCTCATATGACGACGGGCCCTCTCCAGTCGAATCCACCGAGGATGTGCCCGCTCCAGTCGGATCCACAGAATCTGGACTCGTTCCAGCCGGACCCGCTGCAGGCTTAGCTCGTACTCCCCACCGTCTACCTCTGGGCATACTACATTTACAAAAAAATATATATTAATCAATCACAACTTAAGAAAATCAAAATTTATTCACAATTTTAAACAATTCTAAATATTTTCAACCAAATTCAAACCCTAATTCAAGCAATTGATTATAATATAACATAAAATGGTTAATTAATTATAATAAACTCCTAATTATATGATATTAATATATTCAATAATTGTACAATAACTATAGTATATTATATTATTATTATAATAATTATTTAATATATTGAGAATATAACATATTAATTATATAATTATATATGAACTCACATCTCCTAATATACTAATTGTATAATTATAAATTAACAATAATTATTAATCAAAAAATACAAATTATATAATATTATTATAATAAGTATTTAATATATTAAGAATTTAACATATTAATTATATAATTAATATTAATAAAAATTATTGTCAAATTTACTTTTTAAAATAAAACTTATTATGAAAATCGACAAACAAATAAGATTTGCAAAAAACAAAAGTATGCATATGTTTTAAAAAAATATTGATATACATCCAATTTACTTGCCAAAAAAAAATTATGTCATTTTTAAACAAATATTGATATACTTCAAAATAATTTGTTTTACATTAAATTAATTTGTATTGATATATACATGTTTTTTGTCAACTAACTTCAAAAAACCCTCAACATCACCGAAACTTTTCTTTGTACCCTCAACATCACAAAAATAATTTCCAAAAAAAAAAATGCATATTTTTAAACCATAAATCCTAACCCTAAATTTTTAAACAATTCAAGCGATTGAACCATAAATTCTAACCCTAAATTGAATCATAAACACTAAATTTTTAAGTAATTCACAATTCACAACCATAAACCCTAAATTTTTAAGCAATTCACAATTCACAACCATAAACTCTAAATTGAACCATATCACATTCAAGCAATTCAAGCAATTTTACCATAAATCATAATCCTAAAATCGAGCAATTGAACCAATTCGAGCATTCAAGCAATTCAAGCATCCAATTCGAGCAATTGAACTATAATCGAATCGAATCGAATCGAATCACATTCAACAATTCAAGCAATTCAACCCTAAACTCTAATCGAATCGGAAAAAAAAAAACTCACATTCAAGCGGAGGGAGAAGCAAGAAAGAAGCGAGGCATAAGCAAGGTGCGAGGCAGCGGCAGTGGTGACCCCGCTCGAGAGAGAGGCAGTGAAGGGGCGGAGGTGATACCACACCGGCGGTGAAAGGGCTGCAGAGGCGGGTCCGGCGGAGGCAGCAAGGGAGAGAGACGGAGAGAGATGGAGAGATGCGGAGCAAGGAGGAGCAAGGAGGAGGCGTTTTTCCTTTTTTTCGTCTCTGGTGCGGAGGGAAGACAGGGAAAGTAGAGAGAACGAGAGACAGAGAGGGGAACGGGTGGGTTTTTTTGGAGTTCACGGATCTATAGTGGAGCACCCGTGTGAGGGGCGCCTCACTTGGGTTTTGAACCGCCCGTATGAGGGGCGCCTCACTGGGATGGTGGGCCGCCCGTGAGTGGGGCGCCTTGTTTGGGTTTTGGGCCGCCCCAAGCCCAGGCGGTCAGGGCATAAATAAAAAGAAACTAGTGAGAGGGTTATTTTTAAATTTTTTTTTGGGGTGTTAATAAAAATGGCTGTGAAAAAAGCATTTCATTTTTTTGTTGTCGTGTATGCGTAAATATATGATAATTAACATCCTAATAATTTTTTTAACTTAACTATTTTATTTAAATTATTTTTCTTAACTTCAAGCAACAACACGTCGACAGCTAGACTTTGAGGTTTTTCTTTTAAAACTCGTTTTCCATTATGTAATCATTTTTCACTATTTTGATTTTACATTTTCTAGAATCTGGTATTTACAGATGAGATAGATATTGACTATTTTTGCACTAGAACACAAAATTCACGTGCACTGCTCATTTTATTTTATTTTTGGTAGTATGTCTTATTCATTTTGGTACCTAATTTTTTAGATATTTTATGTGAAAATAAATGATGTGCAATTTTGTAGAAAAATGACTTGTCTATCACTAATCACTGTCCATTTTAACTTATAGTTAAGAATCAACTTTTAATCTAGTGCTAAAAAAACATTGTTTACTTTGTGTGAAAATTTGTAGAATCAAAATCTGAATAAAAAGTTTTTTAATATTAAAAATTGAGTGACTTGGACGCTAATTTTTACTTAGAAAAAACTTATGAATCTCAATTTCTCAAATTCGGTGCTATTCATACTGAAAGCAATTTCTCAAATTCGGTGCTATTCAATTCATACTGAAAGCAATTTCTTTTGTGTTTGCTGTTTGCACACATGGTCTTCTTCAAGTTCCTTTATTTGTTAAAGGTCTGATAGGGTAAGTATTTTGGATCGATTTTTTCCTTCTCAGTGACGTCAATTAAATTAAAGACGAAAGTACAGAGTGCAAATGGTCATTATATTATTTATGGATATCCTAAGTGCAGTATTTTTCAACACCGACCGATGCTTTTCATGTTGCATTCTTCTTTAAAAATAGGTTTTATGCCTTTGTGGTATGAAATAGGATCTTCTTGATTTTTATAGAAGCAACTAATATACAAAAAAATGGATCATGACAATATTATATTTTGATACTCTTTAAAAGTAAAGTTTAAATTTGAAATTGAACATAATAAACATGACATATATTATTCTCATATTATGTCTGTGAAAAATTATGAGATTTAATCTACGTCTTATCGTACACTAATAAATGACTTACAATTCAACTATCTAAATTAACGATTTTTTATATATCATTAAATATTTAAATCATACAAAAATTGCATGAAATTAGATTGTTAGACTATATTATATGTCCAATAACATGATTATACATTAACCTTTCAGATTTTTTTTTTAAATTTATTGTCGAGATTATCAGAATAATCATTGCAAGTATTGTTAAAGTTAACAAATAAAGCATGTTAGGATTTTGCATAGCGCTGCTATATATGAATATGTTTGTATGAACGAGAATCACAATAATTCATGAATAGTAGTGTTGCCATTCTAATTTAAATAAATTTATTTCTTCGAAATACGTTGGGATAGCACTATACATTTTGTACATAGGAAAAATACATTAGCGCCATTCGAAATAACAATATTTCAAATTATACAATGTAATAATATATATAGTTATATACTATTTAGAACAACACGAAATTAATACATTTTTTTGCACTATTCCAATTAGCACTATCCTCGTTCCTATTTACGCACGCTACCTTGGGATCAATTTTATAAACCATAAATAGAAAAACAATTTTTAGGGAACCAGCATGATTGTTTTTTTTTTTTGAAAAACCACAAAGACGGAGTGGAGCATTCGGTCTCCACTTTTTTTTTTCTCCAGACCGAATGCTCCACTCGGTCTCATCATTTTTTTCAATTTTTCACAGATTCGGCCACATAAGATCCGAATAATCCTTTTATGTATATGTATAGAGAGTGACTTGAAATTTTAAAATCCAAAAAGTCGATCCGAACCGTTCATCTTGTTTTCCATATTAATATGTGCTTGGAGACCAAATTTTATATTTTTCTGAATTTTTTTACTATTTATTAAGCCACTTTGAAAATTGTTGATCCAACGGTGGCTGCTAATTTTACTGTTTTGTTAAGCCACCGTTGGATCAACAATTTTCAAAGTGACTTAATAAATAGTAAAAAATTTCAGAAAAATGTAAAATTTGGTCTCCAAGCACATATTAATATGGAAAACAAGATGAACGGTTCGGATCGACTTTTTGGATTTTGAAATTTCAAGTCACTCTCTATACATATACATAAAACATATGCCACACCGTTTGCCGCACGGAAAAGTTGAAAAAATTTGAAAAAAGAGTGAGACCGAGTGGAGCATTCGGTCTGGAGAAAAAAAAAAGTGGAGACCGAATGCTCCACTCGCTCTTTGTGGTTTTTCAAAAAAAAAAAAAACAATCATGCTGGTTCCCTAAAAATTGTTTTTCTATTTATGGTTTATAAAAAAATTCCGCTACCTTGTTCTTTGATGAGATCAGGGCATCCAAGCCACCTTCTTCCATGCCCTGGATAATTGGAGGCGACTTCAATGCAACGGCAACACCAGACGAACGGAGCAATAACACAAACACGTGGAGATCAACACTTGCTTTCGCCAATTTGATCTCAGAATTGGAACTTCTTAACATACCAATGTCAGGTCGGCGGTTCACCTGGAACAATGACCGGTCCCAACCACACATGGCGAGATTGGACAGATTTGTCATATCATCCAATTGGAACACTGCTTTCCCTAACTCGGTGCAAAAGGCAATACTAAACACAAGCTCGGATCATTGCCCGATTACCATCACAGCAGAAACGAACTTTAGAAGATCCAAATTTTTCCGGTTTGAGAATGTATGGCTGAGATTTCCAAGTTTTGAAGACATAGTGTGCACAACATGGCAATCGGTGCCGGTTGCAGTCACCCCACAACAGCTGCAACAGAAGCTACACAACTTGCAAGGTGAAATAAAAGAATGGGCAAAAACACAAACAGGTAACGTTAAAATTCAGATTCTGACTTGTAGACACTTTCTCGCTTGGATGGACAAGGTTAAAGAACTAAGAGCACCAACACACCTAGAGAAATAATAGCGACAATCATCAAGCATAGGCATACATAATTGGCAATCCTAGAAGAGACAATTTGGAGACAACGAGCAAGGGTAAAATGGGAATTGCAAGGAGATAGGGGCACCAGATTTTTTCATGCTATGGCATCAAATGCAAAAAGGAGGAATATGATAGAACAAATACAGCTTGACAATGATACTTTCACAAACCATGGCACAAAGGCAAAGGTCTTTCATGATTTTTTCATAAGTTTGATGGGCACTGAGGCACCACCAACACCACAAATCTATTGGGCTAATTTATATCCAAATCGGGTTAATTTGACGGAACTTGCAGACCCGATAACTGAAAATGAAGTCAAAATAGCAGTGGCACAGTGGCCGAACAATAAAAGCCCGGGACCCGACGGGTTTTCGGGTGAATTTTACAAATTTTTTGCGAACATGCTCTCCGCTGATCTGTTGTCAGTATTCAAGCATGTGACGAACCAAAATACAACACTATCTCCTTTAAACTCATCATTCATAGTGTTAATATCAAAAAAAGAAAATGCTCAATTAGTCGGAGATTTCAGACCCATAAGCATGCTCCATGGGGTTCAAAAGATCTTCTCCAAGATACTAGCAAACCAATTACAACCGCATCTGCACCGCATCATCAGTGATGTACAAACAGGATTTCAGAGAAACCGACAGATAACCGAGAGCTTTATTTACGCCCAACACATCCTGCACTCGGCCAAGAGCAACCGCACGCCTTTGGCAATGCTGAAATTAGACATAAAAAAAGCCTTTGATATGGTAAGTTGGAGCTTCATGAAACAGGTAATGACACACATTGGATTCCCTGAAGCATGGATTGCATGGGTTAGCACTTCAATCCTACAAGGCACTTCTCAGGTACTGATCAACGGCCTTCTGGGAAAGAGAATAACACTCAAGAGGGGAGTGCGGCAGGGCGACCCGCTTTCCCCCTTACTGTTTATAGTGGCCATGGACTTCTTGGCAAGGTACCTGCAAAAACTGACAAACACGGGAGCAATTCGGCTACCTTACGAAAGCATGCGACCGTGCCTACTATATGCGGATGATGCACTTATTTTCTTCAAGCCGGATTCAAACCAAGCAAGAGCGGTTAAAATCGGATTGTTGGTATTCCAAGAAGTTTCGGGCCTTGCAATTAATTTGCAAAAATAAAAAATAATAACAACAAATGTGCATCAGCAGCAACAAGAACAGTTGGTCGAAATTCTGGGGTGTAAGAAGACAAGTCTACCTTTCATATACCTAGGAATTCCACTCTCTGACAAGCGCTTGCCAAAAACAGCATTTCTGCCGTTAATACACAAGCTAAATTCGAGACTAGCAGGTTGGGCGGAAAAATTCCTCTCCATAGCAGGGCGTCTCGTACTACTAAACTCCATTCTTTCTTCATTACCAATATACATGATGTCCGCTCTCAGGTTACCACAATGGGTGGTAAATGCAATCGACAAGATCAGACGGAGATTCCTGTGGCATGGAGCTAATGAGCAACAAAAGGGATACAACTTGGTCGATTGGGAAGTGGTGTGCCAGCCGAAACAGATAGGAGGCCTTGGAATATTGGATCTCAAAACTTTCAACTATGCTCTCTTGCTAAAGTGGCAGTGGGACTGGTTCGCAAGGGAAAACCAGTTATGGAGGCCACTGCTGCTCCAAACAGCACCCATCTATGAAGGACTTCCACTTACTCCTATATTCTCACAGCTACCAATGCAAATGCGACAATTCTTTAACTGCTCTACACAATGGAAACCGGGAGATGGCACAATTATTCAGCTATGGGACCATGACTGGGGCCAAGGGCAGTTACGGTACATACTACCCAATTTATTTTCATTCACCATGCAAGTGGAGATATCACTTCAAAGTGCAGTAAGGCAACAAAACTTGGAGCAATTGTTTAGACAAAACTTGTCAATTGAGGCTCAAAGGGAGTTCGACATACTACAAAACCAACTGATGAGGGTAGATTTAAGACATGGGATTAGAGATGAAATAAAATGGAAATGGACAGATGTGGGGGTCTTTACTGTTAAATCAGCATACAGATGCCTCAAAATGGGAGCTAGGATAGGCACACCAATTTCTATGGTTTGGGAAATCAAGGCACCACCAAGAATCAAGATATTTGCATAGCTTGCAGCAAAGAATAGAATCCTAACACATGATAATTTACAAAAAAGAGGATGGATATTGGCCAGCAGGTGCTTAATGTGCCATTCGGAGGTAGAAACAACACGCCATCTGTTTGAGGAATGTCCCTACACATTAGGGATATATGCCGAACTAAGGCTGTTTAGGCCAGCACCAAAGTGGCACACAAAACCATCAGTCCGGTTCTTCGACAAGGGTAAAATGGGAAAGCTACAACAAGGGCAAAAATCGGCAATGTTAATAATGCTATTCGTGATATGGAGAGAGCGATGCGCTCGTTGCTTCACTGACAAACAGAAACACAAGGAGGAACTATTGGGTGAGATCAAATGGCAGTTAAAATTCTATGAGAAGTCAAGACTGCAAAGGACAAACACGGCAAATACGGGTAACACCACAATTCGGGAGGAGTAACAGGCCGGATGAGACATCCCAATGCTGCTGTCATCAAAACTGGAACATTGAAGCACTGGTACCAGTGGTGGTACTGGTACAACAACAATACTGGTAACAGTGTACCAGCAAAAGTCAGCAGGGGAGAAAATAAAATTTTAGCACTTTTTACTTAATCTAAGTTTCTGTCAACTTTTCATTCCTTTTTTGATATTTTTCTTCTCTTTTCTAGCTTTTGATTCTAGTTTAAGCTCAACTGTTTTTGAGCAAATTATCTTTTGTTTTGGTGGTTACCAATCTTGTGTAACGGATCCTATTTTATCTAATACAAGTGTGGGCTAGACTCACATTTTTCTTCAAAAAAAAAAAATTCCGCTACCTTGAATATACAAATACTATTTGTATGATATTCCCTTCTGTTTCTTTTGACGGACTTGAAATGATAATGTGAAATTGTTTATTATGTTACAAGTCTACAGTGTCAGTGCAGTTTGAAACAAAACAAATAAATACATACATATTCATTTTAGAAACTGGGAAATTTTTCTTTTGAAAATGTTGGAAAAAAGAGGTGGGTGCACAAAGCATTTGTATGTATTGTCAAAAAAAAATAAAGGACTAGAGGAGGGATCAACTTACAACAAGTTATAACAATCATTTTTTATATTTTCAAAATTCAAATCGTTGATCCAAACTGTTAGATGTGATCTTTACAATAAAATGTGTTTGGAGATCAAATTTTATATTTTTTGGAATTTTTTTACTATTTATTAAGATGGGTACAAAAACTAATCAAATTCATACCATTGAATTTTGTACCTATCTTAATAAATAGTAAAAAAATTAAAAAAAAATGTAAAATTTGGTCTTCAAGCACATTTTATTGTAGAGATCACATCTAACGGTTTGGATCGATAATTTGGACTTTGAAAATATAAAAAATGCTTATTATAATTTGTTATAACTCAAAAATTGTTGTAACTTGATCCCTCCTCAAAGGGCTATTAAAAAAAGAAAAATAAATAACGTGCTTCTATAACCTGATGGTTGGGTCAGAACGCAGATTTTAGAGCGCGTGATTTGCAATTTTACACGCTACTTTTGGAATTGTCAGGTAGGTGATAATCCATAATACTCTTTGATTGAGGCTTTTGGTAATATGCATATTACGGATTAATCCGTGCTATTTATCCGTATCTCTATTTTTAAAGTTCAAATCATTGATCCAAATCGTTAAACACGATCTTCATATGAAAATATACTTGCGGACTAAATTTTATATTTTTTTATAATTTTTTTACTATTATTTTAGATAGATAAAAAACCGTTATTTTCGAACAATTTGAAATTTTCAAAGTTTTGCTAATCCCAATTCTTTTCATTCTTTCATAAAAAAAAATATATTTTTTTCATTCAAATAATTGAATAAATAACTTGATAGATTTTGGAAAGACGAACAAATCCTCAAATCATTCACTGCAGACCTGATTTCGTTGAAATTATAGGAAATAATTTTCTTGTTGATGAACTAATTTTCCACGCCGTGTTCAGTGCAATTATTTCTAAATCCCACGTGAGTTGAAATTTCCATTGAAACAATCAAATTCCATTTAAATGTCACAAGAAAAAAATGTCATCTTAAACCAAAGAAATTTCGCACTATGCTACCTCATCTCTATTTTCTGTCTCTCCAACAATTATCATACCATTGGTATAATAATTTTTGTTGTAAAATAAAAATACTTTGTCTTACATGTTTCTATGATTAATAAATTTAATGAACTAATTAAAAGTGAACTTGAAATCTACGGGTTTCATTTCAAAAGAGAATGGTTGTTTTTTACGTTGGCTAAAAGTGAACTTGAAATATGAGAAAAATATCTATTCATAATATAATTTATAATAATTTATGAGATCTTCATAACAAAAAGTAATTATATTAACACATGAGATATCTCTACAAGAAAACTTCTACAATCTAAATGAAAACACAAAAATCAAAAGTACCGGTAAATTTATTATTGAATGAATCCTAACTCTATCTAAAATAAATTTTAAAATAATAAAAAATATATTTTCTATTCTAATGATCTGGTTTTGGAAGATTTAACTATATCTCTTTTTCTTTCTAGAAAATTCGGCAATATCTCGTTTCTATATAATTTTTATAGTACAATTAACATTTTGTTACCACTGTATCATGTTCATGTACCCTTTTCATATTCATAATTAAAAAAAAAATTGTAGATTCTGATATTCATAAGATCTTATTCCATACAATTAATTCTAGTATACCGACACAACTTTACTAATAATAAAAATAGATGAGGTTTCAAATGACTATTTTTTTACCTCCATTGTGTCTATTTTTTTTTTAAATTTAGTAACTCAAAATCTAAAATTTAAAAGTCAAAATAAAATCGTTGGATGTAATCTATGTTATGTTTTCTATGTGTTTACAAAAAATATCACATTTCAATTTTATTTTTATGTAAATTAATAAGTTGAAAAATCAACGTCTCTAAATCATCCACATTAGTACATTTTTACAAGCTATTGAATAAAATAAAATGATGTAGATCATATCTAACGGTTTTATGTTGACTTTTAAGTTTTAGATTTTGAATTATTAAAGTTTTTAAAAATGAAAACATAATAGAGACACAAAAAATAAATGTATTTGAACCCTCATCATAAAAATAATAATAAAGACTGACTATTTATCCGAAAATCGTCTGTTTATGATTTATTGGCATCTTAAAAAGGCCACACATGTAACGTTTTGTTTTTGGAAAGAAAAAAGAATCCAGTTTAAATTGCATATCCCAGAGTGACTGAGAATTTGTTTACAGTTTTAAAATTTAAACAGTTTGATCGGAACCTTAAAATATGATCTTCGTATTACAATATATCTGGAGACTAAATTATACATATTTTAGAATTTATTTACTATTTTTTAGGTTAAGTAATTTTCTATCTATCTAAAAAAAATAGTAGAAATATTAAAAAAATATATATAATTTACTTTTCAAATATATTTTTATATAGATATCATATTTAATAGTTTAGATCAATTATATAAACTCTAAAAGTAAAAATATATACCTATATTAATACGAGTCGATATGTTACATGAGGAGAGATCCACTTACAATATCTTGCAACAATTCAGTTTTGCAATTTTAAAAGTTCAAACAGTCAATCCAAATCGTTCAACATGATTTTTATATTAAAATGTGTTTAGAGATCAAATTTTTCATTTTTTTTATTTATTAAGTATTTTATAAAATTCTGGATCACTAAAAAATAACAATTTTGTAAAATACTTAGTAAATAGTAAAAAAAATTAAAAAAAAACCGTAAAATTTGATCTCCAAGTACATTTCAAATAGATATCATTTTTACCGGTTTAGATCAACTATTTAGACTTTAAAAATAAAAAAACTGAATTGTTATAAAATATTGTAACTTACAAATATTATAAATAGATCACTCATTACATACATGTTGTAGCCTCACTGCACATACTAGTAACTAAATTCAACAATTTTGATATCCCGATTTTCTCAATGGAAGAATTTATGAAAGTTTCATAACAACCCACTTAGAAATTGGAATGACAAATGCAAGGAGACAACAGCGGATATGAACTTTTTGAATCTTAGACACAGTGTAGCAATGTAAGGGTAAGTCCAACCCAGAAGCAACAAATTAACCTTTTCCCCTGTTTCTCTCCCACTATGTCTAATCCGTGCTCTAATAAGTCAATCCCATTTTCATAACTTGAATCCTTTCCAAAAATTGTGAATCCCTTATTTCAAGCCAGACCCACTATAAACAGACAATCCTCTAGAATGGTTTTGCACATCTTGTCGCTGAATAAGAATATATAACAAGTCTCTGACATCCTAGACCCATGCCTTTCTTATTGTAATGATGATGTACCAACACGCATGACAAAGTGTAAGTTTTTCAAGGCCATAGAAAATCTGAATTTCAATTTCTTCTACCTCTTATTTCCTTTCCCCTCCCCAAAGGTTTATCACTGCTCTTAATCTTATCCCTCCTTTTAATTCCCCCGTTTAGCTGTTACTACACTGTGGAATAGATTATTCCATCTCAAAGAATCATACCATCTCTCTATTCCACCATGTCTATTGCCACTCTTCCAACTCTTCTCTTAACTATCATCGGCGTTTTCGCGGCCTTGATCCTTCTCGGAAGCTACTATATCTTTGTCATTAAGTGCTGTTTAAATTGGCAACGATCGTCGGAGACTACCAGAAGGTCCCGTCGCCATTCGAGTGGAACCCACAGTCAGTCTCAGCTGCCCCTGCACCTTTCGGAACCTGACGAGCCACACGGCCTAGACGAATTGATGATAAAATCAATACCGACTGTTGCGTATCGAAGACCAAAGGAGCCAGGGGTTTTCCATGTTTGCGCCGTGTGCATAACTGAATTTCATGATGATGAGAAGATTAGGGTTTTACCAAATTGTTTGCACTTTTTTCATGTGGAATGCATCGATACATGGTTGCGAAAAAATGCGAATTGCCCCTTGTGTAGATCACCTATCACAGTAGACCCTGCCTCAACTGATGGAAATCAGGAAATGGACCAGGTTTTACCAGAACTTAATACTGAAGTTGTGATCAATGTCGGAGAAGATGATGTCGCGGACTCTAACAGTGCTCCGGCAACCGGAGGTAAAATGAGTTCAGGGAAGTGGAGTTGCAGGGATGATGATAGCATAGAACCGAGGAGAGAGAGACAGCTTGCTGGGATGCCTATAAGGAGGTCATTTTCAGTGGATTCCTCGGCTGATAGGTGGCTAACCAAGGAGGTGCAAAAGGTTTTACAGCAAAATCCCCACTTTCATGCAACACCATTTGCAGGCAGTAGCAGAACAGGGCCCAAAGTAACACTTCCAATGGATTTGCAATGGATAGTGAATACCCCTTCTTCTTGAGTTATTTGATTCTTCTCATTACAGAGAAAAATAGAGCTTATCTTCTTGTTATTTTTTTAATTTTTTTTCTCATATTAATTTTTGTTCGCAGTATTTTATTTTATTTTTTATAAGTGAGATATATTTTGGTCGTGTTCGTGTGGTGGGTTCAGCTATTCAGTCTGGGAACCGAATCGTCTGCCCCCTCTGGGGCAGGTAATTCCTGCTCCCAGAGTCACTGCGGGTGGGCTCAAATTTAAAAATAGTAACAGTAATTAAATTCTTTAACGGTAACTGATTCTACCCCGCAGTGACTCTAAAGACAGAAATTTCCTGCACCGGGGGCAGGAGATTCGGTTTCTTCAGTCTGTATGCACACTTCATGTCTAATTGTACTTTACTAAAAAAAAACATGTCTACTTGTACCTTTTCTATTCTTGTCAGAATATTTAATCGTTTTTTATTTGACGAATAGCAGTTGGGCACGGAACTTGCATTTTTTTTTTAATTGTCAAATTTCCTTGTTAAAATTGGCATAATCAATGTTATCAGAACCAGACCGGACATCGATCCGGTAAAGCTCTGGGTCAATAGTTCATTGGTCGAACCGGTGGATCAACCGGTTCAACTGCTGGTTTTTTCATAAGACATGACCATTGTTGTGTTTTTCAGAGGCAAACAACCCCTGATAATTTTGACTATTGTTTCCGTGTGTAATAAAACCACCAGTGCAATTTGCTAATGAAAAATTACTTTTCCCCACTAATAAAAATACCAAGTGAAACAGCTTAGAACTTGCACAGTTGAAAAAAAATTACTTTTCCAATAAAAATACAAAGTGAAACAGCATGAAACCTACACAGTTTTTTTTTTTTTTTTAAAAAAAGCCCGTATGGAACTTGTCATTTAAATGGAACAGAAGATTACAAGTCTAGTTTAACAGAAAACATAAATGAAAACCTAGTATTGTAAAAGTACTAGTAAGAAAGCCTCAATACATTGAAAGTAAATACCATAAAACACTAAGGTCATGTTCGGTAACGAATATTAGAGTGTTGCAGGTTAAGAGTTTAAGCTGTACTAAGGAGGAGATGTTCGGCTAACAAAGGCTTAGAGTAATAAAGCTTAAGTGTATAAAGATGCTAAAGAAAGACTCTAAGGAGGCACTTTTTCCTAAGTCTATGATTTTTTTGGCTTAAGAATTTGCTCTAAAGAAGCTTAAGAAAGATGTTCTAAGCTTGTCTAAGAAATTGTTGTTCGGCTAGCTTAAGCAACTAAGAAAGCTAAAGCCACTCTAAGGAGGCTAAAGCCTTGTTGCCGAACATGACCTAAAAGCCTAAGATCATAAAAAGCTTAAACTATGTTTGTGTTGGAGCGTCATTTACTGGTAAAAAAATCCTAATAAAATATCCTGATGCATGAAAACAAAATCAGTCAAAGGAGAAACCTTAAACAACTAGTAAAACCAAAAAACAAAAAACATCATAAAAAGACAAAAACAACCAAAACCAAAAACTCAAACAAGAAGTGAAATAGCGCCTATAAAACGAGGGCCTCCCGTACTAGTGGTATGTTGCCCCTCATTTTTTCTAAAAACTCCCTGTAGTTTATTAAAATTATAACATATCCAAAAAAAGTTCTAAATCATAAGGAATCTCATCTATTCCTGTTCTCCTCATGCGACTATCTATCTCAGTCAGGTTCTGGTAAGAAATCACCATGTTTGTGTTGAGCCTAATTCACCTTGGTTTTACGGCAATTGTGCTCTCTAACCACAAATCAATGATGATTAAAAATGATCTTTAGTTGAGGCATTTCATCAAACACCTTATTTGCTTGGATCTATTAAAAAAAACTAACTCAAAACTTCCATAAAATTATTTCAAGTACTTGATGATGATGCATGAATCTATTCTCAAGACTTCCATCTTGGAAACGAGATTTGAACCAGAGTCTTGAGAGTAGTTCAAGTCTGAAAGGAGAGAGCCACAACAGAGAGGAGGTTCAAGTAGGAGATTCCAAACAAATACTGCTAGAGGAGATTGAAGTCGTTACTACTGAACAAAAGCAACAAATCGAAGAAGAATGAGATTTGAGAAAGGAGACGGACATTTGAGAAACGAATCTGTTTTGAACCGGGGTTTTTGTCAGTTTGATTCAACAATTCTTTAATAAAAACCGACTGGTTGAACCAGATTTGAACGGTTCAGTAACTTGGACGATTCATTAGAAGATTCGAACCGGATAGGAGTCCGGTTCCGGTTTTTTCCGGTCGAACCAACTGGTCCGGTCCGATTCTGATAACACTGGGCATAATTGTTAAAGCTGGGTACTACAAGTAAAAGATCTTCTTGTTAATATATACAAAGCAATCTTGGTTAAAAATGGAAGAAAATCTGTATAAACTCACAATATATTGCTCTCCGGATTTACTAATTCAGTCACATCTCCATAGGCGGCTCTTTTGATATTTATCCTTTTTTGTTTTTGCTGGTGAATTTTACAGACTTCTGTATAGCGGGTAGATATTTAATAAGTTTTATGACCCGCAGCACAAATTGTGATGGCATTAATTAAAATGCTCCTGTATAGAGTCCGGCCCAACAAGAAACATGAGGCCCACTATTGAATTAAAATAAAATAATGAGCTTAGTTAGACTCACCTCATAATTGAACAAGTAGATCAAGCGCGTTCATGAGTGCCAGGCGGACTGAGCCATGTGGTATGGTCTACGCTCCGCTCTCTGCATCGCGCACGGCTTGATTTTGCCAATGCGCCAACTTCTATCCCCGTCAATGGGCCCGCTCCTAGTCAACTCCATCCCTCGGATTTCTTGTTACGTCACCGCCTTAATTTTGGGTCCCATTCATCAGTGCAATACTACATTGTCGCCAGTCGCCACAGGATGAGAAGAATGAGACATTTTCTCTCGTGTTTGCTGCAATTTGTTGGTCTCAAGAGTCAAGACTAATATTTAATAGATCCATTGACCGTGACCTCTGCACTCCAAATAATTTCTAAAATCTCCTTAAAAAGGGAAAAAATTTATTACACGTATTGTACTTTCATACTAATCAAGGGAATTGTATTCTTTCAGCAAACCTTGCCAAAAGTCTAGGTCAGAAATATTCATTTAGAATTTTTTGGCTCTGAATCAATGCTGGATAGGAATGTACAGTCTGATTTAAATATTCCACTGGATCCGATCAACTTAACATGAAAAGGTGAATTCAAATTATATTTAATTAGATACAGATTGCATTTAATTAACATGGTAAACATACATTGTTTATGAATTAAAAAAAATATATAACAGTTCAAATCCAATCCAACTCAGTGTTCTAAATAACGCGCTATAGCGTTTTTGGACCCTAAACGCTAAGTTATGGCATCAAAACGTGCTATTTGAGCTACGGACGCTATAGCGGTAATAGTGGTCCGCTATAGCGCATAGCGTGTACCGCAAATAGCGTGCGCTATGCAACATGAGCTGTTTTTCTTTTCTTTTCTTTTCAATTTATATGGGGTTTAAATAAAGGCTCAGATTGGATTTTAATCGTGATTTTTTTTTTCAATTGACGCTTTATATTAAACTATTAATTATTAAATGAGAGATCCATCAAACGAAATCAAATAAGGAAGCTACAACGCGCTATGCAACATGAGTTTTTTTTTTCTTTTCAATTTATATGAGATTTAAATAAAGACTCAGATTGAATATATTAAGATATTTCTTAAAGTAACAAAATGATACTTACTATATGGTAGTTTGAATATTTTGAATAGATTAAGATAGTTAATTATGCCATGATGTCTAGGTTATTTTAAAATTTAAATAGAAAAATGATAGATTATGTCATGATGCTGAATATATTTTGAATAAAAAAAGATCGATAGTTTATAATATTAGTATTACTATGAATATTTTGAGTCGCAATTTGAACTTTGTATTGGTTCAATATGAATATTATAATTTTTTAATCAATTTGATGTTATTTATTGTTCTATGAGACTTAAATAATATTGATATTTTGTACAAATATATGATATATTTTTATAAAAAAAAACGCTATGTAGCATAGCTTTCGTTATAGCTTTTTGTATAGACTTCCCGCTATGACGCAATAAACGCTATTTATAACCTTGATCCAACTACACAACACAATTGAATTTGTATTTCTTCTTTTTTAAAAGAGGTGCAAATTATATTTTGTATCGACATTATAAACATCTATGATTTTGCATCGTATATGTTTATCTTTTATGTTGCTTTTATACAAATTTGTTTATTTATTAGTGCCTAACAAGTGAAGTTCCCGCTGTTAGATAAATTTTGTTGGGTTCAATTATATACAGTGTAGTCAAAAAATTTAATATAAACCATTAAAGTTTTTTTTTTTTTTGTAAAAGAGGCATATATGTCCATTTGCATTAGCAAAAGGATAGTCATAATTACATATCCATCATCATCAAAGTGCACCCCCCAACTACCCGAAATGTAGACTAGATGAACGACCTCAGCATAATGCATCGTTTGGTCAGATAGCCACTATAACTCTACCCTAAATTCTCTCAACAAAAACATAGCAAGGTTCATAAGAAGCATAACTGCTTGCTTTGGATATACTTATTACAAAACATGACATGGCATATAAAAACTAGATAGAAGCATAGTATCAACTACACAGACTCAGAGTTGTCCCCAGTAAGTACCACAATCTCAGGAGCTCCAGCCCATTCTCTCAACGAAATTTCTTCAACCTCAGCAGGAGTCCATGTCACTATTGCTTGCACAACTTCTGCGTTGATGTTTCCTGACCAGTATTAAAGTATAAGAAATATGAGTGACCTATTAGTTTTCGGGTTAATTTCAATAAAACAAATGTCATTACGATGCTTCCACACAGACCAACAAATTGCACTAATCACTATCAGAGCAGTAGTTTTTTGTTTAGCAGGTAGAGTTTGGACAAAAGATAATATATCATCAAATTTGGACTAAGTCATAAAAACAACTTGAAATTTCCTCATCCAAAATCATATAGTTTTAACAAAAACACATTTAACAAACAAATGCTCCACTGTTTCTACTAATCCACAAAAGTGACATTGATTAGAACCAATCCAACCTTTTTTAACTAAATGTTGCTTGGTCAATATTTGCCTATTGGACAGTAACCACATAAAGACCCTTATTTTGGGAGAAATAGGTAGTTTTCACCATATGGCATATTTATCATTGGCAACTCCTCTAAAAACTAAGAATTCATATAAAGAGTGAACAGAAAAGTAAGAAGATTGGTCTTCCATTCAGCAACAAGTACCCCTGATAAGTGTATCACCTCACCCTATGAATCAAGGGCTTCATGGATAGAAATATTAGGTTGTAAGCTGATAGAGCTATATTTTACTTTAATTTTGAGCTGGAATAGAGCTAATATTAAGTTTGAGAATAGTAGCTAACTCATTTTTTAATTGAATTAGTAGAATAGTGAGCTAACTCATATAAGACAAATAAAGAATATTGGGTTAGTGTTATTCTTGCTCCATCCAAACATCGAATAGTTCAAAAAAATAATGTTATTCTTGCTCCATCCAAACGCAACATGAAGTTTGACTCATTTTTAAACGTTGAAGATCATAAAATAATTAAATACTTTTCATTAAAATTCAAACTATATATTTGTAAAATAATTTGACTCATTCTTTTGAAACTAACATGTTCATCATGGTCCCACTTTTAAACCCTTCTTCATCTTTTTCTTTTGTTCTATTTTCAAAACAGATTGATGAAAAACTCTGATAAATTTGTTGCCACTCAGCTAATTTACCGAGAGCTGAGAGTATCAGGGTACGCAAAATCCAAATCCATGGCCAGGCATATTCTAAATTCAAATATAATTGGTACAAATCTGATAATATTTTTTTCAAATTCTAGAGGTAGGCGATTGCTTGCCCTTAGTTGGCTATGACTCCGCAACTAATTTTAAAGAAAGTTATGGCATAAATATTATTATTTTTAGATTTTTAATAAAAATTTATTTATATTATTTACTTATTGGGTTATTGTTTTATATAAATTTTTAAGTACTTTTATCAATTAGTCATATTTTTTATATGATACATTTTTGTCAGTAAAATACGCAAAATCTATGTAATTAATCAACAATCTAAAGAAGTTACACGTTCAACGAATTTTAAGTTGTGATGATTAATTATATTAAACATGTTATATCTCAACAACTATCAATTAAGTTAAAAATGTAGACAAAATCTGATAAACTTGAGTCGTATGCATTTCTAATATTGGATGGCTGGAGGCCTGGAGCAATCCCTATACAACAAAATCAAATAAGAGTTGGGTTACGATATTTCATTGTTTTCGTAATTTAATTATGTCCCACATCCTTATCTTTATTTTTATAAATTAAATAATTGATCCAAACTGTTTAACAAGATCTCCATGATAAAATGTACTTAGAGACCAAATTTTGAATTTTTCGGAAAGTTTTACCAATTTTTAGATCGGTACAAAATTAGAAGATTATGAACCATTCAAAAATAGTGATTTTGTACTTATCTAAAAGATTAGTAATTTTGTTTAAAAAAATATATAAAATTGGGTCTCTAAACACATTTTAATACAAAAATCATGTCAAACAAGTTTGAAAATGAAGATAAAGATGCAGGAACGTAGAAGCATGATTGGAATTTTGACCCTACTCATTGGTCCATAATCTTCTGATTTTGTACTCTATCTAAAAATTAGTAAATTTTTTCTGAAAATTATAAAATTTGATCTCTAAACACATTTTAATACGAAGATCATATTTAGCCGTCCGGATCGATGATTTGAATTTTGAAAACAAAAATAAGAATATAAAGGCATACTTGGGACAAAAAATAATGGAGTTTTTTTTATCCCTACTCGTTAATTAAATAGTTTTAACCAGATGCTAAAACTGAGGTATTAATAAAAATAAAATACAATAGAATCCTTTCATATATTGTAGACAAAATGAAAGTCTCAAAACCCGGTAATTCAGTAAGATTAAAAAGAAAAAATTAGAAAGCTTTTTAGGGTTTAGACTGCAAAGTCTAAACACAAGTCAAACAATGACGTCTGGGGCGTCTAATGTACGGTACAGGTGTGTCTTTAATTCTTAACATGTCACCTAGAGTATGGACTGTGAATTCGTATCCTCTGCATTAACTCAAAAGGGAATCTTTTGAGTTAATAAATATTGACCATCCAATCTGATTTAAGATTCGTGTAGACTAAATCTGCACAAATATTAAAGGACCACATATATCATAAGCAGGGACCGGATTGGCTCCGATTAAAATCAGACGGTTAGGATTGATTAACTCAAAAGATTCCTTTTTGAGTTAACGCAGAGGATATGGATTCATGGACTGTGGCTGATGACTAGTAAAAAGCGAAAAATCAAAGAAAAAAAACGCGTGGAAGCAATCTATGCATTCACCAAGAATGTGACCTAGTCGCGGTAGCGGCGTTACCAGACGCTTCAAGTTCTTACCATAATAAATGGAATTCATATTACTTGAGCTACCTCAAGTTCTTTCCATAATTAGTGGAAATCATATCGGAAGCTACTACATTTTGTCATTAAGTGTTGTTTAAATTGGCAACGATAGTCGGAGTCCCGTCGCCGTTCGAGTGGGACCCACAGTCTCAGCCGCCCCTGCACCTCTCGGAACCTGACGAACCGCACGGCCTAGACGAATCGATGATAAAATCGATACCAACTGTTGCGTATCGAAGACTAAAGGAGCCGGGGGTTTTCCATGTCTGCGCCGTGTGCATAACTGAATTTCATGATGATGAGAAGATTAGGGTTTTACCAAATTGTTTGCATTTTTTTCATGTGGAATGCATCGATACATGGTTGCGAAAAAATGCGAATTGCCCCTTGTGTAGATCACCTATCACAGTAGACCCTGCCTCAGCTGATGGAAATCAGGAAATGGGCCAGGTTTTACCAGAAATTAATACTGAAGTTGTGATCAATGTCGGAGAAGATGATGTCGTGAACTCTAACAGTGCTCTGGCAACCGAAGGTAAAATGAGTTCAGGAAAGTGGAGTTGCAGGAATGATGAGAGCATAAAACGGAGGAGAGAGAAACAGCTTGCTGTGATGCCTATTAGGAGGTCATCTTCAGTGGATTTCTCGGCTGATAGGTGGCTAATCAAGGAGGTGCAAAAGGTTTTACAGCAAAATCCCCACTTTCATGCAACACCATTTGCAGGCAGTAGCAGAACAGGGCCCAAAGTAACACTTCCAATGGATTTGCATAGGATAGTGAACACCTCTTCTTCTTGAGTTATTTGATTCTTCTCATTACAGAGAAAAAAATAGAGTTTATCTTCTTGTTATTTTTTTTAAATTATTTTCTCATATTAGTTTTTGTTTGTAGTATTTTATTTTATTTTTAAAAGAGAGATATTTTGGTTCGTGTGGTGTGTTGAGCTATTCAGTCTGTATGCACACTACATGTCTATATGTACCTTTTCTATTATTGTCAGAATATTTAATCCTTTTGATTAGACGAATGAATAGCACTTGGGTACGGAACTTGCATTTTTTTTTTAATTGTCAAATTTATCCTTGTTAAAATTAAAAATTGGCATAATTGTTAAAGCTGGGTACTTCTTGTTAATATATAAAAAGCAATCTTGGTTAAAAATGGAAGAAAATATTTATAAACACATTATATATTGCTCTCTGGTTTTGCCTTCCTAATTTAGTCACAATGTGGGGTGTAAACAGATACGGATAATTTGCTCTGTCAGGCATTTTTCGAATTTGAATTAAATGAATACGGATAATTGTAGATACAAATACGGATATATTTTGTATATGGTGAAATAATGATGGATACAAATATAGATAATTTCATGAAGGTGAGTATCCATATCTGTATCTGAAATTGCTCCCAACCTACTCCGCCTTTACTGTTCCGGATAGAAGTTGTCATATAATTATGCGAGTAGAACTAGGGTGTTTTCAAGCTCACCAAGGTGTATGGTGAGCTTAACTCCATTAGATTAGCTTCAAACAATAAATCCAAATCGTTGAAACCTATTTACTTCATGAGTGATTAATTTACATGTAAAGCTTTTAAAATTTTGAATTAATTTTGTATGAAGTCAAGTGGTCAAAAAATGTTAAAAAAAATGAATGCACTAAAATTAATTTATAAATCATCTAATTTTGACTGCTTGACTTTATACTAAAATAATTCGAAAAATTAAAATCTTTGCATGTAAATTCATCACTTGTGAAGTAGATGGATTTCAACAGTTTAGATCTTCCGTTAGAAACAAATATAATATATTTTGGAGTTAAGCTCACCAAACACTTTGGTGAGCTTAAGAACACCCTGGTATTAATTTCAGTCTTGGTTGTGGGATAAATAATAATACGATATGATTTTCAATTTAATATCTTTTTCGCTGGTAATGGTGCTTCAATAACGCTATTTCTTTTCATTTTTATCTCCATTTCTTCACTCTCCATTGTTTTTCGTTCAAAATTGTAACCTGTAAATGTAGTATGTTTTTAGTCTTTGTTAAATTGGTTTTAGCCATTGTTTGAAGACAATAGCAAGACACTAGTTTGTATCTTAAAGTATATAATTCAATTATTCGACAATTATTAGTTTTGTATCCGTATTTAAATATGTATTTGTAGATTATTCGCTCCGTATTCATATCCGTTTAAGACATATTTGATTTTAAATTTTAATATCCGTTTACTATTATCCGTATCAGTATCCGCTGATTAAAAAACGGATATAGGTATCAGCATTATCCGCTCCGTTTACACCCTTGGCTCCTCGAGTCATCTCCATAGGCGGCTCTTTTGATATTTGTCCTTTTTTATTTCTGAATTTTCAAGCCTTCTGTATAACGGGTACAAGTTTAATAAATTTTTTGACCCGCAGCACAAATTTTGATCGCATTAATTAAAAGGCTCCTGTATAGAGTCCGGCCCATCAAGAACATAGGAGGCCCACTGCTGAATTAAAATAAAATAATGAACTTAGTTAGACTCACTTTATAATTGAACCAGTAGATCAACCGCGTTCATGAGGTGAGGCGGACTGAACCATGTGGCATGGTGTACCCTCAGTTCTATGCACCGCGCACGGCTTGATTCCTACCAATGCGCCAACTTCTAATCTTCTATCCCGTGTATGGGCCCGCTCCTAGTCAACTTCTGTCCCTCGGATTTCTTGTTACGTCAGCGTCTTATTTTTGGGTCCCATTCGTCAGTGGCAATATTACATTGTCTACCTGCGATTAGAAGAAAGAGACACTTCTTTTATTTTCTCTCGTGTTTGCTGGAATTTGTTGGTCTCAAGACTAAAATTTAATAGATCTATTGACCTGTAATCTTTAGCAAACCTTGTCAAGATTCTAGGTCATAAATATTCATTTAGAATATGTTTTTGTTCTGAATCGATGCTGGATAGGAATGTACAAACAACTAATTTAATTTAAATAGTCCACACGATCCGATCAACTGATCAATATGAAAAACGGTAAATTTAAATTATATTTAATTAGATACATATTGAATTTTATTAAAATGGTAAACACATATTGTTTCTAAATTTAAAAAAATATAACGGTTAAAATCCAATACAACTACATAACACAATTGAATTTTTATATTCTCTTATTTTTTTAAAGAGGTTTGAATTATATTTTAAATAAACATTATATATATATTTTTTTAAAATTTATGCTTATGCATCGTATTTGTTTATCTATTATGTTGCTTTCAACAAATTTGTTTATTTATTAATGCCTAATAAATTAAGTTTTCTTGTTGTTAGTCAAATTTTGTTGGGTTGGATTTTATTGAATGTTATGGCATAAATAATTAAATTTTACACTTTTATTTAAAACTTTATTATTATTATTATTGATCGAGTTACGTTTTGTTTAAATTCTTAATTACTAATAGGCAATAGCAATTAGTTATATTTTTATATGTATGATATTCTTTTGTCGATAGAATTCGCAAAATCTATGAAATCAACCATCTAAAAAAAGTTAGACGTTCAACTAATCTATGTAATCAACTATCAGAAAGTTTTTACTAGGGTACAAAATCAAGAGATTCTGAATCATCCAAAAACAATGATTTGTAAAATCTAAGAAATATAATATATAAAAAATATAAAAAATAAAATAAAAACTTGGGTCTCTAAAGTCTAAGCACACTTTAATACGGAAATTATGTTCAGCATTTGAATCAATTGTTTCAACTTTGAAAATAAAAATATGAATATAAAGACATGATTGAGATATGAAAATAATGGAGTATTTTATCCCTACTCGTTAATTAAATAGTTTTAACTGGATGTTAAAAATGATGTATTAATAAAATAAAATAAAAATAGAATCCTTCCATATATTGTAGACAAAATGAAAATCACAAAACCCGGTAATTCCGTAAGATTTAAAAGGACAAATTAGAAAGGCTGTTAGGGTTTTAGACTGCAAAATCTAAACACAAGTCAAACAATGACGTCTGAGGCGCCTAATGTACGGTACAGGTGTGTCTTTAATTCTTAACATGTCGCCTGAGCCCTGAGGTATGGACTGTGGCTGATGACTTGTAAAAAGCGAAATATTCTACACTATTTTGGAGGTTTTTAAATTATTTTTCACCATTTTGGAATTTTACAAATTACTCTAAATCATTTTGGAACTTTTCTAAATTATTCTAAACTATTTTGAACTTTCTAAATTATTTTTCACCATTTTGGAATTTTACAAATTACTCTAAATCATTTTGGAACTTTTCTAAATTATTCTAAACTATTTTGAACTTTCTAAATTATTTTTCACCATTTTGGAATTTTACAAATTACTCTATTTTGGAACTTTCTAAATTATTTTTCACCATTTTGGTATTTTACAAATTACTCTAAACTATTTTGGAACTTTTCTAAATTATTCTATACTATTTTGAAAGTTTCTAAATTATTCGGGCTACTATTTTAAATTTTTCTAAACGGAACTAAACCATTTCAAAATAAACAAAACAATATTCCAAATAATATTCCAAACAAATTCTAAACAATCTTTCAATATTCCAAACAATATTCCAAATAAATATTCCAAATAATTATTAGAATAGTTTCAATTTCATTTTTCGGTACAGAGACATGCATTTTTGTTATTTTCAAATAATATTTCAAATAATTTTTCAAATAAATATTTGAAATATATTCCAAATAATCTTAAACAATATTTGAAATAATTTCAAACAATCTAAACAATATTCCAAATAATTCTAAACAATCTCAAGAATATAAACAATATTCCAAATAATTCTAAACAATCTAAACAATCCAAACAATATTCCATGATTCTAAACAATCTAATCAATCCAAACAATATTCCATGATTCTAAACAATCTAATCAATATTCTAAACTATTCTAATTAATATCATAAACTATTTTAATATTAAAAAAAAAAAAAAAACCTGATTACTCTCTCTGGCCTCCTCTTCTCTTCTCTTCTCTTCTTCCCGCACCAAATGGCAAAACTCAACTAAAAATTCGGACATTTCAGCAGCATAAGCCACGGGTCTACAGTGCCTCTGCCACGTGTCGACACCCCAGTGCATGACCCCCACGCGTTAAAAAAAAAAAAAAAAAATTGTTTGTCCGGTTCACGGTTAACCGAACCGTTCTTTCCGCTAAACGGCTAACTGAACCAAGCAATCCGGTTAACCGTTAACCGGACCCAAACCAAATTTCCGGTTAACGGTTAACCGGACTATTTCAAAGGGTCCGGTTAATGGTTAACCGGAAATTTGGTCCGGTTAACCGTGAACCGGTTTGGGTAGTTTTAAAAATTGATGGCCGGTTCGGTTAATTTTTAAAATTCAATTTATTTTTTGGATATAAATAAAAAAAATCGGCGAAACTGACCTAGTCGCAGTAGCGGCACTACCAGACGCTTCAAATTCTTTCCATAATTATTACTGGAATTCATATTACTTGAGGTAGGTACCTCTATTTGTTAAGTTTGAATCTGGTCCATTCGTGTACAATCCAAGTTTGTAAATTTTACACTAAACCGTTCTAAACCTTAATTTGGAAATGGACTACTAATGGAAAATTTTCAGTTAGGCCCCTTTATACTTGGATGGACTTTGGGGGAGGCTTTGGGGATGCATAATTACAATTATATGATTATATCACAATATGGAAAATCAAAATTCTCGTCAAATTTTTTTTTTCTTTTGCTGATTAGGAAAAATAAAGTGCTAACTAACCTAAACTTAGCTAAGAGGGGATGGATGAGCGATGCAGCTTGCCCATTATGTGGTCTCCCCGAGTCAACTGAATATCTCTTCGTTGCTTTTTTATATCCCAAATTTGTTATTGGATTGCACGTTTTAACAACTTTCAGTTTAATTGTGTTTAAATTGATGACTTATGGTTTTAATTTAGATAAATTTGCATCCATTCCCTTAAAATGATATGATGCTTATCGAACTTATTAAGGCTGTTGTTCTTTAGACAATGTGGTTAGAGATAATTTCTCTGTTTTAACAAAACTGACAGGTTTAATATTAAAGTTGTTGCTTTCAAAATAATTTCTTTAACTAGTTTCTGGTGCAAATTAAACAAATAATGATAATTCTCTTTATAATTTTTTTTTAGTTTTACCTCTTGATACAACTGATTTCCAGATGCCAATTCAGAATGGTACAGGAATAGAGGAGGAACAACAAGGGGAAGAGATAGGAGCGGCAGAGGCCCCCTCCCCCCCTCCTCCTTTTGGGTACAACAAGTGAGCAAGATCAATGGAATGAAGATTTGATTTGAAAAGTTATTGAATATCTAGTTTAATTTATTGACGATATGTTGTTTCTGATCTTTACTACTACTTTTGGGTACAAGAAGTAGTGAAGTAGATGTAAAAACTATTTCATAGGAAAATGGTACCATTTCGGTACCGACTTATGTGAATAACTCTGATTTCTCAATTAAATCGGTGAGAATTTTTCATTTTTCCTTAAAAAAGAAAATCTGGTCCATTCGTTATATATTAAAACGATTTTTTTAAAAGCACGTGCATTATGGAATTGAACCGGATTGATTTAGATTATGATTAAATACTCTGTATTAAAACTCAAACGGTACATTAATCCGTACTTGGGAGTACGATCTCTTAACGGGTCGCTTTTAGTAAGACCACACAAGTACATAACCTATATGTAGTTCTATTATGAATTCAGATCCGCTGAAATTCCAAAAAATATTTCAAGGACTTGCAATTCCAAACTCTCCCTATCTCTCTCCTCTTTTGCTCTCATTAACTCTTTGATGAGAGAGAAAGAAGAGAGAGGAGAGAGATAGGGAGAGTTTGGAATTACAGGGACCCTAAAATTTCCTTTGGATTTTCAGCAGATCCGGATCCTTCTATTATGGGTCGTTCGGCTACATGAATTAAGCGAGCATATAGGGTCTCTGGCGTTAAATTGAAGCCAAGTTAGTACTAAAGCAAAACAGCAAAATTTCACATTATTATTGAACCAGATATTGTGGTAATTTTTTACAGCTTTTTTTATTTTAAAAATAGATTGAATTTTTTTAAAAATCAGAAAGATAACGATTTTTTTAATAGTATGAAAAGAACCGCATCAATTATGCATTTATTTTGAGAATTCGCTAAAAAATTGCATATTTTTTGTGGTTTTATAAAATTTTGACCAATTCGATTGAGAACTAAGAAACACTAAAAAGTTTCATCAAATATATTATAATGTCTTCGCGAAATCTCAGAAAACTCGCACATTTGAGACGGTTCCTTCAATAGCATTAAAATAATTTCATCATCTTTTCCATTTTGTATGAAATATTTATTTTCTTCAAAAACAAAAAAAAACTAATATTTTGAGCCGGCTCTATATAATTCCCTGCAATTGAACAAAGTTTTCGAATAATTTTTATTATTTTTTAGATGTGAGAGTTGGTGCTGGTACAAAACAGTTATTTCTTCTTTACTGGTGTAAAATAATGCAAGGAACAACAAACGATGAAAAGAAATAACACATCAGACTAAAGAACAAAACCTTATTTTATGGCAATACATGCTCCGATTAAGTTTGAGAGAGAGGGAGAAAAATTTAGTACTACGTAACTTTTTATAATTATTATAGTAGCCTAGGGGAACAATGATAAAGCTCTTCATTTTCAAACATATATTAAGGTACCTATAGTGTCAAAATTAACAAGAAAAAGGACAAAAATGAAAAGGTCAACTGGAACAAAGTAGACAATATGTCATCAGCAATCTTTTCTACTTTCATTTTCAAGGAGCTTCAATATGTCATCAGCAATCTTTTCTACTTTGATTTTTGATGCATCATCATCATCATCATCATCATCATCATCATCATTGTCATCATCATCATTGTCATCATAATCATGAAATTGTGGAGCAGCAGTGCTAGAAAGAGCACGGGAGGCCTTTTCCCTTAGCTGTTTGTAAAGCCGATTTGCTTCTTGAAGCTCCTCTAGTGCACCAGGTCCATGGCTCGACCATGCATCAATCACTTGCTTCTGAAAACTTATTGCAAGTGGATAGCTGCATAATGAAAAAAAAATTAAAACTGAGTTAAACACACTAAATAAAATACTTACGCCAATGGCAATAGTTGTTGTTAAGAAACAAGAAATACTAGGTTATCATGTCCAAAATTAGAAAAACATAATCAATATAAAAGTTTAACAACCAATGTTATCATGTCTTCTAATATTATCAAACCAGTTTATACAGTTGCCTCTCCTTCCATAACCCACAAAAATGATGCAGCAAGAAAGTGGTTTCTAGACTTTCAAATGCTGAAAACACAGCGGGAAGTATAGCAATGCTAATATGAAATGTAGAAAGATAAAACCGGACAATTCAGAGGAAAACATACACAGATTTCACATAATCAAATATTAATTTCTACACAATAAATAAGCAAGAACAAAATGTACAACTATTTTCCTTTTACATGGCAAAATACCATCTTGCTACAGCCCATTGCACAGCAGCCTGTAAAGATTAAATTTGGAGCTTGATTTCCAAGTAAATATTACCCTTCTGTGCACAAATTAAGTCTCTGGAACCTATTAGATTTGACCCAGCAATTAAATTTTTCATCATATAATTTGGTTTGGTTTTGAAACAAGTGCCTTACCATGGTACTTGTAGAAACTCAAATATGGTAATCTATATCAAATGATGGCATTAGAGATGGGAAAAAAAGAAAAAAAAAAAAAAAATAGAATACCTTTCCATGGCACTATAGGCATTGGCAAGACTCTGACAGGCCCCAATAGTATCAGCATGGTGGGGCCCAAGGGAGACCTCCATTACATCCTTGGCCTGTGCGAACATCTGTGCGGCAGTCTGGGGACGTTCGAGCTCCATGTAAGCTGCACCCAGATTGTTGTAGATGTACCCCACCCCAAAGTGCTTCGGCCCGAAACTCTCCTTCATTCTCTCTACCGCACTCTCCAGGTATCCTACCGCCTCTGACACCTTACCTGATATACAAAATTTAAAAATATACATATTAGCTCCAGGAACCTTAAAAATTGACAAAGTTCATAAAAACATACACTGTTATTAATTGTTCGTTCCAATATCAATCCGAACATCAGAATGCGATTTTAATTTTAGCAACCTAAAACTATATGGTTTACTCTCCTTCATTCTCTCTACTGCACTCTCCAGGTTTCCTACCGCCTCTGACACCTTGCCTGGTATACAAAAAATTTGAAATATGCATATTGGTACAAGGAGCCATAAAATTTGAAGAAGTTAATAAACATACACTGTTACTAATTGTTTGTTATAACTTACAATAACAATTCCAATATCAGAATGCGATTTTAATTTTGCAACTTAAAAATATATGGTTTACTTAGACTGGTAAACTAACCAGGCTCCATTTATAAAAATACCAAACTGGGGATAACAGGAAAATATAATGGTTAATTGTTAACTAAAACAAGTTGGAAAGTAATTGTAAGTTTGATGCCCAAAAAAAGTAAAAAAGTAATTTTTATGCACAATACCATATAAAATGTGTCACAACTGTTCTGTAAGTCCTAATCTATTTTAGTCACTGAAGTTTAGAACTTAGAAGAAATACAAGATTGATTGAGTACACCAAGTCCTGCACCTAATGAAATCAGCACTTGAATATGTGTATAAATAATTGGAAAACGCTATCAGATATAAACTAAAATCATGGTAATTTACAAAACTAAAACTGAATTAGGCACAGTATGTCCTATAATTAGATTAAATTACCTGTCAGTAGCAGCAACCATCCGACCTTGGCCGAGACATTGCACTCGAGGTGTTGCTGACCTGGCAATGTTTCAATTATTTCAAGACTCCTCTTCAGTATATTTATAGCCTTATCAAACTCATTTGAGTCTTCATATATAGATGCTATTTCTACATAGGCATCAGACACACTCTCCGGTGACTCATGCTCCTTCTCCTCGAGAATTTTTTGAGCGGCTTCTAGACATCTCTTTGATTCGGTAGTGGCATTTCCTTCGCTGGACAAGGCCTTGGCCAAGGAGATATACACCATGGCACGGGTCTCACTACCCTCCTCAGTCTTATCCACAACGCTTCTTAGGGTTTGAATTGCCGCCTCATACTTCCCTAGAGAGATCTGAATATTAGCAGCATCGATTTCTGCAGTGAGGAGGTCCGAGTCCATGCCCCACCTTTTTAACACCTTTTGTGATTGTTTGTTCTCTTCTAGTGCTTTATCGTGTTTCTCTAAGCCGGTGTAAATCACACCTAGTAACCTCCGGTCATGCGCCACCTCGACCGAATTTTGACCCAATTTCCCCTGATGAATCTCTAGTGCCTTTAAACATAGAGGCAGGGCCTCCTTGAAATTTAACACAGCAGCATAAGCCTCAGCCAAATCCCGGTAACCTATACCCAATTCACGACTATTTGGTTCATACATTGATTCCTTGATCTCTAAACATTTCCTTAGGTTGATTAATGCCTCTTCTCGCCTTCCCATGGCAGTTTTTGTATTGGCTAACTGGAGATTCACCGCGTGGCTAACTGGCCTAATGTCAAAACTTTCATTTCCATCCCTTTCCAGTGTAGAAATTATACGATTTGCCCGGGTAAAAAATCCCAAGCTATCATTGAACCGGTTCAGGTTGTAGCAAGCAGACCCAACAAGGTGAAGTGCCATGGCAACTGAAATCGAGTTCTTTTCACCAATCTGAAGGATTTTAAGAGCTCTCATAGCAAAATCCAGAACTTGCTCATGGTTTTCGTATCCGATTGAGTCAAGGTGTTGACCTACCTTGAGGCAAGCGAGGCCGAGCATTTTGTCCAACGGGTCGAGTGTTGTCTCAAGTTCCTTGAAAGAAGATATAATCTCTTCGGTTGATGTGGCGTTCTCGAATCTCTCTTCAATGTTGGATTTCTCCTTGAGTTTTCTCTGTCGGGGAGAGAGAACTGGAGGGAGGGGGCTCGGATCGGAATGGAGAGAACGAGAGGGGCATTTTGGGAAGTGGGGAAGAGATGGGACTTGGGGACCGGGGGGTTTGAGGAGGGTTTTGGGAAATATCCTGGATTTGAGGATCGCAGAGAGGAAACCTGATGCTCTTCTCATGGCGAAAGAGGGGAAAGGGCTTTGAGCATAAACCCTACAGAGAGATACTTCGCTGAACACTACAAACGGTCTAAGAGGACACTAGTACGGGGGTTTCATTTACCTAAAGTAGCACAAATGTTTTATTTATATTTGGACCGTCCGATCATAATCCAGACCGTCCGGCCCGAGTGCCAAAGCAGATCTGACGATTCGGATACAAATACAAAATTTAAGTTACTACAGGAAAATGAAAGGCGGTCGGTTAGGACTCATGTAGCGCATGATTACACGAGTCTTATTAATTCTTAAACCCTATAGATAGGTATTTACAGCACTATATTATCTTCATGCAGAGCACTTACAATAGAGTAAAAATGAAAAATAGATGACATGTTCGCTGCACGAAGTGAAATAAACGCTGTCAATGTATTACGACTATTCGCCCAATCAGGTCCGTCCGGGTTGTATGACTTTTGTGTGCCAAATGAGGGCCATGATCTCAGGGCCCAAAAATCATGTTCGGATAAATTGCTTCGGCCTATTGTTTAAAGCTTATTTATTTCTTTGGGTTGGGCTCTAGGCCCAGCAAAAACTAATGTTGTAATGGAACATTTTATTTAACAAAAAGGAACTCACAAATCACAATAAACGGAGATGCCAATTTCCATTGATTGACTTCATTATATGGCATTCTCGTTCACGATTAAAATATTATATGTTCAATCAACTGCTTTGAGATCACTAATTCAGTTTTCCTTTTTATTTTTATTTTGAGAGAGAGATGATATGTTCATTAGTTTTTCTTTACATTGTATAACTACTATTTGAGATACTAATTCAGTTCACTTTTTGTTTTATATCGTAGGAATGATTGAAAGAAGTAAACTTTTGACTTTTTTTCCTTCCAGAAATTGTATCCATCACATTTTAAATTAAATATCTGCATAATGCTTTATGCTCCTACTTAATCGCCAAAACCGCATCAATTCCATTTTTTAAAAAATCAAATATTTTGTAAAAGAGTGAGGTCGTGGTTATATGCATATTAAGCATTATTCTAAATAGAACGCTATACCGTTTTCGAGCTATGTTATGAGATAAAAGTGCGCTATTTTAGCTAAAACCGCTATAGCGTTAATAGAGGTCTGTTATATGTGCTACACATTATGCATTATAGCGTACACTATGCTACATAGGCTTTTATTTAAAGGCCCAAACTGAAAATTAATTTTAAAAATCAATTTTTTTCAAGGTCCAGATTAATTTGACCTTTAAATAAAAAAAAAAAAAAGATAGATAGGTTATTCCATGATGTCTATATTTTTTTAATAGAAAAGAATATACAACTTATAGCATGATGCTTAGGCTATTTTGAATGGAAAAAGATAGATAGTTTATTATATTATTAGAAATATTATGAATAATAATTTGAATTTTGTACTGGTTCAATATGAATATTCTAATTTTTTAATTAATTTTGTGTTACTTATTGATCTATGAGACTTAATATAATATTGATAATTAGTAGAAATATAAAATATAAATTTTAAACAAAAAACACTGTGTATGATAGTTTTCGCTATAGCTATGCTATTCGTAATAGCTTTTTTTTTTTAGCCTTTTCACTATAACGTGATAATTGCTATTTAAAACATTGATATTAAGGATTTGATCGTTACTACACATTCAAATTTTTATTGAAAAGTTTAAATAGTGGATGCAAGCTGTTAAATGTGATCTATATATAAAATGTATTTGGAGATCAAAATTTAAATATTTTCTGATTTTTGTATTTTTTTTTAGATAGGTAGAAAATCAGTGTTTTTGCTTTTGGATGGTTCAGTATATTTAGATCAAGTGATTTTCTAATTATCTAAAAAATAACAATTTTTTTTTCTAAATATAAAATTTGATATCTAAATATATTTTTATATGAATATCATATTTAATAATTTGGATCAAAGAACTTTATAAATAAAATATGAATCCATAACAGGTCCATCCATAATATACAAATTACCATAGTCTCACTCTTTTGGAAATTTTTTTAATTGATTGATAACAAACATTTATCCACAACTAAAGTCTTTGTTCATGTTCCGACTTCTTCTCCATTATTCAGATTAGAAATTTTGATTGTTCTGTACAGGGGATGTCTTCATTAGCTCTTCCTTTTGGGGCTTCTCTCTGTATTTTGAAAGGTCTTTGGATTGTATTCCTTTTGCCTTTATTTTTTTTCTCTGATGTTGTAATTTTTTTTATTAAATGAATAAATACTTGCCTTTTATATGTTTTTCATTTACTTCAAAGTAAGTAAAACTTCAACCTCACTAATGACTAAGTTAGGTATACTTCAATTGATGCCTTTTGTAACAGCAGCATGGCTTTATCATTGTATTACATCATGACAGCCATTTCTCCAATATAGAGAAACAGGGATTGATAAAAGTTGAAAGCTACCTTCCACCAAGTAATGCGTAATTTGGGGAAATCTCTTTCCAACTAACTTCAAAATGTGATCAGATTGATTTTTCAGTAAGTTGTTCATGCAATTTGCTAAAATAGAAAACCTAAATTTACTTTTATTGTTCTGCACTTTTGTTACAAAGTATGCAATTTATAATTGCAAACCAATAACTATAATATTCAATCATATAAAATTGAAGATTTTTGCTATTATTGACTTGTTTCATTTATGAAACTTACACCGTTCCCAATTAAATCGCCTATACCAAAGTTCTTCAGAATAAAGAATTAATAATCACTTAGGACTTATAGCCTTCAACCTACATACAAAAATCTTTTTATACATATAATATACCGTTAGAGAAGCATAATTCAAATTGCTGCATCTCATTTTCCGGTAAAACTACACCAATCTCGATTCCGCCCTTTCCATCCCGGCTCTCAGCAAGTGAAACTGTGCCCGGCGTATGCCCGATTGACGGTAACTCCACTTTCATGGGCCGGCCCCACCCGAAATCCACATCATAAACCCTATATCGAGGCGAACCACCAACCGACATTGGTCGGTTTGGTACAAGTGACAAAATTTTTCTAAACCATCCTTCAGCCCCTTGTAGCACACCTTCATCTAGCCCTTTTATTGCTTTTCCAATTGCCATAGCTGCTGTAAACACACCTCCCTGCAAATGCAGTTCCTGCAAGTTGGCCTCCACAAAGCATGGCCGCAGACAATTACCAAAATACCCTGTTGGGATCAGTGGTTGTAGACGGGACCTACAGTCCACAGAGAATAACAAATGTGCACTTTTCTCTGTGATACTATTGTCAGTAATGGTTTCCTGGGATTTTATGAGGCAAACCCATGCGTATGCACATGCAACTGTAAAAGATGAACAATGCAATGGTGGGCCATCTGATTTGGCAATTAGACCTTCTTTCAGTGCATCAATCTGCTCACGTGTTAACACAAATGTAGAAATCAACGGTCGAGATTGGTTGAGAGGAGAAGGAGACTCTGATGCTGGAGGCGGCCCTTTTGACAGTATTTCCTTCATTTCAGATAGTGTCTTCGAGTAGAGCTGATTCGGGTCGGATATTATTGCCCGGTCAAATAACGGAGGAGGTAATCCGCTCGCTTTAACGGGTTCAACCCGGCAAGAGGAGGCCCATGACTTGACAAAATGCATGAAGCTAGAATCATCACAGGCAACATGGTGCATAGCAACTCCAATGCAAATTCCTTTTCCTGGAAAAACGGTTACTTGAATTGCGGTAAGTGGGATTGTTCCATCATTTGCACGGGGAAGTTGCGGCACCAGCGAGTACAGTCCGGTGAAATCTTTCATTTCATTTCCTGTAAGCTCGTCAAAGTCTGATGAACTCTCGGCCAGAGAGAACGGAATAGTATCATTTGCACAGAAGTAGAATTCAAATTGGTTGTCGGGTGTCATTTCGGGGCAGGGACGGACCCGGCCTGCTAACGGGTAGAATTGTCGGAGGGTTTCAGAAAGAGATGATTGTAAGGCAGGAATGTGAGTCAACTTGAAATCGACGGTCGAGATCGGGAGAGAGAAGAAGAAAAGCCGTTCGACCGGTCCCGTGAAGAGCCATGCCACGTCGAAGAAGGAGAGCGGTATAGACGACGAGTCCGGTACAGAGCCGGTTGGCGGGGATACTTGAAATTCATCAATGATTTTGGTTTTGGTTGATGAATTTGATGCCATGTCTTAATTGAGGGAGGAATGGATCTTGGAACTGTGATTAAGAAATGGAAATAGATCTAAGAAAGGAGGAGAGGGTTGAATAATTGCATGTTATAATGTATTTTTATGTAGTAGGGTTTGGTTGGACTTTGGATATTAGTTATGATTGGATTGGGATGGGGGTAGGAGAAGAGAATAGAAAGCCGTTAATGGTGGGGTTGGTTTGGTGAGCATAATGATTTTGCTTTTTCATTTTCTTTTTTAATTAGGTTAAGTGGAAGGGTTAGATGGCTTTATGCTAATTATTTGGAGGTATATTTTAATGCATGTTGTACACATGCAAGTTTGTTAATTTCCTTATGAATTTGATGGTTAATTTGAGGAATATTTCATTTTTTTCTTAAATTCAAGATTAGCAAAATATGGAAATTAAATTCATGGTTTGTTTATTCTTTTCCTAAAAAAAAAAAAAAAAAATAAACCATGAATTAGCAGTTCTATGTTAGTTGTTTTCAAACTGAGGTCGCTACAAAAAGAAGAAACCTTTTGGGCCTATTTACAGAAGACGAACTATTTAAATTATAGAAAAGCCCCAATTAGGCTGCTTTAGATATATTTGGGCTAAGTGTGGATTTTGGCCCAATTGGATAAAATTGCTCATGTCACCAAATTCCAAAATATATGACGACTTCACATCGGCTGCAAATAAACACTTGTCCCTTGAATTCAATACAACTTGTATTTTTCTTTTTTGCTTTACTACAGCCCGTAGGCATCATTTTGTATTGCTACAAGGCTATAAAAATGTCATTCCTTCCACAATTTTTTCTTTATCTTAAATTACAGTATCAAATCAGACGATTACTACCTCATTTTTTAGTTTGAATCCGGTCAGTTCGTTACAAACAATACGAATTTTAAAGGAGCTTCGAGTATTACAGATTTGGACCGGTTTGACCAGAATTTTAAGATCTAGCCAGACCTAGCCAGCCAGCTCGTCAGCTCGCAAGTTAGCTCAGGCTGGTTTGTCACGAGTTCAAGCTGAGGTTTTAGCTCGAATGCCCTAGGTCCAGCTCACTCAACTGTAGCTTGGTCCATAATTAACAAGTTGAGCTAGAGCCTAGCTCGGACCGAGCCAGCTCGTTGACACCCCTAATGCAAAGTGTGTTTGTATTTTTTAATGGATTATTATTTTTCCTTTTCGTTGATAAATTGTAATTAATTTAATAAATTTAGTAAACAAAAACCAACTTCAGACTTTGTTCCACAATATCTTCATTAAAGAAAATTTAAGTAAAGATTGAAGATCAAATTTAAGTAAAGATTGAAGATATTTTTGTCTCTAAGTTTCGAAACTGCCACCTTTTACATAATTACATGTATTCACTAAAGAAAATGAAGAGAGGAAGGAGGGAGCGAGAGCATGATTGTATCTGATCGATGTTGATTACTTGCTTTGAAACCAATTTTTTTGAAAGGTTTGCGGAGAAAAGTTGTGTATATAAACTTAGTGAATTTATTCACTTCAATTTGAAAGGTGGAAGATGTGAACTATTGCCTCTCTTTTCATCACACGACTGTTTTTGAAGCACAGTCTTAATAATGAAACATAATGAAAACGCCTTTTGTATTATATAACATAATGAAAACGCCTTTTGTATTATATACAAGTAGATCAAAATCATTATCCCTCCCACTGAGCTCCAACTAATTTTGGCACTTGAGCAATGTGATCCATGAATTCCACCGTACAACCCATCCTAACCTATTTTATTATCATTGGTCCAGTTGGTTGGATCAAGCAAACACGAGTTTAGTTTTAAATTAAAAATGGTTGACCCAACTAAACAGGTGAACCTTATCCATTGCTGCCTTGAATTTAGTAGCTAGCAAACCACTTGCTTTGTTTGGTTTGGACACTAAGACCAGGAGAAAAAAAGGGGGAATTTCAGGTATAATTTTTAAAAATCTTGAAATTAAGTATTCCTTCCTCTGAAATTTATAATATCGTATTTATCCCTTCTAAATTTCAAAAATGAACAAATTAGTTTAATTTATAATTTTTTTATTAAAATTTATTTTAAATTTATAAAGTTCTTATTTTACTCTTCATTAAAAAAACAAAAGTAAGTAATTAATATAAGAAAAATGTTCAATCTTCTAACTAGTTGATTTTCAAAAGTAAATAATTTATTTCTCTACTTATGACGAACATGATACTTTACAGGAGCTTTATTGGCGCATCTCTTTATTAAGGATTGAGTCCACGCGCATATGTGCAGGGTTTGTGAAGGAGCAAATGATTTTGTTGAGGAAAAATATATCATGATTCATATAATAATTAGCTAATATAATTAAAATCCTAACTAAATAGCAATCCTAAAGAAATAAATAGCTAATATAATTTGGAAGGAACTGGGTTTTTGAAATTATATTATTAGCTATTAAACTATATCATGTTTCAAAATTATATTAGCTAATATAATTTGTTTGTTGATCTTCATCCCTAACGTTCATTCCCTTTGACAAAACCAAGGTGTTGAAAACTGAGCATCCTAAATAGACTAAATTTAAAATATGTGAATTTTAGGGATGATTTAAATAGTGTTATAGAAATTTAGCACCAGTTTGTATACAAAATTGATAGACGTCATGCTGCTAACATAGCAGAATTTTGCTCTAATTTAGCACAAGAAAAAAAAAAAATTCCTCTCGGTTTGAAGTTTTATAACTGAGCTCATATTTAATTGTGGCTATGACTATTTTACAAACGTTTTTAGTTAATATATTTGCACTTAATTGTTTTGGTTAATTTTGAGGGGTGATGCTCAATTTATCGTAGTAACCATTTGATAATTAATGTTGATTTAACATCTTAAATTCTCATTTTAGTAGAGAAAATATTAGATTTAATATTATGACATGACTTGTGTGTTGATTCTTTTTGTTGTTGTTATTGAATATCCATGACCAACAGTCAACACAAAATTAATTGAAAATTTGAAATACTACCATAATTGCTATAATTTAGCATACTCACTTGTTTATCCTTTTGATCTTGTATGTAAAAGGAATTCAAAATGTTGTTTTAGAAATGTAATTAATTAGAGCACATAATCCTTCTCAAAACTCAATTAATTTAGATGAAAGCGGCGGGTCAATCAACCGCACTTAAATTATATAATTTTGTTGTTGATGTTTGTGTAATTTTTAAAGGAATTTTTTTATAAACCATAAATAGAAAAACAATTTTTAGGGAACCAGTATGATTTTTTTTTTTTTTTGAAAAACCACAAAGACCGAGTGGAGCATTCGGTCTCCACTCTTTTTTTTTCTCCTCACCATTTTTTTCAATTTTTCACAGATTCGGCCACATAAGATCCGAATAATCCTTTTATGTATATGTATAGAGAGTGACTTGAAATTTTAAAATCCAAAAAGTCGATCCGAACCGTTCATCTTGTTTTCCATATTAATATGTGCTTGGAGACCAAATTTTACATTTTTCTGAATTTTTTTACTATTTATTAAGTCACTTCGAAAATTGTTGATCCAACGGTGGCTTAACAAAACAGTAAAATTAGCAGCCACCATTGGATCAACAATTTTCAAAGTGGCTTAATAAATAGTAAAAAAATTCAGAAAAATGTAAAATTTGATCTCCAAGCACATATTAATATGGAAAACAAGATGAACGGTTCGGATCGACTTTTTGAATTTTGAAATTTCAAGTCACTCTCTATACATATACATAAAACATATGCCACGCCGTTTGCCGCACGGAAAAGTTGAAAAAAGTTGAAAAAAGAGTGAGACCGAGTGGAGCATTCGGTCTGGAGAAAAAAAAAAAGTGGAGACCGAATGCTCCACTCGGTCTTTGTGGTTTTTCAAAAAAAAAAAACAATCATGCCGGTTCCCTAAAAATTGTTTTTCTATTTATGGTTTATAAAAAAATCTCATTTTTAAATGTATCTGTACAATCTTAATTTGATGTGAACTTGATCTTATCAATCCATGACTTGAGCTTTGTCACTGGATTTCTCCATTTCTTTCTTGGGGTGATAGAAAAAGTTGTAGTAATTGGTTTTGAACTTTTGATTTCTTTAACTATGCTTTTATATCCTTTTTCTTTCTTAAATTGTGTTTTTCATTAAATTTTTGTTTGTTCTATGATCAGTTATGTTATTATTAAGAAAGGTTCATTTTTGCGGGGCCACATTAATTAAGCTTTTGAGTTTAAAATTAATGATTAAATTGCTATATTTTTTTTTAACACCCAGTACTTTCTCTTTTCATTTAGCAGGGGACCCAGTAAAAAAGCAAAGTTGTACGAGTAAAGATATTAACAGAACAGTTTTTGTTTCATGCATAGCAATAATATAGTCAAATCAATATTGCATATGACTTTTGCACTGCATGAAGTAAGAACTACTTTGTCAATATATTTATCCAGTTATATTGCTGAAGCAATTGATACAAGAAATTTAATAATTTTTGTGAAGAGTGATAACTGAACTTCTCAATATATCTCAAAATATGCGCCAAATTTGTTGCTTTGATGAAGTCCGGAATTTTCCAAAATCAACTCAAATTTTGAGATATCTCAGGAGACATGAATTCCGGTCGGATTGGAATCACAGTCACGCTAGAGAAATTAAAAATAAATAGTGGGATTTAGAAGGAATTAATAATGTTACAAAACTTAAGAAAATGGCCTAATTAGTTGATCAGGGGGGGACTACAGTTAATAATTTATAATTTATCGCATGTATTGTAATTAAAGATATCTAACCTACAAATTAATTAATTAATAAGCTATGTATGATAAAGTCATAACCTACAACGAAACCGCGTATGATCTAATTTGGTAGCGTTGCATAGGCCACATCCCAATGTTAGTCCGCGGAGTTCCTTCAAAATCCGCTACTAAGACTAATTAAGAGTGATTGTTTATTTATTTAAGCTGATCTAATTAATACACATGTAAAGCTCTTTAAAGACAATTTTCTTTTGCTAAAAAGAGAAAAAAAAATATCATATTGGGGGAATGGGGATGATTAATTATTTTTCCATTGCATTATTTTGTGACGCGGCGAGTTCAATAGTGTAGTCATCTACAAAATTTTGTGTAAAAAATAAAATAAAATCAAGGTTTTTTTAGCACAGCATGCACCTGTAAAATTTGATTTATTTATTTTTCTTCTGTTTACAACCTTATCATGTACTTAATTATCAGTTAGCACCTGAGTCAGACATTAAACTAATTTACCGTTGAGGAATTAATTTACTTATGATAACTCTAGCGGGCATACAATTTTTTATAATACATTTATTTGATATTTTTATAAATATTGTCTAAACTAAAAATTTATACTATAGTATTCATTATTTAAAGATGTTAAAAGC